>NW_006408677.1:5863990-5873977 GCF_000296735.1 Chrysochloris asiatica | reverse complement strand
CGCCTCACTTTCTTGAAAGATTTCAATTTTTATTCCATCAATTCCTGGTGCCTTGTTCTTTGCCAATTCCTTCAATGCACTTTGGACTTCTTTCTTCAGTATCATTGGCTCTTGATCATACGTTACCTCTTGAAATGGTTGAACATCAACCATTTCCTTTTGGTACAGTGACTCTCTGTGTATTTATTCCATCTTCTTTTGATGCTTTCAGCATCATTCATCATTCTTCCAGATGAAGACAGACTAGGAAGAAGGAGTGATGAACTACTTCCAAATATTTAGTCACTGAAAACCGTATGAATAACAGAGACTTGCCAATAACTATGCCTAATTTATTAGCCAAAACCTTCCTAACTGTTGAAATTTGTTACCTGCTGTATATGGGGCCTTTTATATCATTGGGATGACTGCTAATAGATAATTTGGGGGAAAAAATTATAAAGTCATGACTCCCATGCAGATATAAAAATGAGTACTTGTTTAAAAAAAATTGTGTAACTCATTAATGAGGAAGCTGGCTAGGTATTATAACCAATTCAAGGGAAATTTCAAAGAGAAATGACCTATTTATAGATCAGGAATATGGAAATGTTCCATGGAAGCAAATTGTCTTCTTTCAAAATAGAAGTACTGTTAATTGACCATCCAACTGACAAAATTTTTTATGTCTATGGATAAAAAAAATATTTTAAATTGCTCTTAGTCACGTAGAATTTACAGAGTTTTACAATGACTCAAAGACAGTGAAAGATTATAATCACATGTGATCTAAACAGTGCATAGTTTTCCATTGATAGACCATTTTCCCCTTTCACTATATTTGAGGAAATGACCCAGACCTTGGCATGAATAATCATTGGGTTAAAAGTCACATAATCCAGCTTCTCCTTAATTGCTTTATGCCTGAACTGGCAACTTTACAGCACATTTCTTGATCCTTGTTGTAGAATATCTTCAGCCTGCCATTAGATTACTTCTCTCTGTCTGTTCTTTTGAAATGGTACAATATTGTCATATTATAGAAGCAAATAAGGAAGATTGTTGACTTCACCTAAAAAATTATAAGCTGAAAAGTCCTGCTTTTTCTTTTTATTTATGATTGGTTTTCTATTCAAGATTTCATTTCCTCAATTAAAGAAAATAACCCCAGGTGCTACTTTCTCCCATGGCATAAGGCCCAACTTGCCAAAAAATTTGCTTTTTGACTTGGTACCTTCAGTTTTCTTTTCTGAACGTTTCATTCACTGAAGAGAGGTCTGAGACAACACATCATACACACATAGATTTATTCCTTATGAGTTCATCCCTTATGAGATGTATCTCTTATGAACTCAAGTTTATCCTCAAACTATGCTATCAGCCATCCTAAAGAAGAGAAGCAGAGTCATGACTATTTCAAAATATCAAGTAATACCTATTTACAAAGTGTGGCTTTGGAGTGTGGTTTGGAGCTGATGTTGGAAATGTAATGTGTCTTATGGAAACATTGAGTTACAGTGACAAGAATACAGGAAAGCAATCCTAACGACAAAATTTGACCCTGCCTTAACTAGGTTTGTGATCAAGGCAAAGCCCAGTTTCCTCTCTAAGTATCATTTTGTAACTCTATTAAGCAAGGAGATTGAACAGAGTAATCTCCACAGCCCCTTCCAGTTCTGACAGTTTCAGAATATTCTAGGGTGGGATATTAAGTCAAAAAGTGAATCACAAAAGCAATTCCAAGTCTAACACAAGGAGGTACTAGGAAGCTGTTCAATTTCCTGTTTGACCCTGTGTTTAGCTCTGATCTGTGGCTTTCCTGTTTAGAATAGACCTGTCACATGTTCAATTAGTAATGTGAATGTCTAACATTTATTGAGTACTTACTAGTGGAGGAACTCTGCTAGGAACTCTATATGATCACAACCTTATGAGATTGTTGTTGTTATTGTTAAGGGCTGCCATGTCAGTTCTGACCCATAGCAACCATCTATAGGGTTTCCAAGGCTGTAAATCTCTGCAGGAGCATAAAGCCTCATCTTTTGCCTAAAGAACAGTTGGTGAACTCAATCCAGTGACCTGCGGTTCACAGTCCAGTGTTTATTATATAGAGTTATTGTACAATCCAAGATATAGATACTATTATTAATTACTATTATTATCTATTATTAGTTTCATTTTATAGATGAGAGATGAGGCTCTATTATAGGAAACTACTTACACAAGTCTACATAGTTAGTAAACATCATTGCTAGGATGCAAACTAAGTCTGTCTGGTTTCAAATCCACAGGTTTGATTTTTTTCACCCTAATATGCCACATCCCCGTATATTTATCAAGCTATACATGCACATGTACCAAAAGGAAATGGTTAATGTTCAACCATTTCAAGAGATACCATATGAACAAGAGCCAATGATACTCAGAGAGGAAGTCCAAAGTGCATTGAAAGAAGTGGCAAAGAACAAGGCACCAGGAATTGATGGAATAAAAATTGAAATCTTTCAGGAAAGTGAGGCAGCACAGGAGGCACTCACTCATCTCTGCCAAGAAATTTGCAAGACAACTGTCTGGCCGACTGATTGGAAGAGATCAATATTTGTGCCCATTCCAAAGAGAGGTGACCCAACGGAATACAGAAATCATCGGACAATCACTTTGATATCTCAAGCGAGCAAAGTTTTGCTAAAGGTAATACAGAAACGGCTGCAATCATACATTGACAGAGAACTTCCAGAGGTTCCAGCTGGATTCAGAAGAGGCCGTGGAATGAGAAATATCATTGCTGATGTCCGATGGATCTTGGCTGAAAGCAGAGAATATCAGAAGGATGTTTACCTGTGCTTTATTGACTACGCAAAGGCTCTCGATTGTGTGGATCATGACAAGCTATGGACAACATTGAGAAGTATGAGTATTCCAGAACACTTAATTATACTTCTAAGAAATCTGTACCTAGACCAAGAAGCAGTTGTTCGAACAGAACATAGGAACACTGAATGTTTTAAAATTGGGAAAGGTGTGAGACAGGGTTGTATTCTTTCACCATACTTATTCAACCTGTATGCTGAGCAAATAATACGAGAAGCTGGATTCTATGAAGAAAAATGTGGCATCAGGATTGGAGGAAGACTCATTAACAACCTGCGATATGCAGATGATACAACCTTGATCGCTGAAAGTGAAGAGGACTTGAAACATTTACTTATGAAGATTAAAGAGCACAGCCTTCGATATGGATTGCATCTCAATGTCAAGAAAACAAAAATCCTCACCACTGGACCAATAAACAACATTCTTATCAATGGAGAAAAGATTGAAGTTGTCAAGGACTTCATTCTTCTTGGATCAACTATCAACACTCGCGGAAGCAGCAGTCAAGAGATCAGACGACTTATTGCACTGGGCAAATCTGCTGCACAGGAACTTTTTAAATTGTTGAAGACCAGAGATGTCAGCTTGAGGACTAGGGTGCGCTTGACCCAGGCCATTGTGTTTTCAATAGCCTCATATGGATGCGAAAGCTGGACAGTGAATAAGGAGGATCATAGAAGAATTGATGCCTTTGAGTTGTGGTGTTGGAGGAGAATACTGAAAGTGCCATGGACTGCCAAAAGAACCAATAAATCTGTTTTGGAAGAAGTGCAGCCAGAGTGCTCCTTGGAGGCCAGGATGGCTAAGCTTCGTCTCTCCTACTTTGGACATATTGTCGGTAGGAAACAGTTGTTGGAGAAGGATGTCATGCTGGGTAGGGTGGAGGGTCAGAGAAAAAGAGGAAGACCCCCAACGAGATGGATCAGCCAGGTGGCATCATTGATGGACTCGAGTGTGGCAGCGGTAGTGAGGTTGGCCCAGGATCGAACATTGTTTCGTTTTGCTGTGCATGGGATCGCTATGAGTCGGTTCCGACTCGATGGCACCTGACAACAACAACAACAACATACATGTACAAGAGCTGTGGTGGACACTGTAAAGAGCAAAGTTGTATAGGATTCAATCTCTGCCCTTAAAGAGGTTTTAACTGATGTGGAAAACATTATTAATTTGGGTTTCAGAAAGAAAAGAAAACAAACAAATAAAAAAATATTTCTGGAAAATAAACATGAGGTGAATTAAGTGACAATAAATTGAAAATTGAAATACAAGAAAATGAAAAGACATATCAAATATGAAACTTATGATCCTACATATTCACTCCATCTCTGCCATAAATTGCTGTGTGAAATTGGGCACATTCTGCTTCCTCTCTGGGTATTGATTTCCTCATTTCTTAATTGATGAAGATGTCTAAATGATCTCTAGTTCACTCTGTCTGAGATTCTTTGATGATATGATCACTTGGGGCTCTTTTGTCTACATCATCTGGAATTTAGGATTGAAAACAGAATAGGAGGATTTCATATTGGGATCTGATTTAATTTAATCATTGGAGAAATTCTTTAAAGGAATAATGTATATGTCTGGAAAAGCAGCAGAGAACTTGTATAACCCTAATTGTAAAAAACCCTTTAAACAAAATATCTTAATTGTGATAGGAAAAAAAATGCCATTTCACAGCTATACTTTGAAATGTGTCCACAATATCTTTTAAAATAGAACCCATTTGTAGTTGAGAGAAAGTGTTTAGGCAAATAGGATATGCCAGAAAAGTGAAGACAGATTTATTTGGGACATCTGGTGAAATGAATAGCCCAGCCAAAGGGTTAAAGTCGAATAGCCCTAATTACCGAGAATTCAGATTAGGCATATTCGACAGACATGAATGCCCCAATAATCCATCATCCTGTCTGGTCTCGTCTCACAGCAAATGGAGAGGGATGGTACTGCTCTGACACGGGTTCTGATTTCCTGAACAAACAGCCCCCTTTCCTCCAGCATCCGGAATCCAATTTCAAGAATGAAGAAACAAACAAATTTAGGCTTGCTTCTTTAGGGGGCAATATAGTACCCCAGCCATGTATTAACCAAAAAGTTTACAGGGTCTGGCACTATTCAAACCACAGTGCCTTTTGCAGTTAGAAGGCAAGATTCACTCACAGTGCAAGCATAGGGACATTCAAAGCAGTGATATTGTTGTGATAGTCAGTAAAAATAATTCAATCACATCACAGATTCTTGTCCCTTTTCCTTCCTTCAGCTGCCTTCAGCACAAAATCACAGCTAATCCACCAGTGAATCCTAACTTTTGACTTCAGGAATTCAGCCATTATAAAGTTGGTGTGGGTATTAAAAAAGATTGGTTTTGTTAATTGCCTTCTAGTCCATTTAGACTCATGATGACCCCATCTGTACAGAGTGAAACTACTCCATAGTTTCAGAAGCAGAGTGCTATGCTGGTCTTCTGAGAACCCCCTGGGTGGATTCAAACCACCAACTTTCTTTCTAGTAGTTGAACATTTTAACCATTTGTGCCACCTATAGACTCTATTTAGGTTCCCCAAGGCTCTCTTTCCCTTACCCAATCATTTGTTTTGTTTTGACCACAATCCTTCTTTTGTCTCCTCCTATTCTTACAGGTCCTCTTTTATTCATTCCTCCTGCTTTTACTTTCCAGCCAATGCCTTAAACCTGTCTGAGCTCACTATGGCTTAACTCTGCTGACAGCCACATAAAACTAAACAACTCATTGGCCCCTGACCCTCAGGATGTTCAGGTGTGGTCTTCATAAATGATCTTAGATTAAGGACTCTGTCATATATTTTTGTATTCTCCGCAACATCTAGGTCTGGATGCTGAACAAATGGTCAATAAATCCTTTTTAGTTAAATGTAATGGGTGAATCATCTCTCTAGGCTTCCATATGTTTCTGGGAATAAGACATTTTGGCTTTCTGCAGCTGACAGAATTTGACATTGACATGAGGACTCAGAATTTGGCTTTCCTGAAAGACCATAGATTTTTAATGTTACTTTTCTATCAGTATTGAACGAACCTCATTAACAGCCTCAAGAGGTAAGTCAGAGTTGTCATTTTTATTGAAGATAGTGAAGCAAGGAGTTGAAGGATTTTTTTTTTTTTTATAATAATACTTGGAAACAATCACTTGTCTATTTTGCCCACAAACAGACACTTTTAGAAAATGATTCCAAAATCTTAAGCAAGATGCTATACAAGTGTTTTTCTGCTGAATATAACAAACTTTGGGCTGTTCCACCCTCCCATTATCATACACCTTCACTGAAGCCATACAATGACTTGTATAAAACTTGTCATTACTTAGGAAATTACTCCAAATATAACAAATGAAAATGGTTAGCTTTCTCAACTGGGAAAACCATCGTCTTGGATTTATTTAATCACCCAAGCCATTTCTTACTAAGGAGTTTCAGCCACACCCAGTTGTACAAGTTTTATTAAAAATCTGGTTTCTTTCCCGTGCTGTCTTAAGCAAAGCAGTTTAGCACAGAATTTTATCTTCGTGGTCCAGTGTGAAGTGTATCATCAATACCTTCATTAATCTCATTCTTCTCCCAGTTAGGGAAACTTCTCTTGTCCTTCAGAGGGAAAAGAGAAATAAGGACTTACAAACCAAGTATTAAACTAGATAAATATATTGAGTCTAAAGGTACTATTTTTCCACCCATGGATTCTATCTTTTGACTTCAGGAATTCAGCCATTGTAAAGTTGGTATGGGTATTAAAAGGGCTGTTATTATTAGTTGCCTTTGAATCAATTCTGACTCATCATGCCCCATGTGTGCAGAGTAAAGCTCCCTTGCATAGGGTTTTCAAGGCTATGATCTGTGAGGTTTGTCTTCTGAGAAACCTCTGGATATGTTCAAACCACCAACCTTCTATGGTTTTTCTTTTTTTTCTTTTTTTTTCTTGTTTTCATTTTGGCATCCATATCAAAAGACCTTGCAGACAAAAGGGACAACTAGGAATTAAGTCAGTTGACCATAATAAAGAAAGAGGACATTAATAAATTCTTAAGTCTTTACTCAGAATATTTTGATAATCACTTTTTTAAAATAATTTTCCCAGAGACATAAAGATAAACTTGAAGGGACATCTAATTAACTTCTTAGTTAATCTTGTCTAATAGCACCCTAATTTCCATCTTGTTTATGAATTTTCAAAAGATAAGATTCAATCTAACAGTGTAGAACTGAGCTTTATACCATTTGAGAGCAGCTTGTTAAGGTGGGCATTATGTGTAGGCAGAGAAGGTAACCTATGTAATGTAGACTCAAGAGCCCTGAGAAAGCTTTCCTATCCCTTCATATTTTCTACCACCACTTCCATCTATTGGCTAGTGTTTGAAATTCAGTCACCAATGTGTCATCTACTAGACTTTGATGATTATTAAAAATATAATACACACAGAAGGCAAAACTCCCTAAACTGTTCTCAGAGATTTACACCTGACTGTAAATATGAGAATGATAGTTGATTTTGTATTTGAGTGTAGTGGAAAAATTATTTTGTGCCCAGTCCCTGAAGTAGAGGGATCAGAGAGCACAGTACATGGACAAATGACAAATAACTGTTTCATAATTATGCCTAGAGTTAACTCTAATAATGTCCACAGTTAGTTTTTACTCTTTGAGTTTCTTACCTTTTCCTCATCTTTTGTCTGTTGTCTGACAGCTCAGAAAAGGGACTGTGGAGCTAAAATGAATTTTTTTTGGTGTTGAACGTATGTCTTCTACTTCTCTTCTATGCTTTCTGATGCATAAGGGACTGAACACAGAAATGAATCAATGAATTACGTTGACTGACTTTCCTAGTCCAAAAGGAGAAGCATAACTGATAGTATCTGAAAGCAGCACAGTAAGACTTCCCCTCCTTGTTAATTTCTCCCACTAACTCTAAGGTTAAGATTTCTGCCCACTTACTTCCAGACCAACATTATCCATAAATTAGAAAGTTGCCAAGAGACTAAGTAAAGGAAAGCCTGAATCTATTCAAAAGGAAAAGAAAAATATCACAATGTAGTATCTTATATTCTTATACTAATCACTTTTTCCTTTGGAACTGATCAAAATAAGAGTGAATGATAAAATTTAAAAAAAAAAAAAAAAGTCCAAATGTACCAGTTGGAAATAGGATTCAATTTAGTTAAATTTGGCAAAAACATAGTAAGACTCTACACGGTAATATAAGCAAAACATGGTCTTTAACAGGTGTCAATAGATAATAGCCCTAATAGTTAGATAAGCTCAATAAAAGTCAGAACCTAATTGTTTGGAGTTATGAATAAAGATCTAACAATATCAGTAGCAGTAACAACAACAACAGTAATGCCGACATTAATATTTAGTAGTATCTATTAGGCTCCTGGAAGGAGCTCTGGTAGCGTAGTGGTTACGAATCGGGCTGCGAACCTTAAGGTCAGCGGTTCGAAACTACCAGCCGCTCCGCGGGAGAAAGATGAGGCTTTCTACTCCCGTAAAGATTTACACCCTCGGAAACCCTGTGCAGGGTCGCTATGGGTCGGACCCGACTCGATGGCACTTAACAACAACAACAACATTAGGCTCCTGGAGTCCTGGTGTGGTACTGTGGGTTAATGCGCCAGACTGAAAAGCCGTTTAAACTGCAGGGTCAGCGGTTCAAGCTCACCAGCTGCTCCTTGGAAACCCTATACAGGGTCACTATGGGTTGGAATCGACTCGACAGCACTAGTCAACAACAACTTTAGGCTCCTATGGAATCCTGGTGTGGCACTGTGGGTTAATGCACTGGACTGCAAAGTCACTTTTCACTTTGAACCATAAAGTTGGTGGTTCAAGTTCACAAGCCGTTCCTTGAAAACCCTGTACAAGGTTGCTATGGGTTGGAACTAACTGTACAGCACTTAACAGCAACAACATTGAGCTTTTGTTATATGTCAGATGCTATGCAAATAAGGATCCTTGGGGTTCTATTATTATGCACTCAAGTGCTAAACAAAAAATTGATGGTTCAAATCCACCAACTATTTCATAGGAGAAAGATGTGATAGTGGTTTTCCATAAGAACACAGCCTTTGAAATCCTATGGGGCAGTTAAACTCTGTCCTATGGAGTCCTGGTATGGTACTATAGACCAATGCACTGGACTGTAAAGTCAGTTTGAAATACAAGGTCTCTGGTTCAAGCTCACCAGCTGTTCCTTGGAAACCTTATAACTGATCACTATGGGTGGGAACCAACTTGATGACACTTAACAACAACAAAAATAGGATCACTATGAGTCAGAATTGGCAACAAATGCAAAGCATCTTTTAAAGAACTATCTTATTTAATTTATGTCTCATACCACCTTGATCAATTAGTGATCATAAGTATCCTCATGTTCTGAATAAGGAAATTGAGGCTGAGGGATTTAGTGATTTTCCCATGGTGACACAGCTGCAAAGTGATAGAATGGGAATTATTATTTTACAGCCTGTGTCAATAGGAAGTATTTCACTAAAGAGATAATATTTGACATGGCCTTTGAGGAATGAATTGGACTTTAAAGGAAATAACTCATACCAACCATATAAAACAGAATAGCTCCTTAAAGTTTCCAAGGTTGTAAATCTTTACAGGAACAGACAGCCCCATCTTTCTACCATGCAGCAATATGTGGGCTTAAACCACCAACCTTGTGGTTATTCAGCCTAACACTTAATTCACTGTATCATCAGTTGTGTGTTTACATGGTTACAAATGGTAAAGTTTACCTGGAGCAAAGTTAAATCTATGATGCTAAGAACAGAAAAAGCCACAGAAGGAGAGATGTTTGTGGTTATGGGCATACAACCACCTCACTCTTGAATTCCAGACCCATGATTGCAACTTCATTGAGACAGGGATTTAGAGATAATATGTAATAGACAAACAACAGAATCTGAGGATGTGATCACATTGAATAGACAGGAAGAGGTAGAGTCATTAGCAATGGAGATGAAAAGAAAGCAGCTCGAATACTAAGAGGATAACCATGTTGTTGTTGTTATGTGCCGTGGAGTCGGTTCTGACTCATAGCGACCCTGTACAGGGTTTCCGAGGCTGTAAATCTTTACGGGAGCAGAAAGCC
>NW_006408677.1:5856792-5858445 GCF_000296735.1 Chrysochloris asiatica | reverse complement strand
CTTCAATCTTTTCTCCATTGATAAGAATGTTGTTTATTGGTCCATTGGTCCGGTGGTGAGGATTTTTGTTTTCTTGACATTGAGATGTAATCCATATAGAAGGCTGTGCTCTTTGATCTTCATAAGTAAATGTTTCAAGTCTTCTTCATGAATCCATACCTATTGATAATTACGCTGAATGTAAAAGGACAAGCAATTAAGAGGCGGAGGGTGGCAGAATCGATAAGAAAATAAGATCCTTCAATATGCTGTCTGCAAGAGAACATCTTATACACAGAGGCAAAAACACATTAAACATGAAAGGATGGGAAAAAAATGTACCAAGCCAATTGCAATAAAAAAAAGCAGAAGTGGCAGTATTAATCTCCGATAAACTTTAAGGCAAAAACCAGCATAATATTAAAATAAGGACATTATCTCATGATTAAAGGAAGAATTGAACAAGATGACATAACCATAATAACTATCTATGCTTCCAATGAAAGAGCTCCAAAATATATAAAACAAATTCTAATACATTTCAAGACAAATCTACAATAATCGTGGCGATTTTAATACACCACATTCAAAGATGGATAGAACAACCATTAAAAAAACATGAAAAGGACATGGAAGAATTAAACAACACAATCAGCAAACTGGACCTCATAGATGTGTACAGAGCATTCAACCCAACAACTGCACAATACACATTCTTTCCCAGTGCACATGGAACATTCTCCAGAATTGACCATGTGATAGGCCACAAAACAAACCTCCATAAATTTACAAATATCAAAATACTACAAAGCACCTTCTCAGACCACAGTTATATCAAATTGGAAATCAACAACAGAAGACCAGGAAATAAAATCAAATACATGGAAACTGAATAACACCTTGTTGAAAAGCAACTGGGTAGTAGAAGAAATTAAACGTGAATTCACAAACTTCCTAGAAGCAAACGGGAATAAAAACACAATATACCCAAAACTCTGGGACACGGTGAAAGTGGTGCTGAGAGGACAATTTATAGTAATAAATGTACACATCCAAAAAGAAGAAAGAACAAAAATTAACACATTAGCACAGCATCTACAACAATTAGAAACAGACCAACAGAGGAAACCTACAGCAACCAAAAGAAAAGAAATAAGAAAGACTAGAGCAGAGATAAATGAGATAGAAAACAGAAAAGCTATACAAAGAATAAACAGGACAAGAAGCTGGTTCTTTGAAAGGATTAACAAAATTGACAGACCATTGGCAAACCTAACAAATGAAAAGGAAACACAAATAACATGCATTAGAAACCACATGGGCAATGTCACAACAGAACCTAAGGAAATCAAAAGGATAATAATTGAATACTATGAAGAGTTGTACTCCAACAAATTTGAAAACTTAGAAGAGATAGACATATTTTTAGAAAAACATGACCTACCTAAACTTATACACAGTGAAGTAGAAAACCTGAACAGACCCATAACAAAAGAAGAAATTGATCGAGTCATCAAAAGACTCCCAACCAAAAAACGTCCAGTCCCAGATGGCTTCACTGGTGAGTTTTACCAAACATTCAGGGAAGAGCTGTCACCAATTCTACTCAAATTATTCCAGAATATAGAAGAGGATGGAAAACATTATGTTGAGTGAAATTAGTCAGTCACAAAA
>NW_006408677.1:5848748-5856692 GCF_000296735.1 Chrysochloris asiatica | reverse complement strand
TGGAGTCGGTTCCGACTCATAATGACCCTGTACAGGGTTTCCGAGGCTGTAAATCTTTACGGGAGCAGAAAGCCTCATTTTTCTCCCGCGGAACAGCTGGTAGTTTCGAACTGCTGACCTTGCGGCTCGCAGCCCGATTCATAAAATCAGGATGGCCAGCAGAAGTTTTAGTCCCTAGTGTCAAATGCTATAAAAGTTTTAAAGAATCCAGATTTATAGTAGGCTACATTACTACCATTTATTTATCACTTTCTATGCTCCTAGTCCTGGTGTGGCTGTGTAGGATGAAACACCGGACTGTAAGGTCAGTTGGAACCATAACGTTGGTGCTTTAAACTCACCAGCCACTCCTTGGAAACCCTATACAGGGTCAGTATGAGTCAGAACCAGTTTGATGGCACTTAACAGAAACAGCATGCTCTATGCTACAAGTACTGTGCTAGTACTTTAAAGAAATTGTTTCATTTAATGATCAGAACCATTTATGCTAGCTACTGAAAAGTTGTTTCCTTGACTCATGGCCATCCCATGTGCAATGGAACAAAATACTGTCTGGTCCTATGCCATTCCTAAGATCAGTTGCAGATCAGTACATTGACATGATCTTTAAGAAATGGTTGGATTTCCAAAACTCACTGACATTTAATTGATTCTGAATCGTAGCAACCCTATAATATAGCGTAGAACTGTTCCTTGGGGTTTTTAGAAGTTTATCATCAGGACTTTCTTCCTAGTCTGTCTTGAGAGGTTGTTGTTGTTAAGTGTTATAAACTCAGTTCCAACCCATAGGAGCAGCTGGTGAGCTTGGACCGCCGACCTTACAGTTCAAATGTAGGGACTATTATTTTCCAATTATACAGATGAAGAAATTGAAGTTCAGAGACATTAAGAAAATTGCTCAAGTTCTCATAGTTATTTAAGCAGTATAGTCTAGATTCAAATGCAAATGTATTTAACTCTGAAACCCATGATCTTAATTGCTAAGATCTATTGTCATTTAGTTTATTGACCAGGAGGTCACCTTTAAGAGTAGGGATTCAGCAGGATAATAAGGCTAGGAATCAGATAGCATAGATTGATTGAAAAAGAGAGGATAGATGTGAGACTAATTGTGGAATGAGTGGGTGGTAAGACATCAGAGGTTATAAGTATCAACTTTTTCTGTCTACCATTTAGAAAGGTTGGCAAAGAATGGTAAATAGTGAGGGTATACAAGAGTCAAGGGAAGTGTCTCTTAGTACAGGGGAGTGCTGAGCCTATTGTTGGCTGAAGAGGAACTAATGGAGACAGAAAGAAAGGGCACAGTTTATAGAACAAGAATGTGATAGAGATGGAAGGGATAAGATTAAAAGGACAAAGGGAAAGATTCAATTTAGTAAAAAAGAAAAACTTTATTAAGCAACACATTTTCTTAACTTTTTCTCTTTTTTGTAATCCCATCAAAATGTGACTTTCCAGTTAGCACCTTACTTGTGTAAATATAATTACTGGTATATAGTATGTGAACTGTTATTCATATGGATATGATAAATAAAATATGAAGTGAATATGAAGCACTAGTTTATTATGAATTAAAAATTTAAAAATAGAGGTACCAATGTTTGTTGTGTTGTTAAGTGCCATCAAGTTTATTATGTGCCATCAAAGCGGCCCAGAACAGGATTTCTGAGGAGCAGCTGGTGGGTTTGAACTGCCGACCTTGTAGTTCACAGTCCAGTGTTGATCCTATAGCACCACACCAGGAGTTAAATAATGGCATAATATACTCTCTCTGATTGTTGTTGTTAAGTGCCATCAAATCATTTCTGACCAATAGCAACCCTGTAGAGGGTTTCCAAGGAAGGGCTGATGAACTTGAACCGCCAACGTTTCAGTTCAAAGGACTTTGCAGTCCAGTGCATTAACCCACTGAATTTTTATAGAAATGTTGGAAGCAGTGAAAAAATGTACACCTCCCTCCAGTAACCCTCAGATATAGACAATGTTACTGTGAATCTGTCATTCATTCAGCAAACATTCATTGACAGTGTGATCCATGCCAGGCTCAGTGCTAGACACTGGGGAGAAAGAGATAAAAGACAGAATTCACAAGCCCAAATTGCTGATAGCCCAGTGAAGGAGGCAGAGAAATCAACATAATAGAGTACTGCATGATGGGTACTGTGATAAAGGTAAAAAATATTGAAATGCTCAAGGAGGGAGGGGGCTCAAGGAAGGCTTCCCAAAGGAGGTGATATTTGAGCTGCTTTTTGACCTTGTACTGTTTCTTTTATAGAGACCAGCACTAGGGGCCAAGCATTCCCCAAAGGTGTCAAGTTACAGGCAACAGCTGCAACTTACCACCCTGGCTTCATCCTCAGGGTCTGACATCAAGGTCACTGAGCTGAAAGTCTAAGGGGGATGGTATATAAAGGCTCTAAATATAACCTTTGGGCTATTGGGTAGTAGAAGATGAGGACTGTAAGTTTCAAATTATAACTTAAGTGGATAGCCTTCCCTTTTGTAGAGTTGAGAAGGTGAGAAAGTGGAAAGGGAAATAAATGGTATGAGGGCTAGAGGAAGAAGGAAAGAAAGAATAGCCACCTTCCTATTAGATCTTTCAGCCTGCTGGACAGAAAGTCATCTCTGCATACACACCACTGGCTTTGTCAATCATTTTTCTTCTACATTTTCTACATGAAAAGGGCAATGAGATAAAAACCTCAACCAACCTTTATTTCTCCTTTCCTTTAAGCTGGGAGAATTATTTTTAGGTCCATCTCTATTTTATCTGAACCACTTGGCCTTTCTGTAGTAGTCACTCTAGGAAATTCGAAGACGACTTTAAATTTTATAAAGAGGAAATTCTGAAATGGTTCCTTGAGTCTGTTCAGACACATTCTGTTGCATCCTTCTACCCTAGTATGATGATGAGCCTCAAAAGACACTCTGAATTGCAATTGTCTGCCCTTAGTGTTTAATTCTTTGACACACATACCTTCCCATTTCTGTTCATTTTTTGCAGATGTGGGTATGTGTTTTAAAGACTCAGCTTGAACAGTTGGCTTTTAAAATTCTCATTTATTTTCCTTTCCTTATGCAAATAACATGGAGTTCTATGTTTTGTTTTGTTTTGTTTTTCTTAACCACACCCCACCTGCTCTGATGTATTTTCCTAACCATACTGTGTTAATTTTTTTAAAGTTAAAAAGAACTTCTACATTACTTGTGTAATAAGCTAACTTTATAGAAACAGGAAAGATATAATGCAGAACACCAGGTGGAAAAAATACTAGGTTTAGCAGGATTGAAATACTATGGGCTTTATGCTCCTAGACATTTTTAAAGGTTCTTTCTTCTTCTTCTTCTTCTTCTTCTTCTTCTTCTTCTTCTTCTTCTTCTTCTTCTTCTTCTTCTTCTTCTTCTTCTTCTTCATTTGCTATTTTGATGTTGTTGTTATTCTTGGTGTCCGGGGCAGAGAGGTTGTTTATAAAAGAACACATGCTTACTAAAAACAGTTTGGTGAGCAAAAAAAAATTCTATGTATCCTAGATTATTTAACTAGTCTGAACAGGGAAGAATGGTATCTTTCACCTCAAAAATTGTAAGATTCTACTCTATGATCCTCAGGTGGCCTACCGATCCACATTAGCCTTGAAACACTGCAAATGTTCTCTTGTACCTGGGAAGATACATTCCTTTGTTGTTGTAATTTGGTGCCATAGAGTTGGTTCTGACTCACAATGACCTTATGCACAACAGAACAAAACACTGCCAGACCCTGCACCTACCTCACTGTCATTGCCAAACTTGAGCCTATTACTGCTGCCACTGTGCCAATCCATTTTATTGGGGGTCTGCCTTTGTTTCACTGACTCACCATTTTACCAAGCATGATGTCCTTCTCCAGGGACTGGCCTCTCTTGATAATATGTCAGAAGTATGACAGATGAAGTCCTGCCATCTAAGAAGCATTCTGGTTGTACTTCTTCCAACACAGATTTGTTTGTTCTTCTGACAGTCCATGATACTGTTACTATTCTTCTCCAACACCATAAATCAATAGCATCAATTCTTCTATTGTCTTCCTTATTTATTATCCAACTTCCAAACGCAGGGGAGGCAATTGAAAATATGATTGCTTGTATCAGGTGCACCTTAGTCCTCAAACTGACATGTTTGCTATTGAACACATTAAAATGGTCTTTGGCAGCAAATTTGCCTAAAGCAGTATGTCATTTGATTTCTTGATTGCTACTTCAATGAGTGTTGTTGATGGATCCAATTAAAATGAAATATTTGACAACTTAAATCTTTTCTATATTTATCATCATATTGTTTATTGATCAAGTCGTGAAGATTTTTGTTAGAGTTCCCTTTAATGGTGTGGAAGAAGCATAATCTTAATCAATACAAAATACTTTGAAAGAAATTATTGCTTCAAATATTGCTCTTCAATGGAAAAGAGGGGAAGTGTTGTGGCCCTGTAGAAAAACACAACAAAAAAAACACTTGGACTGTTTACCGCAAAGTCATTGTTTCAAACCTACCAACCGCTCTTTGGAAACCTATACAAGGTCATGATAAGTGGGAATTGACTCAAAGGAACATAACAACAACTGTATAATTCTTAAAAATTAAAACTGTTAGGGAAAATTGAATTGCAAGTTAATTAATATATATATTTTTAAATAGGAAATATTTCAGCTTTAGCACTTTAGTACTAGGGATTTTGTATGCTGTGGACACCATATGTGGTGCAAGGTGAATTTTATTCTGAAAAGTATAGAGCATTTATATTCATATGCTGAGATTCTCCTGACCTGGTTCAGATTTTATGTTGACCTGTGTTCTATTTATCTGTTATTCTTTGCCTAGAATCATTCAGGAGTGATGCCTGGTATGAGAAAATAGAGGAGAAAACATTAATAATCAAGTGAGCATTTGATTCCTAAATCTGAATCAGCACATACAATAATGTGTGCTGCTGTAGGATCAGTACTGGACTGAGAACCACAAGGTCAGCAGCTCAAGCCCACCAGCTGGTCCTTGGAAATCCTATAGAGGGTTGTCGTGAATTGGAGCCAATTTGATGGCACTTAACAATAATTGCAACAACAATATTTAATACTTTGGCCAAAAAAGTGTTTAACTAGAAATATAAGTTACATTTGGGGAGATTTATTTTTTCTTTTCCTATCAGAGTTTTCCATTATTAAGTAGTATCCAGTTTAGTTACTAATATACAGTATGGGTTTTATTTGTTTTTGTTGTTAAATATTATTGAGTCTGTTCCAACTCATAGCGACCCTGTATAGGTTTTCTGAGGCTGTAATTTCTGTAGGAACAGAATTTGTGTTTAAAACAAAAGTCAGTAACTATTTTAAATTTAAAATCACTCTGTATATCTCCAAGCTTTGTTCTTACACATGTTTTATTTCTTTAATTTTTTTTTTTCAAATGTATATATCTTACACATTGATCTTAGATCATAGTTTAAACATTTTTAATCCTGGATCATGATTTTAATCTTTGATTATGATTTAATCTTAGTTCATGATTTTTAACATTTTAGTCCTGATGTAGGATAAGTACTGCATCACAAGGTTGGTTTGAGCCACAAGGACTGGTCAATTCAAACTCACCAACTTCCTCCGAAACTGTATACAGGGGTGCTGTGAGTCAGAAATGACTCCACAGCACTTAACAATGACAACAACAGCAATACTCACTTAATAGGCACTAGGAACTCACGGCATTACATTGACAATCTACCAAAACTCCTCTATCATTTTTCTTAAATGACCAAGTATAATCCTTGCTCTTGTGAAATCAGGCACATTTGTGAAGATTTAAAAATATCACCATTAAGAAGATATTGAAAATAGAATTTCTAAAAGAATAACAGAAGATCTAGAACATATTTGAAAGCAGAAGAGCTCTGTGCTTGACATTAAAGATAACATCTTAAAGAAATGGTGACTCTAAAAAAAATATGAACGCCCATTAAAATAAATAAATAAATAAATAAACTTGAATTATTTTTTCTACCCACAATAGTTTTAAATTTTATAATTTTGTTTACCTTCACACCTATAAGCATCATTGGCCATCTTTGCTATAGAATGACTATCTCCAGCTTCATTGTTTTCTAATTAAAATCCCCTGACTGCTCTTCTCCCCACACTAATAAAAGAAGAAAGGAAAAATAAAATTAGAAAAAAGAAATGAAACCCACACTGACACACAAAAATGCCATGAGAAGAGGCGGGGCTTGATGGCGGATAAGGTAGAGGTGCTGTGAAGTTCACCGTCAGCAATACTACAGAATGCCAGATGAAGTGGGTTCAGGACAGAGTTCTAAAACTCTGAACCACATAGGTAGGAATATTTTAAAAGTTTGAAGGCTTATATAGCTAGTGAAACTTGTAGCGGAAGTAAGAAATCATGTACTTTTGAATCTGCCATGCTCAGCAGCCTGGATCCAACAACTTGGGTGAGACCAAATGGCAAGTACAAGCAAGGGAGCAAACCCATCATAGAATAACATCATGGGAACCTCAGAGCAAAGGTGGACAATGCACTTTGTCTGTTTTGGTTTGTTAATGTTATTATTGGGTTTTTTTGGTATCTGTTCATTGGCCCCCCACTGTTTGTGCACCTCCATTCTGCAGACTAGAGGGGATGCCTGAGTGAGTGAACACCACCCACCCCCATCACTGGTGGGTTCTTCTGCCACATATGTGCCCAGATACTCTCAGCATTTAAAGCTATAGGCAGCCCTAGAGCCAGCCCTGAAGTGTTTTTTAATAGGGAAAAGGCCAGAACAAGGGGTGTAGAGAGTTGAAAAACAAAACAGGCTGAAAATTAAATCCTGAGGTTCAGCATAACAACCAACAGTGGCATCTTGTAATTTATCAGGGGGACTTGAAGGAAAGAAGCTGAAAGAGGACATTAAAATCATACTCATATTAGGCTACAGATATTTTTTTTTTTCCTTCTCTTCCTCCTCTCTCTTTTCTGAAATTACAGACTAGAGTATCCAATCTAGTTTTTTTTTTCTTTGTGTTTTGCTGTTTTATGCTTCCATCTTTTACCTTTGGGGGACTCATTCTCTCTCTATATTACCCAACAAGAGACAGAAACTGCTGCCATATACTCAAGCTACAATCACACTCTATGAAACACCAAAATCCAGGCAAGAAACAATATCAAATGCCATACACCAAGGAGGCTGATAACACCTGTGAAAGTTAGTGAAAAGAGAAGCCAACAACCTGATCACATTTACCTGAAGGCATCAGAAATCATAAAAAATACTAAAAAAAACCCTACTCAATTAAATATAAAGGCCACAAATAAACACTAGACATGTCCAGGAAGCAAAAGTAAATGAACATATCAGCACAAGTCCAGAAACAAGATAAAATGTCTGAGACAAATAACCTAGTAGTAGACCTGTACTACATTCTGGAAAGAGGGCAGGCCTTGGAAATGCCTGAAAAAGAATTTAGAAAAATGATTATAAAATGTTTCAAAATGCTTTATAATGGAGTTGAGAAAAATAAGGAAGAAGTCAGGAAAGCGCTACAGGAACAATCAAATAAGATATAGTATTAGAAACAATTCAAGACCTACAGAAAAGAGGTCCAAATGATCAATAATAGAATATCACAAATAGACAATACACTGAAAGGGCAAAGGAGTAGAATAGATGAGATGGAAGGCAGAACCAGTGAGCTGGAAGACAAATCTCTAAATACCACTAAGATAGAAGAGCAAACAGAAAAAAAGATTTAAAAAAATCTGAAGATGGTCTAAGATTCATGTTGGGCAACATGAAGAGGAATAACTTAAGAATTATCAGTATTCCAGAACAAGAAGAATCACACAAGCCCACAGAGGAAATAGTTGAAGAACTGCTAGAAGAAAATTTCTCTAACATCCTGAAAAGTGAAAAGATAA
>NW_006408677.1:5822063-5845398 GCF_000296735.1 Chrysochloris asiatica | reverse complement strand
GTGGGGGGTGGGTGAGGGCAGGGATGGGAAGGTGGAGCACAGGGCAGGGAATAGACACAAGATATGTTGTGTGCTGAGGAGGGGGACAATATACAAGAAGGGAGAGGGGAATGGAAGAACAAAGCGCATGGGACAATTAGTCAGGTTTGCATGGGCTAAGTGGGACAGAAATAAATAAAGATGTATGCACAACCTTGGAACAACAGGGCTCTGGGATACAGGGATTGAGACATGGTTGGAATGGGTAAAGTGGGGGAAATAATGTTAAGATGCTTGGCTGTCTTTTAAATTTTAGATTTCCTGGCATACCATTATAAAATAGACACTTGAGGGAGAGAAAGAATAGCCAGAAATATCACCATAGAAATCTTGAAGTCTGTCTTCTGCCTATAACTAATTGGAACATCTAAAATGGGGCTATAATATGCCCAGTGTCAGAGGCTTCCTGTGGAGCCTTTGCGTTACATAAGACCATAGGTGGAATCTTTAACCCCATCCAGAATCTTCTGAGGTGGTAAATTTCTACTTGAAAGGGCAAGCAGACCAGCCTGGTGTGGCTAGAGGAACAAAAGATACTTCTTGAAAGAAAGACCAAGAGGAAAATACAAAACAATATAGGCAGTCTGACTGATTACTACAAGAACAAGCAAGTTGTTTGCCCAGGAGACATTAAGGCAACTGGTGGGGACCCTCAGGGCCAACCCCCTTCCAAGACTAAAACTTAATGGGAATACACGAGCATACATGCTTTCTGATTGGTGACCACATTCGTCACCGATAAGGGAAAGTGAGGGGAAAACAGCAATGTAGCTGCAAGCTAAGCCCTACAACATTCAATAGACTTCTGTGAACCTTAGTGGAGACCTGGTTGGCCAGCAGTGTGGCAAGACCTGGGGATTCTTGGACCCATAGTCAGTGACATAGCCACAGAGGACAAGAGTGGAGAGTGAAGCATCCAGCTGATAAGAAGAGAGGGCATATGCATAAGCACACCCACACTTGCAGATCATACCCACTTGACCTGGCTTCAAAGGCTGGATGATCAGAGCTCAACTAGAAGAAGAAAGAAGAGCAAAAAAAGAGTAATCTGATACAATTTGATGAATTTTAACTATGCCTATGGATGCAGTAGCTCAAAAGAGGGAACAAATCTTTACAGCAAGGATCATTCCCACCCCCTCAATACACAGGGAAGACAGGGATGGACAACTTGGACACTGGCTACCCAAAATTGGGAGGTGGGCTACAAATGCAAGAAGTGACTGTCTTACAAGCTTTCAAGTGGGAGCCTAGATCCAGAGGGTCCAGAGGAAGGTAGACTCTCCACTGAGTAGTATCCAATCTGTCTGGGAGGGGCTGATGAAAGGAGATGTGGATAGCACTCATGTGGTACGGTATAATAGTGAATAATTACTGTCAGGATTGACTGTGAGGGTTAGAAATGTAAAGGCAGACATTTTGTAGCAAAAGAAGGGGAGTGGTTGACTTTGCAGTCCAGGAGCAGAGGTCCCTGGGACCATCAAGGGAGAAGAGCGGAGTGTGGACTCTACCCAGAGAAAAGGTGACACCAGAGATGGAGGCAGAGATGATGACTTGGAGAGATGGAGTAGCTGAGAACTCTAGACCCAGAGAGGGAGATGGGCTGTGTGCCTACAACCAGGGGGCAGGCTTGTGGGGTGTACCATTAGGTTGGTTGATGATCCATGGAGGGGTTTGTAACTAAGGCAATATAATGATATACAATGTTGTTGTTGTGAAGTGCCGTTGAGTAGATTCCGACCCATAGCAACCCATAGCTTGAACCGCCAACCTTGCAGTTGAACCGACTTTGCATCTGATACATTAGCGCACAGCACCACGATATATGATAGAATGAATGTAATGCTAATGTTCGCCCATGTAAACTATCATATGATTCACAATAAAACATTTTTTTTTAAAAAAGCCATTTAGATAAAAATACACAAGACATGAAACATGTTGACAGAAGTGATGGAGACCATATAGCATACTATTTTTCATGACCTTTGGAGCGGTCATGGATTTCTCATTGCAGCCAAGCAAGACGTGTCAAACTTGGAGTCTCCCTTTTGCCATAATTTACATCTGCTGTATGAAAAGCACTGGACTCCAATCTACAAGGTCGGTGGTTCAAATCCACCATTCGCTTCTCAGAAACTGTATATAGGGTCACTATGAGTCAGAACTAACTCAATGACAGTTAACAACACAAAACCCAAAGAGATTTTGTGAAAAGCCACAACCATACCTGTGTGTCCACATCTATCTTGTTTAATATCCTGCTGAAGACTCTAGTAATTATTTAAATTCCATGACATAGTGGAGAGGTGTTTAGTACTTATTACTATTTAAATAACTGATGTCTAAAGTCATCCAAGAGGACATTGATGGTTCTTGTGAGAGATCATGACTTATTTTCCAGCCAATGCAGCTCATGCACAGCTATCACCCATCTATCTGTCAGTGGAGGCTTACCTGTAGCTATAATGCTGAACAGGTTTCAGTGGACCTTCCAGACTAAAATAAAGTAGGAAGAAAGTTCTAGTGATTTACTTCCAACAATCATCTAATGAAAAGTCTGTGGTTCACAATGGTCAGTACCCTACCCATCATGTGGATCGTGCAGGACTGGATGTTTCATTGAATTATATATCCTGGGGTCTCTGTAAATCCAGGTAGACTGGACAGCAGCTAATATCAACAATGATAATTTATTCTGTTTTGTGTTCACGATTTGAATTATACCAGGACTTACTTGAAAAAAAACGAATTTTCAGAAAACTTTTAGTTGCTTGGATGTTCAGGAATGCCTAGCATTGGTATGGATCAATCACAGACTTACTGGCAGACATCTCACCCAGAAGCACACTTGACCCATGTTTCTTCCCTCTCTGTATCAGCTAGTACAGGAATCCTCTTGCTATTGCATTGTATTTTCTTTTATGCTCTAATGTTGCAACAGGTTCAAAATGTCCAGCCCCACTGAGGCTCCCAGTACAAGAGGATCATAGATGTCTGACTTCTGTGTTTGGAGATTAAATTATGATCATGTTTGTGTGCATTGTACATAGATATGAACAAAAAGACTAAGGTGGTAACAAGCTACTTTTCTAAAAGCCCCAGGATTTGTCAATAAGATATACAAAGGCTTTTCAGTAAAAATATATTAAGACAGCCAAACTGGTTTGGCCATTTGTGGATTTTTTTTCCCTACCTTAAGCCTAGGCTCTTGTGCTTCCCAACTAATCTGTTAATGGTTGGAACTGATTGACAGGTGCAACAATGCAGTGTAAAATCTGTGGGAGCCCTAATTGAGTCCCTCTTTACAAAGGGAACTGATGATTGAGTAAATACAGTATTGAAAATAGATGGTAAACTCATGAAAATGAAGCACAAAGTAGCTAGACTTCTTAGACATTAAATATGTAAGATCAATGAACTCTAGGCTAGCATCTTAAGTTCTGCAATTTATTCAGTCTATAAGGATGAGGCCATTGAGGAAATAGATTTTCTTGAGTTCATATACTTACCCACAAAGATCATTAATTTGCATTTTAAAACCTTATTTTTTTTTCTGTTTAGAAGATGAAATCCAACAATTTATTTTAAATAAAATCCTTGAGTTATTTGTTTGCTCATTCATTCAGCAAACATTTACTGAAAACAAACTCTATGTTGTTAAATGTTGTAGAGTCCGTTCCAACCCATAGCAAGGCAGGATAGGGCTTTCAAGGACCAATGGTGAGTTTGAACCCCTGACCTTGTGGTTCAAACCGACTTTGTGGCATTGCGCTTATCCTACAGCGTCACACCAGGAATAGAAGAGTAGGAAGATAAGGCTAAATAAGGCCTTACAAGCCATGTTATGAAGTAAGAGTGTTAATCTATAGGTATCTAGAAGTCAATGCTGAAATGCAAAGGTTTGACATGATCAGAATTGCATCTTACATTACTATGAGCACATTATGATGGAGGAAGGTGGCTAGATACAGGTAAATCAGTTAGAGGCCTGTTGCAATAATCCAGCGAGTAAGTCAAATAGACTCGGTACAATGCCCAGGAACACATTTCTATTAGGTAATTGAATATGTAAATCTGGAGCCCAGAAGAAAGGTCATAACCTTTTTTATTTGGTGTATGCCTATAATGGCTATTTATAAAGCCTGTGCCTCTATCTTCAGTTTCTGATAATTTTGTGTATTGCTCCCTGAAGTGGACTAATAAACACAAAAATGATAGATGGAGAAAAAAAAAGTGATGTCGTTATCAATTTCATTCTACTTGAATCTACAATAAACATCCATGGAAGCAGCAGTCAAGAAATCAAACAACTTTCTCTACTAGGCAAATCTGCTGCAAAACACCTCTATAAAGTTTTAAAAAGTAAAGATGTCACTTTGCTGATTAAGGTGTGCCTTACCTAAGCCATGGGCTTTTCAATTGCCTCATGTGCATGAATAAAGTAAACAACGAAAAAGGAAAACATAACACTATTGTATTCTGGTGTTGGGAAAGAATATTGAATATACCCTGGATTGCCCAAAAAAATGAATAAATCAGTCCAATGAGAAGTTCTGGTAGCATACTGGTTACGAATCGGGCTGCGAACCGCAAGATCAGCAGTTCGAAACTACCAACTGTTCTGTGGGAGAAAGATGAGGCTTTCTGCTCCCATAAAGATTTACAGCCTCGGAAATCCTGTACAGGGTCGCTATGAGTTGGAATCAGCTCCACGGCACATAACCACCATCACCAGGAGAAGTTCTGGTGTGATGCTGCAGGATAATGCACTGGACTGCAAGGTCAGTTTGAACTGCAAGGTCCGTGGTTCAAATCCACCAGCCACTCTTCAGAAACCCTATACAGGGTCACTATGGGTCAGAACTGACTAGATGACACTTAACAATAACAACAGGAGAAACAGCCAGAATGCTCCTTAAAAGTAAGGATGGAAAGATTCACCTAGCTTACTTTAGATGTGTCATTGGGAAAGACCAATCACTAGAAAAGGACATCACGGTTAATAAAGTAGAGGGTCAGCACAAATGAGAGAAATACTCTGAGATTAACTGACACAATAGCCCAAACAATGCACTAAAACTTATCAAAAATCATATAGATGGATCAGGGGAGGTAACATTTCATTAGATTATGAATATACAAAACATTGTCATGTGTCAGAGAAACTAGCAACAACAACAACCCCACAAACTCAAGTTCCTTATGTCCTCACAGTACTTGCTGACTGCCTAGATATCCCTACCTGAAAAGGGTAGAATGTATTACCTGATTTCTACTCCTAAACAACCTCCCACCCTTTGGGACATTTTCCTCTGCCCCCCCCCCAAACATTTACTTATTCTGCATTACATACCCTCAGATCCCTGCTAGATGTTTGGCTAATTTGAAAACATTAGTTTGTGCTCAGGTGTTAAGTGATCAATCCTGACTTTATGAGTCATACATCCCTAGAAAGAGACCTGATTTCTAACCCAAAGAATGCAGAATTTTACACGTGTAATGGAGAAAGATGAGGCTTTCTACTCCCGTAAGGATATACACCCTTGGAAACCCTGAACAGGGTTGCTATGGGTCGGAACCGACTCGATGGCACTAACAACAACAACAATGGTAGAATAGAATTGAAGGAATTTGGTCTCAACTGAGTCACTTCAGTGTTCCTTAAGCACCTTAAACACTGAAATGACATTAAACATACATTCTCCAATTACATTAAAATCTCAACTTTGGGACTTTAAATGCAATAAAAGTTTCTACTCCGTGTGAATTACTCCCTCCATAACTGCACCCCTTGCCTCCTCTGCCTGACATAAAACACACAACAATGTCCAATTCCTGATCTCTCTTATTTCAACTTTGCAATTTATTACTTTCATTTTCCAACAATAAAGCTGCCTCATTGACAAACAGGCTTCAGTGCATGCTCACAAAGAGTCATTTCTACCCACCTCAGTTGTTTAGCAATTAATTAATTAGCGCTAGGAAGTGAGAAGCTGGAATTGACCTCAGAAATCATTTAAACTACAACCAATGTCATGGAAAATTTGCACTTGATCTATTGATTAGAAAACTATTTTGCTATGTAAACTTTTACCTAAAGCACAATAAAATGTTTAAATAAATATGTAAGAAATACTCACAATGATCTGCAAACACTGTTAAAGATTTCTTTTCTGAGTAAACATGTAAATGGGAGTAATGATGAATAAGAAAAATAAACATTATATTTAAAGAGAAAAGAAGAGAAAGTCATTTAACCCAACCCTTTCATGATTACATTAGATAATTGAGACTCAGAGAGGAGACAGGACTGATTATTAGTAGATGATTATGGCTGGAACTCAAGTGTCCTGCTACCTAGACCAATTTTTTTGTACTATATTACAATTAAACAGAGCCCTGGTGACACAGTTGGTTAAGCATTGGACTGTTAATCTAAAGTTGTGAGTTGGAACCCAACAGCCACTACAAAGGAGAAAGGCAGTCTGTTCCCATAAAGATCCCCAAATGAAGCAGTTCTACTTTGTCCTATGGAGTCACTATGAGTTAGAATCAAATGGACAACAGAGAGTAGGCAGTGGGTATATCATGATTGCCTCTATGGGTATGCTGCTGCCATCACCAGTGTGGCTCTAGGCATAATTTACTTTCATATGTTAGAATTACTTATCTCAGTTGGTAAGGCTGTGCCCCCCAAAATTTACCTTTGGGCCTTGAGAATCCTGAGCATTCAACTAAATAAAACTTATGGATTTAAAAAAGCTACCTTTCAATGGGGAAATATTACTCTATGTCAGGTATCCCATCTCCATCTTGGCAAGGACTCTAGGCAAGCTAGCATACCTAATGTTAGCCCTATAGGGCTGCGATAGGTGTCAGGACTCTCTCTTGTCACTGCTGCAGTTTGTTTCTGATGCTGACTGTGTGCCCAGAGTTGAAAGCTGAAAATTATATGTGGAGAGCTGAGGAAAATAAACCAGGGAAACAAATCTAAATAGACTGTTAAAGTAAGGATGACCTAGGGCAAGAATTAGTAGCCACAGTACAGAGCCCTTGTTCTTGTTGTTGTTAAATGCCATGGAGTCGATTCCGACCCATAGTGACCCTGTATAGGGTTTCCGAGGAGCAGCTGGTGAGCTTGAACCACCCACCTTGCAGTTCAAACAGCTTTACAGACTGACACATTAACCTACCGCACCACACCAGGACTCCTACAGAGTCCTTAGGGGCTGAAAATCAGGTAAAAGGAGACATAGTTGAAATGGGCAAGTAGAAGAGAAATTGGGGCGAAAACCTAAGGCAGAGTTCTGTTGCTACACTTGGGTGTTTGTGGGCTCCCTTTAACATGCTGCAGAGATGGGCTGAATCCACTTAAAGGACCGGACAGGAACAGACAATACCAGAGGTTTTCAGAAAACACACCAAATGTGTGCTTTCCCAGTGTCTTGCTTCCAGATCTTTGCTTCTTTGCAATAATGCAAAGAAACTGATAGTCCCAGAATTTTACCTGCTGTAGCCCAGAAAATGTTTAGCAGCTAGACAGTTTTGCACAGTGTCAGCAGCTGGGCAAGCTCCTTGTTGGCACTGTCCATCTGCCACCTTTCATACTCAGTCAGCCTTTGGTATATTGGTTGAAACTGCTCAAGAGGGGGCCATTTGTGCTGGTGATTTGATCCCACCAAGTGGTAATACTTGCTGACAATGACCCATCTGGCTCATATTGACAATATTGTCTCATACCATAGTAGTATATACTCAAGCAAGCTTTTCCATCACACCTCTTGTTTCAGAAACATGTTCCCAAGTCTGCTGTCTGAGTTTTCAGCACTCCTTTTCCACATAGCTGTGCAACAATTCCTTTATTATTTATTTTCACAAAATGATGGCAAATTTCTATCCTGAACATCCAATCATACTGTATTTTTCCTATTTTGATTTTCTGCCTCATGGTTGCCACAGCCTTGAGAAACTCCAATTTGTATGTCCAGTCTCCAAACTCCCTTCTCCCAATACACTTTTGTGATTATTTAAAAATTTCTGGTTGCTCTTGCATGTTTATTTTGAAAGGTTAAGTCTTCCTTTTCCAGTCAGATGGTAAAATCTGTGATTTTTGATAACAGGAAGTTTGTCTAATATTAGCTGTAGACTCAAGGTATGAAATATAATGTGCTATGAAAATAATGTAAATGAGTAATAAGAAAAGTCATGATAGGTGAGGAAGCAAAGTAATATAGATGGCTAGTGCATCCAACAGAACCGAGTTCACATGTGAGCTCTGCCATTCACTAGCTGTGATGTTCAACAAGGGTACTCAACTGTTGAGCATTAATTGCCTCATCTGAAAATGGCATATATTCCTATTTACTTCACAAAGTTATTAGAGTAATATTTGAGATAACTCATGCGAACTGTTTATCACACAACTTGGTACATAATGTATATTTGATACTTGATAGTTATTATTATGATTGATGTTTTGTCAGATTAGTTGACAAATCATTGAGCTCTAGTATCCATAGTCTCACTGTGGCTGATTGTAATTATTGATATGCTACTGTCTCCAGCATGTTGTTGTTGTTGTTGTTGTTAAGTGCCATTGAGTGGGTTCTGACTCATAGCAATCCTGTATAGGGTGTTTGAAGAATGGCTGGTGAGTTTGAACTGCCGAACTTGTGGTTCAAACTGATCTTGCAATCCAGTGCTTCATCCCATAGAACCACAGCAGGACACCATCTCCAGCATGCTGTTGTTGTTAAGCACCATTGAGTTGGTTCCAACTCATAGAGATGCTGTGTAGTGTTTCCAAGGAGCAGCTGGTAAGTTTGAACTGCTGACCCTGTAGTTCAAACTGATCTAATGGTCCAGTGCTGTATCCCACAATGGCTCACCAGGACTCCTGCAAATTTCACCCTTATTTTCCTTTCTCTTCTCTTTCATTTTTACCCATGTGCTTCCTTCTTCAACTCTCCCAAATTCTTTACTTTTCTCTTGCTCCCATTTTCTCTTCCTATCCTTCCCATTGCACAGACTTGATTCCACACTAGGTAAACAAGAACCTTCCTAGGCTCTGCTTTTCTCCTTCTTGGTGAAGAAGGAAGTGAAGAACGCTATTGTGTGTGTTCAGAGTGAAGGCATGAGTGTATTATTAAGTTGAGATTAATTCACAGAAATGTATGTACATGTGTGTGCATGCATCTGGGTTTGTGTATGCATGCATCTGGGTTTGTGTCCTTTGATTTGTTAGTGATTTTGTGAAACTTTGTTCAATAGTTAAGATCCTCATAATTTTCAGTCTGGGGGCTAGATTGAGAAGACCAAAGATTTAAAATTGCTGCGCTTGTTCTTGTTGAGTTGGTTCTGAATCATAGCAACCCTTTATAGGGTTTCCAAAGAGAAGTTGGTGGGTTTGAACCATCAACCTCGCAGTTAGTAGTCCAGTGCTTATCCTACAAAGTCAGATAAGGACTCCATCTTAATTACCTAATGCTGTTGTAACACAAATACTTCAAGTAAGTGGCTTTAAAGAATAGATATTTATTATTTTCTCACAGTTCTCTAGGCTAAAAGCCCATGTAGCCTACTAATTTTGCAGTTCCTCAGCCTTCCTTGGCTTGCAGATGATCCTCACATAGCATCTGCCTTCCCATTCTGGGTGTCTATTATGATATTTTTAGAACTCAGAAGAACTTATGTTAACACTGATAAGACTTCATTAACATGATGAAACCTCTATTTCCTAATAAATCAACACCTACAGGTACAAAGGAGTCCTGGTGTGTGGTGCCATAGCATAGCCCTAGATCTCAAGGTCAGTGTGAACTACAAGGTTGTTGTTATTGTTGTTAAGTGACATCTAGTCCGTTCTGACTCATAGAATTTCCAAGGAGTGGCTGGTGAGTTTGAATTTGACCTTGCAGTTCAAACCAAACTTGCAGTCCAGGGCGTTAACCCACAGCGCCACAGCAGGACTCTGAAATGCAAGGTCGGCATTTGAAACTCACCAGAATCTCCTTGGAAACCCTATACAAGGTTACTATGAGTCAGAAATGACTCGAAGGTACTTAGCAACAAGTCACAAAAGCTAGGAATTCAACACCTTTTTGGGAAACAAAATTCAGCCCACAGCAGCTATAATACAGGGTTCAAAATACTGCCTTGCAGTGCTTTTAACTCCTGGTGTAGCGCTGTAGTATTAGTACTGGATTGTGAACCACAAGGTTGGAAGTTCAAACCCATCAGGTGATCCTCAGAAACCCTATACAGGGTTGCCATAAGTCAGAATTGACTCGATGGCACTTAACAACAACAATAAGTGCTTTGGAAAATAATAATAATAATTAATGCAAAATTCTTATATCATGGGAAGTATTTCATTATATTTATTCATGCTAGTGAAAAGATAACCTTCCTACTATTGGAGGAAAAAAAAATCCAAGAGACTGTTATGAGTAAATCAAAAAGGTTTATTAAAGAATAGACAATTTAAACTGGGAAACACAGAGTAAAGATTAAAAGGTGCTCAAACAGTCTGAGGGACAGCTGAACTCTTTATACAGAAAATTGGTGGTGTATGTGACCACAATCATGGGGACTTGGGGTAACATGTATTTAAAAGACAATAGCAAATTAAAATTGTTTGTTTTGTTTTTCTAACATAGACTTCCTGGAATTAACCTATCAAGTGATTTTCTGAAATATCTACATATACATTTTTGTTGGGGCAAACACAAGCATTCTCCCATTCTGGCAAATGTTTCCTGACCAATAATTATTCATACACCTCATCCTTCACTTCATTATTTGCTAAGGGTGGTTAAAGTTTTCCATGAAATTACGTGTCACAAGGCCCAAAATCACAGTTTCTATTCTTAGAAAGGCAGAAAAGAGGATTTAGGACAAGCTAAATTTTAATTCAAAATATGGAACTTTGATTCAGACCTACATAAGTCATTTTCAATCATGCCAAACACCTCAGTTTTAGAGTGCTTTCAACACTATTAATAACAAATGTTATGCAACAGCTTTGTGAATTAATGACACTTTCTCATTAGGAAAAAATAAATAATCTGAAGATAGGAAACAGGACTGTTTCTAATGGTTGGCATTGAATTTTTTGCTCTTTTATTTTAGAAGTAATGCATGGTAGAAAATGTTCAGTAAAAGGGTCTGGGATTTTCACTGTGAGCTAACATGCTAGGAATGTGTCCATTTTGTTTTGTGAAGGCTAGTCAGGGACTGAAAACCAAAGAAACAGAGTAATAAAAAAAGAGAGAGAATTTCATGTTTCTAAGATACAAATTCATAATCAAATTTCAAACTGCAAATGTACCATTTTATGAGATGGTAGTAGTAAATTATAACTAAGAGATCCAAAACAAACAGTACCCAGTTTGCAAACAAAATCCATTCCCAAGTGTGTCTTTAAGTAGAATTTGTAGGTAAGTCAGAACAAGTGCATATTATTCTAATTTAGCCTTATTTTAGTGAAAGAACAATTCAAACTCACTAGCATGCTCCTGTAAAGATTTGTTGTTATTAAGTGCCCTGAAGTCCATTCAGATTCATAATGACCTTGTATATGATTTTTGAGGAGTGGCTATTGGGTTTGAATCACGGACCTGTCCATAAACTGCCCAGTACTTATCCTGCAACAGCACACCAGGATTTCTATAAAACTTTACAGCCTTGGAAACTCTATACATGGTAGCTATGAGTTGGAATTGACTCAATGGCAGTGATTGCAATGAAGAATTTATTATAATTAGGGATTGATCCAATCATTTCAAAGTGAGGGCAAATTTGTTGTTAATTGCAGTCAAATCGGTTCTGACTCATAGTGATCCCTGCATAGGATTTCTGAGGCAGTTAATCTTTGAGTGAGCAGAAGGCCTCCTCTTTGTCCCATGAAGTGACTGCTAAGCTCAAATCACTGACCAGTGGTATGCAGTCCAGTCCTTATCCTGCAGAGCCATTACATTCCTGAGGATAAATTTATATTACATTTAAAGTCAAGTATGAGTTGTCAATAAGTTAAACAGCTATAAACTGAAGATTTATTGTACACAACTGAGGGCAGCACATTTTTAGCTCTCTGCTTTCCATGTTCCTAGATGAAAAATATGTCAAGATTTAGGAAACATATTTCCACAATTGGACCACTTCTATCCCCTCATGCCTTAGCCAGTCAACAGTATTCAATGATGGCCCAGAAATCTTTTAAAAAACAAATTTTTCTACCAAGAATCAGTCAAGTAAACTGACAAAGAGAGAGGCTTCTAACAATCACCCTAAAGTAATAAAAGATCCTAATGAGTTATTTAAATTGTCATATAAAGATTAAGTGATATTCACTCTAGTTTTTAGTGCTTTGTATATTTGATTTCTTTCTAAATCCTTGACAAAACATTTGTCATAGATTGAATTGTGCTGCCACAAAATATGTGTCAACTTGGCTGGGTCATTATTCTCAGTAGTTTGGCAGTTATGTAATGATATATTGTGTCAGTTATGTGATAATTTCCCATGATGTGATCTAATGTGATAAACCAGTAAGAGGATTAAGGATGGGTTGCAATGTCCTTAATTCCATTACAATGTCAATCCTATTTAATAGAGCTTTCCAGGGTTGTGGTCTGCTATATCTTTTATGATACAAAAGGTAAAAGGAGACAGAAGTGAGAAAACAGTAGTGGAGTTTGTCTTTTGCAGTTGGGATACATACACTATGAGTCCTCGAGGTCCAGGGGAAGACTGATGTCAAGATGAATGGAGATCTCCAAGGAATGCTGGGTCTACAGATGCTATAAGGGACAGGGAACTTTCTCCAGAGCCCACAAAGAAAGAAAGCCTTGCCTGAGAACCAGCACATTGAATTTGGACTTTTAGCTTACTAAACTGTGAGAGAATAAATTTCTGTTTGTTGAAGCCCTCCACATGTGGTATTTCTATTATAATAGCACTAGATAACTCAGACAACAGTAATCGGAAACTTCTAATAACACTCAATTAAGCAAGTTTTTTTAATGTTTTATTGTGAATTATGTGATAGTTTACATAGGAGAACATGTTTTACATTCATCCTATCGTATATTGTTTCATTTCCATGGTTACAATCCCCAGCATGCACAATCAACCAACCAAGCCTGCCCCTCCCCCACCTCCATTTGTCAGCATGCAGCCCCTCTCCTTCTCTGGGTCTAAAGTCCCAAGCTGCTTCATCTCTCCATGTCATCGTCTCTGCCTCCATCTCTGGCACCACTGCTTCTCTGGGTAGGGTCCCGCTCTCCACTCTTCTCCCTGGATGGTCCCAGGGACCTCCACTCCTAGACTGCAAAGTTAATCACTTCCCTCCTTGCTACAAAACACCTACCTTTACATTTCCAACACTCACAATCACTCCTGATAACAATTATTTACTATTGTATCACAAGAGACCTATCCGCATTTCCTTTCATCAGCCCTGGCTAGACATATTGGATACTACTCAGTGGAGATTCTACCTTCCTCCACGCCTTCTGGATCTAGGTTCCTTTTTGCTCCCCTCCCCCCATTTTGGGTAGCCAATGTCCAAGTTGCCCATCCGTGTCTACTCTGTATATGAAGGGGGTGGAAATGATCTTTGCTGTAAAGATTTGTTCCCTCTTTTGAGCTACTGCATCCATAGGTATAAAATCAAGTTCTTCAAATTGTATTAGATTACTCTTTTTTTCCCCTATTCTTTCTTCTTCTAGTTGAGCTCTGATCATCCAATCATTGAAACCAGGACAAGTGGGTATTATCCGCAAGCGTGGGTGTTCATGTGCATATGCCCTCTCTTCTTATCAACTGGATGCTTTACTCTCTACTCTAGTTCTCTGTGGCTATGTTGCTGACTCTGGGCCCTAGTGTCCCCAGGTCTTGCAACACTGTTGGCCAACCAGGTCTCCATCAAGGTTCACAGGAGTCTATTGAATGTTGTAGGGCTTACCTCGCAGCTTCACTGCTGTTTTTCCCTCACTTTCCCCTATCGGTGACGAACGTAGTCACCAATCAGAGCGTGTATTCCCATTGAGTCTTAGTCTTAGAAGGGGGTTTGTTCTGAGGGGACCCAACCACTTACCTTGATGTCTTCTGGACAAGCAACTTGCTTGTTCTTACAGTAATCAGTCGGTATGCCGTTATTGTTTTGTATTTTTCCTGTTGGTCTTTCTTTCAAGAAGTATATTCTGTTCTTCTAGCCGCTCCAGGCTGGTCTGCTTGCCCTTTCAAGTGGAAATTTCCCACCTCTTAAGATTCTGGATGTTGTTCATTATGAAATGCAGGGGCTCTGCCAGAAGCCGCTTTAACTGGGCACATTGTAGCCCCGTTTTAGATATTCCAATCAGTTATAGGCAGAAGACGGACTTACAAGCTTCCTATCGTGATATTTCTAGGTATTCCTTTCTCTCCCCCTCAAGTATCTATTTTATAATGGTATGCCAGGGTAACCAATGTTCAAAAAACAGCCATCCATCTTAATATTATTTACCCCCTTTTACCCATTCCAACCATGTCTCAATCCCTGTATCCCAGGGCTCTGTTTTCCCAAGTTTGTGCATGCATCATTATTTACCTCTGTTCCACTTAGACCATGCAAACCTGCCTAATTATTCTCCCATCCGCTGTGTTCTTCCATTCCCCTCCCCTTTCTTGTATATTGATCCCTCTCTAGCACCCAAACTATCCTGTGTCTATCCCTTACCCTGTGCTCCACTCTCTCCCCTCACCCTACCCTTAAATCCCAGTAGCCAACAAAAAATCCTCCACCCCTTTAGTAAGGGTTCTTTATCTTAGACTTTTACAGTAGTGGTTCCATGCAGTATTTCTCCTTTTGTGACTGACTAATTTCACTCAACATAATGTTCTCAAGGTTCATCCGTGTTATGCGGTGGCTTACAGCTTCCTTGTTATTCTTCAAGGTAGCATAATATATCATTGTGTGTACGTACCACAGTTTGTTTATCCATTCTTCAATTGATGGGCACTTTGGCTGTCTCCATCTTTTTGCTGTTGGAAATAGTGCTGCTATGAACATTGATGTGCATATATCTACTCGTGTTATGGCTTGTATTTCTTGTGGGTAAATACCAAGTAGACAAATTTCTGGATTATCAGGTATTTCTATTTCCAACCTTCTGAGGAAGCACCATATTGCTTTCTAGAGAGGTTGGACCATTTTGCAGTCACACCAGCAATGCAGGAGGGTCCCAGTCTCTCCACATCTTCACCAGCATTTATTGTCCTCTCCTTTTTTATTTTTGCTGCTGTTGCTGGTGTGAGATGATATCTCATAGTTGTTTTGATTTTCATCTCTTGAACATTTCTTCATATGTTTGTTGGCTGCCCGACTCTTCTCCTTGGTGAAGTGTCTGTTCATGTCCTGTGCCCATTTTTTAATTGAGTTATTTGTCTTTTTTCTTGTAGAGGTTTTGTAGTTTCCTATATATTTTAGAAATAAGTCCCTTGTCTGATGTGTCATTGCAAAAGATTTTTTCCCATTCTGTGGGTTCACTTTTTACTCTTCTGGTAGTCTTTTGATACACATAAGTTTTTAATTTTTAGTATGTCCCACTCATCTATTTTGTCTACTTTTGTTTGTGTAGTTTTCAAAATGTTTGGCAGTCTGTATATTCCCTGAATTAGTGCCCTCATTTTGTCCCTATTTTTTCATTGATGGCCTTCAAAATTCTAGGATTCACATTTAGGTCTTTAATCCATGTTGAGTTAGTTTTTGTATAAGGCGTGAGGCGAAGGTCTTGTTTCAATCTTTTGCATATAGCTTTCCAGTTCTGCCAGTACCATCTGTTGAAGAGACTATCTCCTCCCCATGCGATATATTTAGGTGTTTTGTCAAAAATCAGTTGGCTGTATGTAGATGGGTGAATTTCTGGATTCTCTATTCTGTTCCATTGATCTATGTATTGAGCATTGTACCAGTACCAAGCTGTTTGAACCATTGTAGTAGTGTAGTGAATTTTGAAGTCAGGGAGTGAGAGATTTCCAACCTTATTCTTCTTCTTAAGTAATGCTTTGCTTATCCTAGGTCTCTTTCCTTTCCATATAAAATTTGTAATTGTCTTTTCCATCTCTGAAGAATGTTGTTGGAATCTGGATTGGGATTGCATTGTATGTGTAAATTGCTTTGGGTAGTATTGACATTTTCACAATGTTAAGTCTTCCTATCCAGGAGCATGGTACAGTTTTCCATTTTTGAAGGTCTCTTTTGATTTCTTGTAATAGTGTTTTGTATTTTCTTAGTATGGGTCCTTTGTTCCTCTGGTTACGTTTATTCCTAGATATTTCATCCTTTGGGTGGCTATTATAAATGGTGTTGCTTTCCTAATGTTCTTTTCAATGTTGCTGTTTTGGGTATAGAGGAATCTAACTGATTTTTATATGTTGATCTTATATCCTGCCACTTTGCTGAATCTTCCAATGAGGTTTAGTAGCTTTTTTACTGAGTCCTTGGGGGTTTTTTACATATAGAATCATATCATCTGCAAATAGAGAGAGTTTTACTTCCTCTTTGCCAATTTGGATGCCTTTAATTTCTCTGTCTTGCTGTATAACTCTTGCTAAGACTTCCAGCACAATATTGTTCCTGTTCACAGAGGGAAGACTTTTAGTTTCTCTCCATTGAGAGTAATATAGGCTATTGGTTTTGTATATATGCTCTTAATTATGTTGAGGAATTTCTCTTCAATTCCTACTTTTTTGAGTGTTTTTATCAGTAATGGATGTTGGATTTTGTCCAATGCCTTTTCTGTATCAATCATTATGATCATGTGGTTCTTTTCTTTTTTCTAATTTATATGGTGGACAATGTTGAAAGTTTTTCTAATGTTGAAACATCCTTGCATCACTGATATGAATCCCACTTGATCACTATATGTTATCTTTTTGATGTGTTGCTGGATTCTGTTGGCTAGCATTTTGTTGAGAATTTGTGCATATATGTTCATGAGGAATTGTTTTTGTTGTTGTTAGGTGCCATCTAGTCAATCCTGGGCCAACCTCATTATTGTTGCCACGCTTGAGTCCATCTGAACCACAGAGTTCTAGCACCATCCCCTGAGCCTGCTTGACCCAGTATTCTGTGTTGTTGGTGACAGAGCTCCTCACTGCACGTCTACCTGATCCGCCTTCTTGATTGGATTTTGTTGAGAATTTTTGCATCTATGTTCATTTAACTATATCTCCCCTATTGTGATGGCTGGAACTGCTTCTCTTTGGTGAGGTGTGTGATGTTAGCTGATATTGATGATGTTGCTACTTGTAACTTTTTTTTTGCAGGTTAGCATGAATTAGTCTGGAGCACTGTTGACACATTAGATGGTGAATTTTGAAAAGAACTGCTTGCACCAGTAAGTTGTTCTGAAAACAGATGAATATCTCAATGCATGTTTCCTCAAACTGGGAAATTCATCACTGCTTATGTAACATTTATAGAACTAAAGCAGTGGGAGGTGATAGTATCTAGCTTTCAGCTCATCATAGATTTGTAGCTGAATGATTTTGTGCCGTAGGTTATCAGGCATATCAGCTGGTTCCACATTGAATGGTATAGCAAAGATGTTTGATATCATTTGTTTACTTTTCATGTCCTTGAATCCTTCATTAAATTCCTAAATTAGTTTCGCACATACACCAGCATATTCAAATGTCATAGAAGGTTTTCCAGAGTAGGGAGATGCACCATGTTATTTCTCTAGAGTTGCAATTTCCACAGCCTTAATTTAGTTTCAAATGGCTTCAAGTTTGAAAGCAAGGAGCTGGAAAGCTGGTTGGGGGCCTGCAGCTTAATGTTCAGCTCTGAGAGGAACTGGATAATGTCCTCCATAAACAGTAGATCACACAGCCACTTTATATTATTGAATACTCTAATAGGGTTTTTGCTTCATTTCCATGAACTCCTTGACTTTATTTCCTTGGTCTTTCTATTGTTATTTCTAATTGTATAGCATTGTGGTCTGAGAAGATGCTTTGTAGTATTTTGATGTTTGTAAATTTATGGAGGCTTGTTTAGAATGTTCCATGTGCACTGGAAAGAATATGCATTGTGCTGTTGTTGGATTGAAAGCTCTGTACACATCTATGAGGTCCAGTTGGCTGATTGTGTAGTTTAGTTCCTCTATGCCTTTGTCGAGTTTCTTTCTGGTTGTTCTATCGATTTTCAAAAGTGGTGTATTAAAATCTCCCACTATTATTGTAGATATGTCTGTTTCTTTCTTCAAATCTATTAGAGTTTGCTTCATATATTTTGGAGCATAGATATTTATAATGGCTATATCATCTTGTTCAATTGACCATTTAATCATGAGATAATGCCCATCTTTATCTATTATGCTCATTATTGCCACTGCTGCTCGTTTTTTATTGCAATTAGCTTGGTATATATATTCTTTCCATCCTTTAACTTTTAGTCTCTTTTTGCCTTTGTGTGAAAGATGTGTCTCTTGCAGGCAGCATATTGAAAGATCTTGTTTTCTTATCCATTCTGCCACTCTCCGTCTCTTAACTGGTGCATTTAATCCATTTACATTCAGTGTAATTATTGATAGTTATGGACTAATTGCTGTCATTATGCTTGTGTCTTTGTGGTGCTGCTGATTTCATTGTTCTGCATGCCTTCCTGTGCTGAATTCATATCATTTTGTGTTCTTTCTTGTCAGTTGTTTCATAGTTTTATGTTTCCATGTTCTTCTTTGATTTTCATTTTCTTGGTATGTTGTGAAGCGTTAATTTATTTTGAGGTTACCTTATATTCTATGAACTTTTCCCTCCGTTTAAAACAGTATATTTTATCATGTAATCTACCTAACTTCTCACCACCTGGGTCTCTTTTCCTATGTGTTTACCTTCTTTCACACTGTAATTTTTTGATCATAGACTGACCTCCCAGATCCTCTGAATTTGTTCTTGTACTTTTACTTTGTTGTTGACTCTTCCATTTGTCAATTGATTTCCAGGTGGTGCTTCTACATATTTCAGTCTCTGGTTATTGTCTGTTCTTGTTGGTTCTCAGTTCACAGAACTCCCTTTAGGATGGTTTGCAGTGCAGCATTGGCTTTGGCAAATACCTTAACTTCTGTTTATCCTGGATTGTTTTGAATACACTTCCGTATTTGATTGACAGCTTTGCTGGGTAGAGGATTCTTGGTTGGCAGTTTTTTTCTTTCAGGATTTTATATATGTTTACCCATTGCCTTCTTGCCGGCATGGTTTTTGCTGAGAGATAAATCTGATTTGCTTGACTTTGTATGTAACACTTCTATTTTCCCTAGCTGCTTTCAGGATTCTCTCCTTGTCTTTGATTTTGGAGAGCTTGACTACTATGTGTCTTGGTGGTTTTCTTTTGAGGTCTATCCTTCCTGGGTTTCGTTGAGTTTCTTGAATGCTTATCTTTTCACTTTTCAGGATGTTAAGGACATTTTTTTCCCAGCAGCTCTTCAACTATCTCCTCTGTGGACTTGTGTGATTCTTTCTGTTCAGGAATGCTGATATTTCTTAAGTTATTCCTCTTCATGTTATTCAACATGAATCTTAGACCTTCTTCAGAGTTTTTTCATCCTTTTTTTCTGCTTACTCTACTCTCTTAGCAGTATTAAATGATTTGTCTTACTGCTCACTAGTTCTGGCTTCCAACTCTTCAATTCTACTCCTTTGCCCTTTCAGTGTATTGTGCATTTCTGATATTCTATTATTAATCATTTGGACCTCTTTTTTGTAGGTTTTGAATTGTTTCCAATGCTGTATCTATCTTATTTTATTGCTACTGTAGTACGTTCCTGACTTCTTCCTTATTTTTGTTGAATCCCCTGTAAAGTGTTTTCATATATTTCATTATTGTATTTCTAAATTCTTTCTCAGACATTTCCAAATCCTGCCCTCCTTCCAATGTAAAGTCTAGTTCTACCTCCAGTTCATTTGTCTCAGTCACTTTATCTTATTTTTGGACATGTTCTGATATGGTCATCTGTGTGTGTTTCTTGGACATCTTCAATAGTTAACTGTGACCTTAATAATTAGATGAATGCATGTTGATATTTTATTATGCTTTCTGATTGTCTCCAGGTAGATGTGATCAAAAGATGGGCTTCCTTTTTCACTCTTCTTATTACTCAACTTAGTGTAACTGTCAAAGATGTTGGATGCCGATATGATGTATGACAGCTGGTATTGGTTCTTGCCTAGTTGGTGGGATTTTATAGGGTGTGATTGTAGCCTGACTATATGACCACAATTGCTGTCTCTTCTTGGGTAATATAAGGAGAGAAAGAGCCCCCTAAAGGTAAAGAGGGGACCAAAAATTAAAACAACAACAACAAATAAGACAGATTGGATAAGTAGTATATAATCACAGAAAAGAGAAAATAGAAAAACAATATTCTGTACCAAAATATGTGTATGACTTTAATGTCCTTCTCTCAGCTTCTTGCCTTCAAGGCCACCTCAGAAATTTCAAGATGTTGGTTTTTATGACATAACTCAGGATTTAATTTTCTGCCTGTTTCCTTTCTCGGTCTGTCTGTCTCCTACTCCACAACACCCGTTCAGGCCATTTGCCAAGTTATTAATAGTTCAGGGCCATTTTACACTGAGGTCTGGTTTTAAGGGAATCCTTTCCCTTTAAATTTAGAGCAGGTCTGTGTGCATGTGTAGTAGAACCCTCCAGGGGTGTGGAGGTATCCACTCACTCAGGCATCCTCTCTAGTCACCAGAATGGAGGTGCATAGACAGCAATAGTCCAATAAACAGAGAAAATAAAAGAAAAAAAGAGAGATAGAGAGAGAATATGTTTATACATTTATCTCCTAGGATGTGTCAAGCAGCAGCCATGGCTCTGATCCTTCCCTGACTCCATCTTGCCCAAGATGGCTGCTCCAGGAGCCATCAAAAAAAAAAAAAATCAGTTTTCTTACTTCTGCTACAAATTCCACTGGCTGTAAGCCTTCAGACATTCTAAATATTCCTTTATATTTAGAATTCAGAGTTCTGGGACCCTCCCCTGAAACTGCTTCATCCAGTATTCTGTATTATTGCTGATGGATGTCCTCACTGTGCTTCTCTTCAATCCAACATCAAGCCTCCCCCGCTCCTCCCCCCCCCCCAAACCTATACTTTTGGCAAAATTCATGCATGACACTACTGTGAACATACCATTGTTGAGCAGCAACAACTGTGCACAGAGACCTTCTTGGTATATGATGAATTGGCATATAATTAGATCACTTGGGTCAAGACTGAGACAATGTAGTTCTTTCTTGACAAATGAAATTAACCCTTTTTTGAGAGCTAACCATGGCTCCATCTGTAATAAGGCCATTTAACTTTTCAAATATTAACTCAAGTTTTTCACAAATAAAACAAGTCTTGAAAACAATTCCTCACCTCTTAAAGTGTCATGGATGACTTCCAGTGACAGCAGTTCCTCCAACATGTTGAACATTGCAGTTGTCCCAAAAATAAAACTTCAAGTTGGGCAGTATTAGTATGTCTGTTGTCTCATCACAAGCCAGAGAAAGCATATGGAAATCCGTATAACCCTTCAATTTTTTTTTCAATGTTTTCTACTAAATCAGTAATCCCATCTTAAAATGCTTCTCAGAAGTAAACTATCACTCTGAAACAGTTTTAATTTGGTGCTAACAACTCCACAGCAGCCACCATGCACTCTACCTCTACATGAGGCCTCAGGTTCTTTGAGATTAGCTCACTGACTATATAATTCATCTGAATAACATAGTCTTTGTCACAACGGAACATAGTGAAAGTGGCTTGTTGTGACTCCAAACTCGACTGATGATCATTTATTTTATCCAGACACATTTGTTTTCAGCCGTAATGATGATCCAGATTTGCTTTTTTCATTACAGCTAATGCATCACTACCACTCGTCTCTTAGTTTTTTGTATTGTGGTGGCTTGTGTGTTGCTATGATTCTGGAAGCTATGACATGGATATTTTAAATACCAGAAGGTCACCCATGTTGGACAGGTTTCAGTTGACATTCCAGATGAATACAGACTAGGAAGAAGGAGAGACAGACTATTTCTGAATATTTAGTCATTGAACACAGACAGATAACACCAGAATATTGAATCATGATGAAGAACACACAAGACTATTGTCAGATATAGTGCTGGAACATGAGCCACTCAGGTTGGAAGGTACTCAAAATACAACTGGTGAAGAGCTGCCTCAAAATAAAGCTGACCAGGATGATGCAAATGGAGTCAAGCCTTCAGGACCTTCATTTGCTGATGAATTGCCACTCAAAATGAAGAGAAACAGCTGTGAGTATCCATTAATAATCAGAACATGGAATGTATGAAGTATGAATCTAGGAAAATTGGAAATTGTCAAAAATTAAATGGAAGCCGGGATGACCAGTCTTTGTCTCTCATACTTCAGACATACTGTCATGAGGGACTAGTTTCTGGAGAAGGATATCATTTTTGGTAAAATAGAGTGTCAGAGAATGAGAGAAAGACCACAGACACGATGGATTGGCATAGGGGCAGCAGCAATGGGCTCAAATGTAGCAACAATTATGATATTGACGCAGGAATGAGCAGTGTTTCATTCTGTTGTGCATAGTGTTACTATGAGTCAGTATACACTCAATGGCACTTAACAACAACAACAATGCATTTCCATAAACAAGGCACACAGGTTTGCCTTTTATTTCAACAAAAAATAATCATTTGTCTATTTTTCTTGGAAAGATTGACACTATGCATCAACATTTCTATTATTTGTAGTCACCATTTGTAGGATGTCACACCACTTGAGTGAACACTGAATGATTTAAAATTAAGAAAGGTGTATGACAGGGTTGTATTCTTTCACCATACTTATTCAACTGTATGCTGAGCAAATAATCCAAGAAGCTGGATTATATGAAGAAAAACATGGCATCAGTATTGGAGAAAGACTCATTAACAACCTGCAATTTGCAGATGACACAAGCTTACTTGCCAAAAATGAAGAGGACTTAAAATATTTACTAATTAAGATCAAAGAGCACAGCCTTTAGTATGGATTACATCTCAATGTAAAGAAAACAAAAATCCTCACCACCGGTCCAATAGACAACATTCTTATCAACGGAGAAAAGACTGAAGTTGTCAAGGACTTGATTCTTTTTTTTTTTTCAGTATTTATTACATGGGAGAACATCAGCTCTATACTCATCCTATCATATTTCCTTTCATTGCAATGATTACGATCCCCTCCATGCTTCATCAAACAAAGAATACACCACACAGGCCTG
>NW_006408677.1:5813914-5821825 GCF_000296735.1 Chrysochloris asiatica | reverse complement strand
AAAGCTGGACAGTGAATAAGGAAGACTGTAGAAGAATTGATGCCTTTGAGTTATGGTGTTGGAGGAGAATATTGAAAGTGCCATGGGCTGCCAAAAAAAACAACAGATCTGTGTTGGAAGAAGTGCAGTCAGAGTGCTCCTTGGAGGCCAGGATGGCCAAACTTCGACTCTCATACTTTGGACATGTTGTCAGGAGGGACCAGTTACTGCAGAAGGATATCATGTTTGGTAAGTTGGAGGATCAAAGAAAAAGAGAAAGACCCCCAGTGTGATGGATTGGCAAAGTGGCAGCATCAATGGGCTCAAACGTGGCAACAATTGTGAGATTCGTGCAGGACTAGGAAGTGTTTTGTTCTGTTGTGCATAGGGTCACTGTGAGTTGATACTGACTCAATGGCACCTAACAAAAACAATTGTGTATGTTTCCAGCAACATGATTATTTTGTCTGATCATTGTTCTAATCTTGCATCTTTGATTTGGAACATATCCAATGTTCATCTCATCGACCCTTGAGGTCTTTTCTGTGTACTGTAATTTCCTTAATTTTCATCTTTAATTCAGTTATTTGAAGATTGTTTATCATGGATATGTTGATAAAGATTGCAGTGCAGTTGTCATCTGTGTTGACAAAGAAGTTGGTAACATTGTCATCAATCTTCAGAGGCAAGGCCATCAATGTCTCGAGGAATCATCTCATTGCATCTTGACTCATCATTACTGGGTCATGTAGATTCACCACAGTGGGTTAACACTTTTGAAAAGTGTACACTCCCAACCTGCATGGCACTGACTGTCCTCTGAGTCACTGCAATATAGTAGGCAGTGGCAAGAAGCATATATGTCTGTCCCATCATATACTCATATGTGTCCTGTCTATCCTGTAGTGGCCATTCCTCACTTGTCCTTCAAATTTTCCATTATTGTGAATTAAGTAATACACATTTATGTTGCTATGGAAAGGCTCCTAGAGTCCTGCCTGTGGTTGCCTCAGAAGGATCAAAAAATGATTTCATGGGCCAGATGTTCCCCATCCCTCTCATAATGGAAAGGAAATACACTCCCTCTGAAACTTCCCACAAAACTGAAGATTGGTATCATGTTGCAGAAAGCCTTTATAGGTGGGAGTTGGCACTGTCTTCCCATGAAAGTGAGGAAAGGTATTTCTTTTCTTCTCAGGGTTCCTTATCCTTCAGTAAATAGAGAGGAAGAGAGAGTAAGCAGGATTAAGTAGTCAGCATATTGCAAAGAAGCATTATCATGAATAAGATAGACTGACATAGGGCTGAGGATTCACCAAAAAACTACCATGCCCTACATAGTAGTGTCAGTCACAGAGCACTCTTTAGACTAGGTCAGGTTTTCTTCACTTAGCATTCCTGATATTTTGAGCCAGATAAATCTTTTTTATCATGGGTTGTCCTGTGCAGTGTGTGATGTTTAGTAGCATAGCTGTCCTTGGGGGTTGATGTCAGTACTACCATCACTACTGAAATTGTGACAATGAAAAATGTCACCAGACATTGCAAAGGTCTCCTAGGGGCAAAATTCCCTCTACTAGACAAACCCTGGTTTACAGTAACATAGAGAGGTGTCTTAAAGATGATTCAGAGTGATAGTACCATCAGAGTTGTTGAATTCTACTTATTACTCTAATAGGAGGTGAAGCCAAAGTTCCTTATGTATTGTTTTTTTCACCTTAGTTGATATTTTTGCATAAATGTTATGATTTTTTTGTTGTTGTTCTCAATAATATACACAATAAAACACACACCAATTCAACATTTGTGCAATCATTCTCACCCTCATTTTCTGTGTTGTTACTCCCTTATTTACATGAAAGCACTGCCCCCTAAGGATTCTACCTAATTTTTGAGTTGATATCAGTTTTATTCCATATAGACTGTTCTTAAAAGAGCATAATTCTCAAGGCAGACCTTTTTATTAGTTATGCTAAACTTTTGTATGGTTTTAAGATGAATTTAGGGGAAGTTTTTGGTTTGAGGTTTAAAGATTATCTCCAGGTAATAATTTCAGGGGCTAACCCACCATCCATGGCTTCAGAAAGATTAGAGTTCATGAAAAATTTAAATTCTATTCTGAATTTTTACCCTTTTGATAAGAATTCTTCTATGAGACCTTTGATCAGAATTTTCTGTAGTGCTAGGCGGGTACCATCCAGTTCTGGTTTTATGGCAAAGGACACAGCTATTAGTTTAATACAATTAGCTTTACATAGCATATATTCCTCCTAATATGGACTCTGTTTTGCTCTGTTTTTCCAAGTGAATAGAGACCAGTTGATGTGCCTTGGACGGTCATTTGCAAGAGTTAAGACCTTAGGCACTACAACACAAAATAGGAGTTAGAACTGAAACACTAAACAGGCCAATTAACTGAGCTATCCTATGAAACGATGACCTCCATATCAAGGAAAAAAATCCCATGAAGTTTTTGGTTGCACATAAGCAATCTCAGCAGCTTCTCTTTTTCTTCTTTTTTTTTTTTTTAGTGCTTGCTGTAAATATATCTATTACACCACTTTTGCCAATTTGATTTTGTTCAAATATACAACCATTGAATTGTTGTTTTCACTAAGTCAGTTCTGACTCATAGTGACCCTGTATAGGATTTCCGAGGAGCAGCTGGTGAGTTAGAACTACCAACCTTATGGTTCAAACTGACCTTGTGGTTCAGTGAATATTCCACAATGACATTGAATGCAATTAAAATAATCAGCTGTACAACCCAGTTCAGTGCAATTTTTCCATTACTGTTAACTCCTGTGTATTTTCTCCCCCATGCTCTGGGTAGCTACGAAAAAACTTTGATGTCTATACATACCTTTTTTATCTTTTAATATAAGTGAGGTAATATAATATGAGGGAATGTCAAAAAGTACTGCTATATAATCATGGAAACCTTTATTAAACAAAAATATGTAAATGTGAAGCTAGTGTTTACCAGGATAGCCTCCATCAGGTCTTTATACTTCTATAGATGGTGTTTCTATCTCTCTAACCCTTCACCAAAAGGAGCTCTGTTGGTGTTGTAGGATAAGCCCTGGATTGCTAACCATAAAGTCAGCAGTTGAAATTCACCAGTAATGTTCTTCAGAAGAGAGATGAGGCTTTCAGGTCCTGTAAAGATTTACAGCCTTTGAAACCCTTTACAAAGTCACTGTAAGTGAGAATCCACTTAGTGGTAGTGGGTGGACAGCCCCTTCTGGAAAAAAAAAAAAAAATTGCTCTTCAATTTAGACCACATCAAAATAGCTGCTTTGACATTCTTGATGGACCCAAATTGTGTTCCTTTGTAGTGTTTGTTAGGTTTGGGGGACAAAAGGAAATTTGAAGGGGGTAGATCAAGGCTGTAGAGTGGATGGTGTAAGGTTTCTTATGAAAATTCTGTGAAGACAGCCTTTGCTACACTTGAAGATTGAGCAGGTGTAATGTGATGGGGGCCAAAGAAAATCCTCTGCACCACTTTCCTGGCCTTTTTCTTATCAATGGAGTTTTCAATTTTCTTAAAACATCTTCAAATAAGCCCTTGCCCTGATTGTCCTGGGTCTTTTCAAAAGAATGATCAAGATGAATCCTTTGAAATACCCAAATAACATTTGCCATAACCTTCCAGGTTAACCTCTATACCTTAAATTTAATTGGCCCAGTAGTTTTTCAAAAACCACTGTTTTAATTGGACCTTGCTCTCTGGCTGTTATTGTTGTAACTGAGTACTGTTGAGTAAATTCTGAACCATAGTGACCCTGTACAGGGTTTCTGAAGAGCAGCTGGTAGGTTTGAACTGCTGACCTTTTGTTTGCAGTCCAAAGCTTATCCTAGAGCAGCACACCAGGAGTCCTGCTTTCTGGATAGTACTGATAAATCCAAGAATTGTGCCCAGCTATTCTATAAAATCATCTTCATTATCATTGATCTTGCTTAAACGACTGATGGAAAGATCAGCTCTTTGAACTAGCTGATCATCCTGCAATACATTTGGTACCCATGAAGCCAAAAGCTTGCAGGGACCAAGATGTTTACTTACAATTGAAAATTCTAAAGCACTTGAGATTTCAACTTCAGTTGCAGTAAAGTCAGTGGTAATTCTGTGGTTCTCTTACACCAGTTTCCGGACTTTAGCCAAAGATTATTCATTCACCAAGGTCAATGGTCTTCCCTCTCATGGGAGGGACTTAAAATGGTTGCTCTCTCTAAAAACTATTGCTTTATGTGGAGCAGTATTCCCATACACTTGTCGTAAAGCTTTTATGATTTGAGATGTCCACTTGAGTTTTGTTAAAAATTTGATATTAATCCTGATCTATTTCCGTGGCATGAAAAAAATCCTTTATTACTGGTGTGGCACTGTAGCATCAGCACTGGACTGCGAACTACAGGGTCAACAGTTCAAACCCGTCAGCTGCTCCTTGGAAACCCTATGTATGGATTGGAACACGCTCAACAGCATTTAACAACAAAAGCAATAACAAAGAGACTAAGACAAGTGTATTACCGAGATAACTTGTTTTAAACATCTGTTGATTGTAGAAACATGTTTACACATGTTTTGTTTGAAATAAACCCTTGCATATATGTACTGGAACACTAGTAGCAACACTTTTTGACTTACCCTTTTATTTGTCCTTTTGTGATTGACTTATTTCACTCAGAATAATGGCTTCAAGCTTCATCTATATTGTTGTTCTTGTTGTTAAGTTCTGTCAAGTCAATTCTGACCCATAGCAAACCTGCATAGGGTTTCCGAGACTTTAAATCTTTACGAGAGCAGAAAGCCTCATCTTTCTCCCGCTGAACCGCTGGTAGTTTCAAACTGCTGGCCTTGAGATTAGCAGTCCAATTCGTAATCATTACGCTACCTGAGCTCCTTATATTGTAGCATGTACCAAAATTTATTTCATCTACTGGCTAGATAGTGTCCCATTGTATATCCGTACAATTTTTCTTTATCCATTCATCTCTTGGTGGTCCATTAGGTTGTTTCCACTTTTGCTGCAATGAATATTGGTACACAGATTTCTGAGTTTTCTGCTTTCAAGTATATACCTAGGAAGGGAATTGCTGGATAATAAACAATTTTTTTAGTTTTGAGAGGAACCACCATTCTTTTTTACAATGGCTGTACCATTTTGAACTCTCACTATCAATGAGAAATAGTTCCAATTTCCCCATATCCTTGCCTATATTTGTTATTTTCTGTTTGTTAGCTTACTTTTTTGTGTTTTTGTTGTTGTTGTTGTTTCTAATTTTAGCTATCTTAGCAGAATTAAAATGCTATCTCATGGTGGTTTTGACTTGCATTTATCTGGTGGCTAATGATTGTTGTTACTAAGTGATGTTGACTCATAGCAACCTTGTATAGGGTTTCCGAGGAGTGGCTGGTGAGTCTGAACCATTAACCTTGTGGTTCCAATCTACCTTAATGATCCAGTGCTAAGCATCTTTTCATGTGTAGATGGACACATTTGAGTGCCCTCTTTGGTGACAGGTATATTCAATTCCTTTGCCAACTTTATTATTACATTATTTGTCTTGTGTTGTTCTCTAAGTTGTATGTGTATATTTTATTATTAGATTATTATCTGATGTATGATTTCTGAAGATATTCTACCAGTAGGCCCTTGTCTTTTTTTTTTTTTGGTAATCTTTGGACGAGACTCTACTTTCCCCATCAAATGGACCATGAATATATGGGTTTATTTCTGGACTCCCAGTTCTAACACATTAGGCAATGTGTTTATTGTTATACCAGTACCAGATTGCTTTTGTTTTTATTTATTTATTTTTCTATTGTGAACTGAGTGAACATAGGAGAATACTGGGTTTATACCATCATTTCATTGCAATGATTACAATCTCCTCTGTGCATCATCATTCAACAGTATTTGCTTCCATTCCCTCTGTGGTGTTTTTTGGGTTGTTGTTGTTGTTTGTTTTTGTGTGTGTGTGGAGGGGTGTACACAAAAACACTCAGGAATATATAATCATTTAAATAACCAAAGTGAACATTCTGCAAGCTTGCCTCCTGGCCACCAGCACTCAGTCCCCTCTCTTTCCATGAGTCTAGAGTCGTCTAGAGTCCTCAGATGCTCCCTTTCCCCATGTCCTCATCTCTACCTCCATCTCTGGTGTTGCTGCTTCTCTGGATAGGATCCCACATTCCCCTTGTGCACTTCTCGCTTGATGGTTCTAGGGTCCTCTATTTCTGGACTGTAAAATTAACCCCTTTTTTGTTACAGAATTTCTACTTTTACAGTTGTGACAGTCTCAATTAGTCACTTGAATTATAAGAATCTTATCCCCATCTTTTTTCACCAGACCCATCTAGATAAAATGAAACTATTGAGTGGGTACTCCCTCTTGAAAAATTGTAAGCCAGTCACTTCATGCTTTTTGTTGTTGTTGTTAGGTGCCATCAAGTCGGTACTGACTTACAGCAACCTATGCACAGCAGAACAAAACACTGCCTGATCCTGAGCCAACCTCACTACTGTTGCCACACTTGAGTCCATCAGTACTCCCACTTGGCAAATCCATCTCGTTGGGAGGCTTCCTCTTTTTCTCTGACCCTCCACCTTGCCAAACATGATATCCTTCTCCAGCAACTGGTGCCTCCTGACAATATGTCCAAAGTATGAGAGATGAAGTTTGGCCATCTTGGCCTCCAAGGAGCACTCTGGCTGCACTTCTTCCAAAACAGATCTGTTGGTTCTTTTGGCAGCCCATGGGACTTTCAATATTCTCCTCCAACAGCATAACTCAAAAGCATCAATTCTTCTATGGTCTTCTTTATTCACTGTCCAGCTTTCACATGCATATGATGTTATTGAAACTACCATGACTTGGGTCAGATGCACCTTAATCCTCAAGCTGACATCTTTTCTCTTCAACACTTTAAAAAGGTCTTGTGCAGCAAATTTGCCTAATGCAATACGTCGTTTGATTATATGCCTTTATTGCCCCCTCATTTTAGGTAGCCAATGCCTAAGTTGCCCATCCCTGTTTACCCTGCGTACAGTGTGGGGTAGGATTGATACTTGCTGTGAAGACTCCTTTCCTCTCAGTTGGTATTTTGAGCTACTACATTGATAAATAAGGAGCTCTGGTAGCGTAATGGTTATGAATCGAGCTGTGAACCACAAGGTCAGCAGTTTGAAACTACCAGCTGTTCCGCGGGAGAAAGATTTACAGCCTCGGAAACCCTGTACAGGGTCGCTATGAGTCGGAACCGACTCCACAGCACATAACAACAACAACATTGATAAATATAGGTCAAGTTCATCAAACTGTAGCAGTTTACACTCATTTCTTTTATTCGAGTTCTGATTATCAAGCTATCAACCAGATTTTTTTTTATTACTGTAGCCTTATTTTATGGTTCTTAAATCAGACGGTGTAAGTTCTTCTATTTTTTCTTCCCTTTTTACTTTTTATGTGGTCTAATTTGTCTTGTTGTCTAATTCTGTTTGTGGTTTTGTTCTTACATCCATAATTTTATAGTGTGTAGCTTACTTTCTACATATCTGTGCATGTTCCAGGTTTTTTTTTTTCCTTTCTTGATTTCTAGTTTTACTCATTGTGGTCAGAAAAAAATACTTTGTATGACTGCATTCTATTAAAGTTTATCACGTCTTGTTTTCTGACGTAAAATGCAGTCCATCCTAGAGAATGATCCATATGCACTGGAATAGAATGTATATTGTGCTATTTTGGGGTGGAATATTCTATATATGTGAGCCCAAATTAGTTTATAGTGTTACTTAGGTCCTCTGTTTCCTTGTTGATCTTCTTTCTAGATGTTCTGTCCAGTAATGAAAGTGGTTTCCAAGTTGCCAATTATTATTGTTATACTATCTCTATTTCTCCATTTAATTCTATCAGTGCTTCCTTCAT
>NW_006408677.1:5795816-5813814 GCF_000296735.1 Chrysochloris asiatica | reverse complement strand
ATATGATTGTTAAATCTTCTTGATTAATTGACACTTTTATCACCAAATAATGTCTACTTTTATTTTTGTGTGTGTGTTTTAAATTTTCGTGGTCTTTGTCCTTTAATGCTGTTTGCTTTTCTGTTTAGCTTGTTTATTGTAGTCATCTTTTTATTTCTTTCTCCTTTCTTTTTGTGTATTTTTATAAGGGAGAGTCCAAAATCTGCACTCTGTAGAATTTATATTAATCACCTTTTAGAAAAGGTATATACATCATTTTTAGACATAATCTATTTGATTTTCAAAACACTTTGTCCATCTGCCAATCAGCTTTCATATCTCCTTATTAAAAATATTTTAGGCTGAGCTGCAAGCCATGGATGCACTTCTGTTTTGACTTCTTCATCAGAGATGAATCTTCATCATCGAAAATCTGCTTTTAGGGGACCGAACAGTTGAAAATCCTTTGGAGCGAGATTAGAACAATAGGGAGGATGCTTTAATACCTCAAAAGTAAGTTTTGCAGAGTGTCAACAGTGTGGGCAAAGGTGTATGGGCGTGCATTGTCATGCAAGGTCACAATGCCCTTGCATAGTTGTTGTTATTGTTAAGTGCCTTTGAGTTGGTTCTGACCCCTAGGACCCTGTATAGGGTTTCTGAGGAGCAAGTGGTGAGCTTGAACCATGACCTTGCAATTCAATTGGCTTTGCAGTGTGGCACATTAATCCACAGTGCCATAAGAGGACTTCCTTGAATAGTAGTACTCTGCATTTAATCCAAAGTTTAGGCCTCAGCTCTTCAATCAGCCTCTCACTGTAATGAACAATGTTGATTGTTAAACTTTTTTCTGATAATGTTCAAATACTGGCCCTTGAGAATCCCAGAAATCTGTAAGCATCAATTTTCTAGCTGATGATTGACTTTTGAACTTTTTCTTGGTCGGTGATTGAGGATGTTTCCATTCTATACTTTGCCATTTACTCTCAGGCCATCCAAGGATATTGTGATCTCGCATGACTTCTTGGATTTGTGGATTCATGTCCTTTGTTAGACTAGAAATTTTTATGTCATTATTTCTTCAAATATTCTTCTTTTCTCTTACCTTGTTCATCTCTTTCTGGAATTTTCATGATGCATTTATTAGGTCTCTTCTTGTCCCAAAATGCCATTAAACTGTGGTCAACGTTCTTGTACATCGTTTGTCTTTGCTCTTATAATTTTAATTATCTCAGCCTCTATTTCACTGATTATTCTGCTTGATTAAATTAATTGATAAGTATCTCATTTTAATTATTATCCCTTTCAGGTACAATATCTCTTTTATTAGATCATCATTCTATGTTTGCATTGTTTTCCTTATTCTTGTTTTGAACTCGTTTTCTATGTTTTTTCCCTTAGTTATTTATGTTTCATGTTATTGTATGTCATCCTTCCTTTTTTATTATTTGGTCAGCCCTTGATGTACTTTAACTTCTTTGTCGTGTTAATTTGAATAGACCATTTTTTCACTGTTCTTTTTGTCTTCTGATTTTTTGTTGGGGCATTGGAATAGTCTAGGTATTAACTTCCTTGATTTTCTCCAGTATTGGGTATTTTCGCTTGAACAACTTTCTGAAACAACATTTTAGATAGGTAGATTCTTCAGCCTTTGCTTATTATTTCCTCTTCCTCTCTGTGATAGATCCTTCTTCTTTGTTAGTTTAGTTGGGACTTGAAACTTCCAGATCTCAATTTCCTAAACACACCGGAGAACAATCTTTGTTCAATCTATTCACCAGCTGGTACTGCCACTCAGGTGAAATATCATATTCTAATCAATCATTCTACCAGGGGGTACAGTCCCTTTTTCTGCTTATTATGTTCTTCCCTTCTCTGTTTTTGCAAATGTATTTTAGTCAGAAAACCAACAATGAGAAAACCTCTCCTCCCCCACACCTGCAGAGTATATTAGCGTGGTATAGCCTTCACTAAAGATACATGTTTCTTAGCACCAGAAGCCTCAGTTAATGATGGTACACTTCAAATAGACTACTTCTAAGGTCTACCTTGCTAATTTTAGGGCAGAACCTTGGGGTCTTGTCTCTTTGTACAGTTAAATACTGTGATAATTAGGGGAACAGATTCTTTATTCTGGAGCCACTACTCCAGTTCAGAGTAGCTAGAAGTCCATGTGCCTGGGGAAGTGGCAGGGGTGGTGAGATAAGATATTTCCTGCCTTATGTTACTAATGGTAGATTTTTAAATTCTTATCTGTTTGCAGTTCCCCACTGCTCTCCTCTGGTCCCTGATTCAGAGTCCCTCAAAGCTGAGTACCCCTTTCTTGTATTTCTTGTTGTACTTTGGGGGGAGGGCCAGAAAGAGGATTTGTTTATGCTACTCTCTTCCCAGAATTCCTCCCAGAATTCTCTTCATGTGTTTTTGTTTGTTTATTCATTTGTTACCAGTGGTATTGATACTCATATTCTTTGGATTTTGACCAAAACAAACTGGTGAAACTTGAGAAAAAACATCTTTTATTGAAAAATGTGTTCCCTCCACCAAATTATTCTATTTGTACAAATAATAATATTGAGTTGCCCTTCTTAAAGAAAGATGGAGTTTTACCTTTAATTATCTACTCTTTCTTTCCAACTTCTGTTAACAATAGAACATTATCAAAATATCGGTTCTATAGTAGAGATTCATGTTATGAACCTCCGTCCATATAACAGAATGAAGCTTAAAAGCTCACATGAACATCAAACTACATTCTTGAACTTTTTAGTATGGAGCTGATACCTAAGCTTTTGCAGGGTACCAGATTCTAAGTGACTTTGTCCAAACACAATATATGATTTTGTTAATAAGTTATATTGCCTTAGAAGCATAGCATAAAGCTTTGCTCTGAATCCCAAGTTTAGGTAGCAGTTCAGAGTTGGCATACTGTATTTTATGGGTCAAATATTTTTTAAATTGATTAAGGCTTTCTCAAACCTATGACAATCAGTCTTTGTCCATTAGGTTTGGGGAAAGTTACTTTTCATTTGAAGGTCTCAGTTTTTCCTCTAACTATAGAAACACCCTACTTGGTGTACAAAGCATAAGAAACACCCTACTTGGTGTACAAAGAAGAACTAGGAAAGGTAGGTTCACAGTTCAGGAATATAACCTTTGCCTGAGGTTGTGTAAGTTGGGGAAACATTCTATGTTAGTGGCACTTTGAGTACTTTTTTCCTTTATGTAACTATGATTTACCCATGAAGATAGAAGATAGAAGAAGAAAAAGGGCTAATCTCTGTCCACAGTAGAAATAATTCTTCTACACAGCTTAACTCCTTAGAGAAATACTATTTTTTAGGTTAAGTAAGATTTTCCACTGGCATTTGTCATCTAGAAAAGGAAAAGAGTCTAGTTAAAAAAAAATATTCTTGGCCTAAGGAACCTAAATGGATAAATGTTCTTTTTCTTTCCTTTTTTTTTTTTTTTTAAGTTACAGTTTTAGTTGTATAACTATTTGGCATGAAAGACAGAAAGATTGTTTTTCTTATTATGAAGCTATCCCAGAGCTGAGATGATAAACAGCAGAAAAATAAACTGAAGAAGACAAAACCAAGGGGAATTGAGATTGTTCAGCCCATAGAAAAGTAGGCTAAGAGGTGATTTAGTAATGATCTTCTTGGACCTGAAGGACAATCATTAGGACCAGATGCATCTCATCTGCAGTGAGCGCAGACCACAGGAAATTATAATATAACATGAGAAAGTTTAAGAGAGAATTTACTGGCAGTGAAGTCTGTCAAACATCAGAATAAACTATTATTGAGATTATGAAGTTACCTCTTGGCTGTTTTACATTTTGATTTCACAAGGATGGATTCTGTTTTGTCTAACATGGTTTAGGTGATGTTTTTCTTGAAGATCAGTGGAATGGACAAAATAATTTCTCAAGATTTGTCTTGGGCCTATGATTCTATGAAATCTGTATCTTTATTTACTATTTGCACCACATCCCCAAGGCACCAGTTGCGCAATGTTCTTTTTAAATTATATTTTTACTTAATGAAGTTTCAATTGCTCAGTCACTCCCAGTTATGAAAGTTGATAATATGACTTATGAACTTCCTTGAATTATTGAAAATTAACTCGTTGTCTCACAAATAACCTCTTTTAAAACTTTTTGTTTTTCTTTTTCCTAATTTACCCAAGTTTCAGTTATGTTTTTACTTTCCTGAATAAATTTCCTAAGAACATGTGCCGACTTTGTACAACATTTAACATCTGGAGTGTCTTAGGAAAATATAGTAACTAATTATTATTTTATAAATTAGCTGTGCCCATCGAATCAGGCTCATCTTAAATCAATTTTTTAATCAGATGTGTTCCCTAACTAGAAATTGTCTGTCACTCCCATCTCATCAATCTCCTCTCTTCATGTTTCTTCCATCATTGCCAGTGCCATCATGGAAGGATTATTTTGGTTGCTTGGGAGACCTGTTGGTGCAGTGGTTAAATAGTTAAGTTGCCAACTAAAAGGTTGCCATTGTTGTTGTTAAGTGCCGTCAAATTGGTTCCAACCCATAGTGACCCTGTATAGGGTTTCTGAGGAGTGACTGGGGAGCTTCGACCATCAACCTTGCAATTCAAACAGGTTTGCAGTCTAGTGCATTAACCACACCAGGACTCCAACTAAAGGCAGTCAATTTGAACCCACCAGTCACTAAATGGGAGAAACATGTGACAATCTGCTCTTCTAAAGATTATAGCCTTGGAAACCCCTACGGGGCAACTCAACTTTGTACTATACGGTCACTATGCATAAGAAACAACCCAATGTTAGTGGAACTACTTGGTTTTGTTTGCTTACCATGCTTTGTTGTTGTTGTTATGTGCCATCGAGTCGGTACCAACTCATAGTTACCGTATGCACAACAGAATAAAACACTGCCCGATCCTTGACCAACCTCACAATTGTTGCCACACTTGAGTCCATTGATGCTGCACTTTGCCAATCCATCTCACTGCAGGTCAAAAGCATCAATTATTCTATGGTCTTCCTTATTCACTGTCCATCTTTTGGGTGCATGTGAGGTTATTGAAAACACCATAGCTTGGGTCAGGTGCACCTTAGGCCTCAAGCTGACATCTTCGCTCTTCAACACTATAAAAAGGTCTTGTGCAGCAGATTTGCCTAATGCAATAGTCATTTGATTTCTTAACTGCTGCTTCCATGAATATTAATTGAAGAAGTTGATAGAATTATTTTATTTCATTGTCACTGGCTTTAGTGGTTGGTGCGTAAATTTGAATAATAGTGGTATTAACTGTTGTGCATGGATATTATCCTATCACAGATAGTGTTGTACCTCATGACTGATCTGGATATGTTCTTTTTGACAATTAATGCACCACCATTCCTCTTCAATTTGTCATTCCAGGAATAGTAAACCATGTGGTTGTCTGATTCACAATGTTCAATACCAGTCCATTTCAGCTTACTAATGCCTAAGATATCGATGTTTATGCATTCCATTTCATTGTTGACTATTTCAAATTTTCCTAGATTCATACTTCGTACATTCCATGTTCCGAATATTAATGGATGTTTACAGCTGCTGTTTCTCTTTGTTTTGAGTTGTGCAAACATATATACATATATATATTGATCCTAACCACTAGACTACCAGAACTCCATATATATATGTATATAATATAGATAGATAGATAGATAGATAGATAGATAGATAGATAGATAGATAGCGATATAGATACTCTGGTAGCGTAGTGGTTACGAATCGGCCTGCGAACCGCAAGGTCAGCAGTTCGAAATTACCAGCTGTTCCACGGCAGAAAGATGAGGCTTTCGGCTCCCGTAAAGATTTACAGCCTCGGAAACCCTGTACAGGGTCGCTATGAGTCGGAACCGACTCCACAGCACTTTACAACAACAACAACAATATATATATACACATAGTTCTATTCTGTTTCCCACACCTGTTTAGCCAATGACTTGTGTATCAATTTGTATACTAGTATACATGCAAAACTTGTAGATGTTGTGTGTCATATAGTTGATTCTGACTTATAGTGACTCAATGTAGGGTTTCCAAGGCTGTAAGCCATTACAGGAACAGAAAGTCTGATTATTCTCACACAGAGCATCTGGTGAATTCGAACTGATAAATTTGCAGTTGGCAGCCCATCACATAAACCTCAAGAACACCAGGGCTACTTACAGATAGTCCCAATTTAGGACAGGGTTCTTATTCTGGCAGCTCCATTATACAATTTATTTTTGAAATCTATAGAACTCATGAAATGATGAGTTTAAAACTAGTGCTCTCCCATGTAAACTGTCACTCAATTCACAATAAAAAAAAAAAACAGTAATTGCAATTTTGTTGTTAGATGACACCGAGTCAGTTCTGAATCATAGGTTTTCAGAGGAGTTGTTGGTGGGGTTCAACCAGCAACCTTGTGGTTAACAGTCCAGTTCTACAGAGGTGCAATCAAAACAGTGACATCCAAGGGGATCTACAAATTCAAGGCACAAATGTTAGTTTAGGTTATGGTGACTGTTCTGGGGGATTGCTAAGTAGTAATCTTTGTAGATTTTTGCTAAGGATAAACATAGGATAATCACAGGGACTTATTAGAAGTTTTAGAAAAATTGAACACTATTGGTAAAAAAAAAAAAAAAAAAAAAAAGGGCTATTGAAATTATGCCTAGGATTTTTCCCCCCATATCAACAATGTACCTGTTTATTTTTTTGAGGGTAGCAAAGGTTGTCCTATAAAAATTTCAATGGGAAGCATTACCACATTTACTCTACAGTCCAGATCATGTCCCTTCAGGCTTCTTTTCATCCCCCAAACTCAAAGAAAATTACAAGTAAAATGATTTTGATGACTTTGAGGATGCCAAAACAGTCATTTTGATGTGATGTAAAATCTAAGAGTTCAGGTAAGAGTTGTTGTCACTTTAGGTACAACTCATAGCTATCCTATACACAATAAAATAAAACACAGCTAGGTCCTGTTCCACCCTCACCTTTGCTAATGCTGCAGCCCATCACTACTGTGATTGTGTCAATCCATCTTTTAGAGTGATTCCTCTTTTTTGCTGACCCCCCACTTCACCAAACATGATGTCATACTCTAGGGACTTGTCCCTCCTGATAACGTGCCCAAAGTATGAGAGAAAATTATTGTCTCTAAGAAATATTGCCTGGCTTCTAAGGAGTATTCTGGCAGCATTTCTTCTAAGACAGATTTTTGTTCTACTGGCAGTCTCTGGTATTTTTAATATTCTTCTCCAACACCATAACTCAAATGCATGAGTTCTTCTCTGGTCTTACTTATTCATTTTACAACTTTCACGGACCATATGAGGCACACCTTATTTCTTGAATGGATGCCTTTTCTTCTGAACACTTAACAGAGTTTTTTTTTTTTTTTTTTTTTTAAGTTTTATTGAATTGAGTGATAAGTTTACATGGGAGAACATCGGATGGTTTACACCATCTTTTCATTGCAATGATTACAATCACTTCCATGCATCATCATTCAACAGTATTTGCTTCCATTCCCTGTTTTGTTTTGGTGTGTATTTGGGGAGGGGGATGCACACAGATACACACAGGAATATATAATAACTTAAACAACCAAAGGACACATTCTGGAAGCCTGCCTCCTGGCCCCCAGCATCCAGTCGCTCTCTTTCCATGAATCCAAAGTCCTCAGCTGCTCCCTCTCTCCATGTCCTCATCTCTGCCTCCATCTCTGGTGTCGCTGTTTCTCTGGATATGGTCCGGCACTCTGTGCTCTTCTGTCTTGATGGTCCTAGGGTTCTGTTTCTGTACTGTAAGATTAACTACTCCCACACTTTACAGCTGTGACAGTTGCAATTACTCATGATAACAATTTCTCACTTTTGACTGATAAGAATCTTATCCCCCGTCTCTTTTCACCAGACAAGTCCAGACAAAATGAAAACTACTCAGGGGGGATTCTACCTCCTTGACACACTTAAACTAAACTCTCTCTTGAAAACTTGTAAGCCAGTCACTTTGTGCCTTTATTGCCCCCTCATTTTAGGTAACCAATGCCTAAGTTACCCATCCCTATCTACCTTGTATACAGAATGGGTAGGATTGATACTTGATGTGAAGACTCCTTCCCTCTCAGTTGGTATTTTGAGCTACTGGCATCTATAAGTATAGGTCAAGTTCATCAAATTGTAGCAATTTACACTCGTTTCCTTTATCTTTTTTTAAAATCTTCCTCTGGTCAAGTTCTGATTATTAAGCCATCAAGGCTAGGTCAAATTGTCTTTATCTGCAAATTTGGTAATTCTTGTACATCTCACCTCACTTCATATCAGCTGGATCTTTCACTCTCAGCATTAGTCCTCCATGGCTATATCCTTGTCAGTGGGCTCAGGAGGATCCAGGCCTCACCACTTCATACTTCAGACCAACCAGCCCTTCCTCTTCTCTCTCTCATCTCCAGGTCAACAGGAGTCTATAGAGTGTGGTTGAACTCAGCCCATTTCTTCACTCCTGACTTTCCCCCTCTTCCACTCACCAATAGACCAATATGGTCATCAACAAACTTATATGCCTGTTTATGCGTTCTCTTAGAGTTTCAGTCTTGGAGGGGGTTTGTCCTTAAGGGATTTGATTGCTTGCCTTGATGGCTCCCTGGCAAACAACTTGTTTGTTCTTGTAGTAGCCAATTATACTGTCATTTTTGTTTCAGATTTTTCATGCTGATCTTTCTTTGAAGATGTATCTTGTATTGCTCTAGCTGTTTCAGGCTGGTCTGCTTGTACTTTCTATTGTGAATGTCCCAACTCAAAAAATTCTGGATGGAACTCAGAATTCCACCTAAGTTCCTATACATTGAAAAGGCTCCACAAGAAGCCTATTTCACTTGGCAAGTTCTAGAACCCCTTTCAAGTATTCCAAACAGTTATAGGCTGAATACGGGTTTACAAGCTTTCTGTAATCATGTTTCCCAATATTCCTTTCTATTCCACTCAAGTGTCTATTTTACAATAGTTGACAATGGAAACAAATATTCATAAGTCAGTCAAGCATCTTAACATTATTTCCCCTCTTGTGACTATGCCTCATTCCCTGTATCACATAGCCCTGTTATTCCAAGGTTAAGCATACATCACTTTTTACCGCTGTCCCATTTAACCCATGCAAACCCGTCTCAGGGTTTCCCTATCTTCTTGTTCTTCCACCCACTCCCCCTTCATATGTATTGTCCTCCCCAACACCAGAACTATAATGAGTCTACCAGCTACCCTGTGCTCTATCATCCCCTCCCTCCACCCCACCCACCACACTGATAACCAACAAAGAACCCCTTCCCCCTTTTAGTATGGGTATCTTTTCTTAAGCTTTAATAATAATGGTCTTACACAATATTTGTCTTTTTGTGACTGACTAATTTCACTCAGCATAATGTCCTCAAGTTTCAGCCATGTTATGTGGTTGCTTACAGCTTCCTTGTCATTCTTCAAGGTAGCATAATATTCCACTATATGTATGTACCAAAGTATGTTTACTTAATATTCCATTGATGGGCACTTAGGCTGTCTCCATATTTTTGTTATTGTGAATAGTGCTGCTATGAACATTGGTGTATATATTTCCAACTGTGTTATGGCTCATATTTATTGTGGATATACACCAAGTAGAGGAATTGCTGGATCATATGGTATTTCAATTTCCAACTTTCTGAGGAAGTGACATCATGATTTCCAGAGTTGTTGGAGCATTTTGCATTCCCACCAGCAATGTAGGAGCATCCCAGTCTCTCCACATCCTCGCCAGCATTTATTGTCCTTTACTTTTTTAAACTTCACTGTTATTGCTGATTTATGATGATATATCATTTTTGTTTTGATTTGTATCTCTCTAATTGCTAATGTTGGTGTGTCACTGTGGGTTAATTTGTGCCAGACTGCAAAGCCAATTGAGCTGCGAGGTCGGTGGTTCAAGCTCGCCAACTGCTCCTCAGATACCTTATACAGGTTCGCTATGGGTTGGAACCAACTCAACAACACTTATTACCCTTTTTTATTTCTATTGATTCTGTTCTGACAACACCCATGTGTTTTTTTATGAATGTTATTTGTGTCTTCTCCCTCTTTTCTTTTCTTAGGTTTGCCAATGTTTTATCAATTTTATTAATTCTTTCCAAGAACCAGCTTTCTGTTCTGCTGATTCTTACTATAGTTTGTTTTTGTTTTTTTTTTTTTCTATTTTGCATCTTGTTTATTTCTGCTCTAATCATTATTATTTCATTTCTTCTGTTGACTGTAGGTTTACTTTGCTGGTCTGTTTCTAGTTGTTGGATATGTTTTGTACTAATGTGTTGATTTTGATTCTTTCTTCTTTTTGGATGTGTGCATTTATTGCAGTAAACTGTCCTCTCAGCACTGCTTTTGCCATGTCCCAAAGATTATGGTATGTTTTGTTTTCCTTCTCATTTATTTATAGGAACTTTGTAACGTCACATTTTATTTCTTCTACTATCCAGTAGCTTTTAAGCAGGGTGTTATTCAGCTTCCATGTATTTGACTGTATTTCTTTGGTCTTCCTATTGTTTATTTCTAATTTTATAGCATTGTGGTCTGACAAGATGGTTTGTAGTATTTTGATGTTGGTAATTTAATGTAGACTTCTTTGGTGGCCTATTTTGGAGAATGTTCCATATTCATTGGAAAAGAATGTGTATTGTGCTGTTGTTGGGTTGAATGCTCTATACACATCTATGAGGTCAAGTTGTCTGATTGTGTTGTTTAGTTCCTCTGAGTCTTTGTCGAGTTTCTTTCGGGTTATTCTATCCTTTTTAGAAAGTGGTGTATTAAAATTTCCCGCTAATTTAGCTGATGGTACATGAAGGGGATTATAATCATTGTAATGAAACAAAACATATGATTTGTTGAATCCACAACTGATGATCTGCCCTGTAAACTCTCACTCAATTTACAATAAAACAAAAAAATTTCCCACTATTATTGTAGATTTGTCTATTTCTTTTAAAAAATCTATTAGAGTTTGCTTTATATACTTTAAGTTCTTTCACTGGAGGTATAGATATTTAGTATGGCTATGTCATATTCTTCAATTGACCCTTAAATCATTAGATAATGTCCATCTTTTTATATTATGCTGGTTTTTTCCTTAAACTTTAGTTTATCAGAAATTAGTATTGCCACTCCTACTCGTTTTTTATTGCAATTAGCTTGGTATATTTTTTCATCTTTTAACTTTTAGTCTGTTTTTGTCTTTGTGTGTAAAGTTTGTCTCTTGCAGACAGCATATTGAAAGATCTTGGTTTTTTTTAAATGTTTTATTGTGAATTATATGATAGTTTACATGGGAGAGGATCTTGTTTTCTTATCCATTCTGCCACTCTACATCTCTTAACTGGTGCATTTAATCCATCAATATTCAATGCAATTATTGATAGGTTTGAATTAACTGCTGTCATTTTGTTTGTTTTCTTGTGGTGCTGCTGGTTTCTTTGTTCTGAATGCTTTCTATTGCTGAGTTCATGTTTTTGTGTGTGTGTTCTTTCTTGTCAGTTTCCTCATAGTTTTAATGTTTCCATGTTCTTTTGGTATTTTCATTTTCTTGCTATGATGTGAAGTATTTATTTTTTTAGGTTACCTTATATTCTATTAACTTCATGGTTACAAATCAGACTGCCAACCTCAGGGTCAGCAGTTCGAAACTATCAGCTGTTCCATGGAAGAAAGATGAGGCTTTCTGCTCCCGTAAAGCTTTACAGCCTCGGACACCCTCTACAGGGTCGCTATGAGTAGGAACCGACTCCACAGCATATAACCACCACCACCATTTTATCATGTAATCTACCTGATCTCCTTACCACTTGGATATCTGTTCCTATGTTTTACCTTCTTACACATTATGATTGTTTTGATCATAGACTGACTTCCCAGATTCTCTAAATTCATTCTTAAAGTTTTGTTCTTTCCTGGATTCTTCCATTTGTCTATTGACTTCTGGATGGTACAGCCACATATGTCAATCCCTGGTTGTCATCTGTTCTTATTGGTTCTTAGTTCAAAGAATGCTCTTTAGGATGTTTTGAAGCACAGGGTTGGCTTTGGCAAAATCCCTTAGCTTCTGTTTATCCTGGAATGTTTTTATTACACTGCCATATTTGATTGACAGCTTTACTGGTTAAACGATTCATGGTTGGAAGGTTTTTTTTTCCTTTCAGAGTTTTATATATGTCTCCCCATTTCCTTCTTGCCTGCATGAGTTCTTCTGAGAGATCAGGGCTTATTCTGATTTGCTTGCCTTTGTATGTAACAATTCTTGCCTATGGGTCTATGTACAGATTCCTCATAAGCACATTTAAGTGCTATGAAATACCCATTCTTTGCAATGTTATCTATAGTTTGTAATGATCCAAAAAGTTGAAAGTCTTTTCATAGTCTATAAAGTATAGGTAAACATCTTTCTGGTATTCTCTGATTTCAGCTAAGTGCTATCTGACACCAACAATGTTATCACTGGAATTTCTGGAAGCAGCATGTTGATGTAGTGATGCAGCTGTTTTTTAATTGTCTTCAGCAAAATTTAACTTATATGTGATATTGATGATATTGTCTGATGATTTTTGCATTATGTTTGGTCACCTCTCCTTGAAATAGGCACACATATAGATCTCTTAAAATCAGTTGACCAGTTAGTTAGCTGTCGTCCACATTTCCTGGTATTGATGAGTGAGTGTCTCTGGTATATCAGTTTGTTGAAAGATTTCCATTTGAATTCTATCAGTTCTTGGAGTGTTATTTTCAACCAATGCCTTCAGTGCATATTAGACTTCCTCCTTCAGTACCATGTGTTCTTGATCATATGCTATCTCTTGAAATGGTTGAACATGGACCATATCTTTTGGTACAATGACTCTGTGTATTTCTTCCATCATCTTCTAATGTTTTCTGCATCATTGAATATTTTTCCCATGGAATTCTACAATACTTCAAGTTGAGGTTTGTTCTTAAGGTCTTTCAGCTTGAGAAATGCTGAGTGTGCTCTTCCCTTTTGGTTTTCTAGCTCATGGCCTTTGCACATTTCAATATAATACTTTGTCTTTTTGAGCTCCCTTTTGAAAATTTCTGTCCAGCTCTTTTACTACCTCATTTATTCATTTTAGCTTTTCTATGTTCAAGGATTATAAAGTATAAACACTGATGCGGCTGTATAGGGTAAGCACTGGACTGTGAACCACAAAGATGGCAGTTCAAACCAACCAGCTGCTCCTTGGAAACCCTATACAGGGTTGCTATGAGTCAGAACTGACACAATGGCACTTTACATCAACAAAATGCTCAAACACAAGTTTCAGAGTTTCTTCTGACATTCATTTTAGTCTTTTCTTTTTTTCCAGTCACTTTAAGGACCTTTTATTTCTTCCTGTATGATGTTCTTGATGTCATCTTACAACTCCTCTGGTCACTAATGTCTAATGCATCAAATCTATTCTTTGGATGGTCTCTAAATTAGGGTGGGATATACTCAAGGCTGTTGTGGATTTGTTTTATTTTATTTTATTTTATTTTATTTTAGCTACAGCCTGATCATGCATATGAGCAATTTATATTCTGTACCACAGTCTGGCCCTAGCTTTATTTTGGATGATGATACAGTGTTTTTCTCTTCACACAGTTATAGTCAATTTGATGCCTGTGTATTCCATCCAGTGAGATCCATGTGTATAGTTGTCTTTTATGTTGTTTAAAAGAGGTATTTGCAATGAATACGTCTTTGATCTCACAAAATTCTACCATTCTTACTCCAGCATAATTTCTATCCTGAAGGCCATATTTTCCAACTATTGATCCTTCTTCCTTGTTTCCAACCTTCACCTTCCAATCACCAATAATTATCAGTGCACTTCGATTACATGTTTTACCCATTTCAGACTGATGATATTCATAGAATTCTTCCATGTCTTCATCAGAGAAGAAGAGTTAGAGAGATGGAAACACTGCCTGCAGAAGTACATAGGCCTAGATATAGGATATATCATGGATGCCTGATGTGGTGTCTTAGGATAAGTTGTTGTTGTTAAGTGCCACTGAATCTGCTCCAACTCATATTGATCATATATAGGGTTTCTGAGGAGTGGCTGGTGAATTAGAACTGCCAACTTTGCAATTCAAACCAACCTGGCAGTCCAGTGCATAATCCTGTGCAATGTTGGTTTGAACCTCAAGGTCAGTGATTCAAATTCACCAGCTGATCCTCAGAAACCCTATACATGGTTGCTATGGGTCAGAATAGACTTGACAGCAGTTAACAATAACAACAATAGGATATGTCAAGACAATAGCTTCACATTTTGATATTTTTGCTCAATACAGGGCTCTATGATTTTGTAACAATGCTTTTTGATTTACCTTTGTATATTATTAATGAAAAGAAATACAGACATAAGTATGGTTTGTCATAACTAGAATATGTTGTGAGTTGGGTACTACCTGTCTAATATTTAATGGAAGGAAGGACATGAGAAAAGGAAGGGAGAGATATGAGAAGAAAGGAGGGAATAAGATCATGGAAAGGGCAATCATGTTGTGGTATATTTGCATCCTGTAGTAGCAGTAGTGTGTTTCCACTTCATTAATAAATAATTACTAAGTGTCTACCATTCTTTGGGTATGTTATCAGAAGGGACTTGTTCCTGGAGAAGGAATCATGCTTGATAAAGTAGAGTGTTAGTGAATATGTGGAAGATCCTCCATGAGATGGATTGACACAGTAGCTATGACAATGGGCTTAAACATAGCAATTCTGAGGATGGTGCATGACTGAGTAGTGTTTCATTCTATATTGTGCATGAGTTTCTATGAGTAAGAACTGACTTAATAATACCTAACAACAATAGCAACAGATATCAACTGTATACCAAATACCATACTCCGATCTATGAAGGATTAAAAAAAAAGGGGGTGGATATTGCTTCTTTCTATAGTCTGGATGGGAAGACAAGAAGAAATGAATATTTGTAGAAGACATTATAATACAGTCAACAAATTAAACAAAAACAAAAATAAACCACCCCAACATTGCAATGAACTATGTAGTACTATGTAGTACTTTGGTTGAATAGGAGTATGTTTGGGATCCAAAGGAAAATACTCCCTCCTTTATGATTTCCATTCTCTTTAACAACTTGGATTTACCCCTTTTACTCATGTCTGTCCTATTAAATAACATTGGAATGTGACTCAGCAGAATAATATAAGAATCTGTGATTTTGAAAAGCAGATCCTCTGCACACTCTTTGGTAAAGTAACAGCATATTATTTACATAATATTTTTGAAACTCAATGAGATTATGAATCTATATTTAGGGATTGGTCATTTATCTCATATAAAAAATGATATTTTCTGCGTCCCAGACTATGCAGTCTTTCATTCTGGATAATTTTTTCTTTTAATGAGGTAGGTTACTTTTTCCCTGTAAATCAATATTTTAAAAAGTTAGAAAAAGATACTTTTCTTTATCAATCCAGGCAATTATTATCTATATGAAGATTTATCTTTCAACTCTGTATTAAGTTTGGTAAATACTGTTTCTATTAAGAAATACAGAGCCATTCAGTACTTTTTAGTATTTATGTGCATTTGCCTCCACATGTATTTTTGTATAGTAGTGGTTGGATGGGTGAGGACTCGAGATACTAAATACAAGTTTCCTTTTGAATTGATATTTATGCTGTACTTCCTGGATCTCAGCATCTCATATTATTTACTCAACATACAGATTAAATACTGCGTCCCTTCACCAAAATTATTTAATGTGAATGCTATGTAACTAATCCAATAAACTAGATTAGATTAATAAGAATGAGGCATTAGGATTAAAGGAAGACTCATTAACAGCTTGTGATATATAGATGATACAACCTTGCTTGCTGAAAGTTAAAAGGACCTGAAGTACTTACTGATGAAGATCAAAGACTACAGTCTTCAGTAAGGATTGCATGTCACTGAAAAGAAAACAAAAATCCTCATAACTGGACCAATAAACAACATGGTGATAATTGGAGAAAATATTAAAGTTGTCAAGGATTTTATTTTATTTGGATCCACAATTAATGCCAATGGAAGTCACACTGAAGAAATCAGCAATGTTTTGTTCTATTGTACATAGAGTCACTATGGGTCAGAAACAATTCGATGGTACCAAAAATGACAACACTTGGTGGCTCCCACTACACACACACACGCATACATCTTATGCTAGAGAATTAAAGTGCTACAAGTAGTATGATTCAGATGTGCCTAATTTAATCCAAGGACAAAAAAGAATACAGAGAAATGTCACAAACAAGTCCAGGATAGTCTGGTGACTTGACTGTGATTTAATCATCCTTTGACCTTTGATGTGCTAACTGAAACTGAATGCTTAAACCTTTTGAATTCCTCAATCCAGAAGAACTTTGTAAAGTATCATGAACTCCTGTCAGTATTTCTGGAGGCCAGTGAGAAGAAAGGAATTAGGCCTCCCTCTCCCTTATCCAAATGGGTGAGCCAGAGTTAAGGTTTTACTCTTAAGCCATTTATCTCCCCTTAGGTCAACACTTCATAGGCTCAAATTCCACTCCTCTTTCCCCCCCTTTAGCTCTTGCCTTAGCCTGTGAAACATGAAGTTTAAACCTAGAATGAAGAGTTTTATTTTTCCTTTTTGTGAATCGATACCATTTTGTGTATCCAATATTAATATGGATTATATCCATTTTGTTTCAAAGAGAATTATAAGTGGTTTGTCTCAAAGAAGCTGTCTCAAATATGTTCTTCTTCAACTATTTTGAGTCAGAATATTTTTTGTTAAACAAGTAAGAGTCCCCTTCTTCTTTCTGTCCTTTACTTCTTGTGTTTAATGCCTATTCCCAGGCTAAATATTTCTTATTTTGTTTGTTCTTCAGCAAATAATCAAGCCCATTTCTAATGCTACACTTCTTATTTTGGAAAAAACTTTTTTGTCCTTTTTGCTTCTCTGAACACTTCACTGTGACTCTCAGAAACCCAACAACTTCTTTTCCTGTCTTCAGAATTCTGAATGAAAGAAAACGAAGGTGCACAGTTTGTGAGACCTGAATACAGCTTACACTTCAGTTTATTTCTCTTTTATTGATCTATGCCCTGGAGTATAGAGAAAGCAGAGCTATGGGGAAATGTGAAACTTTCAAGCATTAGAAATTATTGAAATTATGGAAAACATATAAGCGATTCTAAAACTGAAATTTCTTCAATAGGACCATGCAGATTGATTATTTTATATTTGATAGTTTATTTTTTGTTAGCATAATTATTATTGCTGAGACAACCATAAAGAAGTAACATTGATGTACTGAATAAGCTATTGTGTTCTTAAGTGCCCAATTATAATTTTTTTCTAAACTGAAGAAGAATAATATACTTTGGTCACTAAGCATGCACTAATCTTTGGCTGTCACAGCACAAATTTATATGAATTTCAATCTCTCCACTGTTGTTGTAGTTGTTAGGTGCCGTCAAATTGGTACTGAATCATAGTGTCCCCTTGCACAACAGAAGGCAATACTGCCCGATCCTGGGCCAACCTCACAATTTCTACCACACTTGAGCCCATTGCTGCTGCCACTGAGCCAATCCATTTCCTTGGGGTCTTCCTCATTTTCAATGACCCTCCAGTTTACCAAGCATAGTGACCCTCTCCAGGGTCTGGTCCTTCCTTATTATATGTCCAAAATGTGAGAAATAGAGTCTGTTATTCTGGCTTCTAAGAAGCATTCTGATTGTACTTTGGACAGGTTTTTTGTTTGTTTGTTTGTTTGTCCATGGTACAATTAATATTCTCTAACACCATAATTCATCTCTTTGATATCTCAAGTGAGTAAAGTTTTACTAAAAGTAATACAGAAATGGCTATATTCATACATTGACAGGGAATTTACAGAGATTCAAGCCAGATTCAGAAGAGGCCGTGGAACGAG
>NW_006408677.1:5788401-5794245 GCF_000296735.1 Chrysochloris asiatica | reverse complement strand
AAAAAAAAAAAAAATACAACCCTGGCACAAACCTTTCCTAATTGTATACCATTCAGTGTTCTTTTGTTTTGTTCTAATAGCTGTCTCTTGGTCTATATACAGGATCTTCATGAGCACAATTAAGTGTTCCAGAATAATCATTTTCTGTAATGTTGTACATAACTTGTCATGACCCACTCAATTGCAAGTCTTTGCATAGTCAATAAAGCACAGGTAAATATATTTCTGGTATCCTCTGCTTTCAGCCAAGATCTATCAGATGTCAGTATTGATATCCCTCATTTCATGTCCTCTTCTGTGTCTGGCCTAAACCTCTGGCAGCTCCCTGTCATTGTACCTCTGTAGTCAATTTTGAATTATCTTCATCAAAATTTTACTAACATGCAATATTATTGATATAGCCCAATGATTTCCACATTCCCTTCAGTTACCTCTCTTGGGAATGGGTACAGATATGAATCTATTCCAATCAAGTGATCAGGTAGCTGTCTTCCAAACTTCTTGGCATATGCCTCCAGTGCCAAAACAGTGCGTTCGAAATTTTAATTTGTATTCCACCAATTCTTGGAACGTTGTTCTTTGCTAATACCTTCAGTGCACTTTGGACTTCTGTCAGTATCATTGGCTCTTGATCATTTGCTGCTTCTTTAAACAGTGGAACATTGATCATTTCTTTTTGATATAAGTATTCTTTGTATCCCTTCCATCTTATCTTGATGCTTTGTGCATCAGTTAATATTTTCCCATATTGTTGTTGTTAAGTGCCGTTAAGTTTGTTCCAACTCATAGTGACTCTGTATAAGGTTTCCAAGGAGTAGCTGGTGAGTTTGAACCACTGACCTTGCAGTTCAAACCGACTTTGCAGTACAACGCATTAACCCACAGCACCATACAAGGACTTCATTTTTATCATTGTTGTTGTTGTTGTGTGCCGTGGAGTTGGTTCCGACTCATAGTGACCCTGTACAGGGTTTCTGAGGCTGTAAATCTTTACGGGAGCAGAAAACCTCATCTTTTTCCCTTGGAACAGCTGGTAGTTTCGAACTGCTGACCATGAGATTAGCAGCCCAATTAGCAACCACTACACTACCAGAGCTCCTTTTGATCATTGTTGTTGTTGTTGTTAAGTGCCGTTGAGTCGGGTCCGACCCATAGCGACCCTGTACAGGGTTTCCGAGGGTGTAAATCTTTACGGGAGTAGAAAGCCTCATCTTTCTCCCGCGGAGCAGCTGGTAGTTTCGAACCGCTGACCTTAAGGTTCGCAGCCCGATTCGTAACCGCTACGCTACCAGAGCTCCTTCCTTTTGATCATAGAATCCTTTAATATTTAAATTCGAGGCTTGAATTTTTTCTTTAATTCTTTCAGCATGAGAAATGCTGAAAAAATTTTTTTTAATTCTTCCTTTTTTATTTTTTCTAACTCTACATTTCATTTAATATTTGACTTTGTCTTTATGAGCTGCCCTTTGAAATTTTCTATTCAGCTCTTTTAACTACTCATTTCTTCCATTTGTGTTAGCATTTCTATGCTGGAGAGTAAGTGTCAGAGTCTCTTTTGACATCCATTTTGGTTTTTCCTTCTTTCTTGTCTTCATAATGACTTTTTGCTTTCCTCCTTATGATGTTTTTGATGTCATCTACAACTCTTCTGGTCTTCAGCCATTAGTGTCTAATGCATCATATCTGTTCTTGAGATGATCTCTAAATTCAGATGGAGTATGTTCAAGGTCTTACTTTGGCTCTTGTAGACTTGTTTTAATTTTCTTCAGCTTTGGCCTGAACTTGCCTATGAGTAATTGATAGCCTTTCCACAGTCTGACCCTGGCCCTGTTTTGCTGATGTTATGGAGCTTTTCCACCTTCTCTTCTTACAGATGTAGTCATCTTGATTTCTGCGTATTTTATCTGGTGAGGTCAATGTGTATAGTCACCATATCAACCTTCCAACCATGGGTGTATTTAACATACTGCTAGTTATGTTAAATTTTGTTATGTTTAACCTTGCTAGTATTTAACATACTGCTCACATTGCTACCATAATCACAGGAACACACAAAACCACCATAGTAGGACAAACTGACAGACAACTTGTAGTCTCTTTCCTGTATTCTACCCATTCCATCTTATTTCAACCCATATCATTCCATATATATATATGGTGGTGGTGTTTATGTGCCGTGGAGTCGTTTCCAACTCATAGCAACCCTGTCTAGGATTTCTGAGGCTGTAAATCTTTACAGAAACAGATAGTCTCATCTTTCTCCTGCAGAGCAGCTGGTAGTTTCGAACTGCCAACTGTGAGATTAGCAGTCTGACTCGTGACCACTACTCTACCAGAGCTCCTTATATGAACTGCCAATTTTGTGGTTAAAAGTGGTTCAAGAAACTACATAGTTTCTATAATTGTAAAATATGCATTTGATTTCTAATCCTGGACTTTTAACCACAATATTGGCAGTTCAAACCCTACCAGTAACTCCTTGGAAACAATATACAGGGTTGTTATGGATCAGAACCAACTCAACCAAAACAACAGCAAAAGAGAGTTCAGCATGTAGTATTTAAAAGACTTAGCATCATCATATCATTTTCATTATTCTATTGACTGTACATGTGGATGTATTATGTTTGTTGACATCAATTAAGAAATTGGACTTTCTGGAATCTTCTTAGACAGACCTCAATCCCATTAGTAAGATTATTATAACATGCATGGACAAGCCAACCTTACAGTATAAAATCATTAGCCCACAGGAACTACTTACAATAAGCTAATAATACATACATAAGTTAATAATACATGAGATAAAAATAATACATAAGATCCACTCTTCTCCCCAAAAGCTGCATGACCTTGTTGTTCTTGTTCTCATTGTTGTTAAGTGCCATCAAATCAGTTCTGACTCATAGGAACCCTGTATATGGTTTCTGAGACTTTAAATCTTTGCAGGAACAAAAAGCTTCATGTTTCTCCTGTGGAGTGTCTGGTCGATTCAAATAACCAACCTTGTGGTTGGCAGTCAGTGAATAAGAAGTCACAAAAGATTCAAATTATTGGTTATTTACATTATCTTGAGCCCAATATCCCAAGTGTGGCTCATCTGGTGAGATTTTGCTACTCTAAATGTTAGTGTTGGAATCCTGGTGTGGCACTGCAGGATGAGGCACTAGACCTCAAGCTCAGCTTGAATTGCAAGGTCAGTGGTTCAAACTAACCAGCTGATCCTTGGAATCCCTATACAGAGTTGTTATAAGTTAGAACTGACTTGACGGCAGCTAACAACAATGTTAGTGTCAGTGGCATTAGCAGTCTGTGGGCAATTCAATTGTGACATGACTCATAATCAGCACACAAAATGAACCAACAGGATTCTGTCACATGCAGAATATGACTGGCATGTCTCACATTTTTTTCATTTCTTTTTTTAAATAAGAAAATATCACTTTTATATAAAAAAGTCAAACAATTTTTCTCTGATGCAGATAAATTATTCATTTTTGATGGACTAGTTGGAGAAAGAATCTTACAAGTTAATTGCTTTCCCTAAGAATTACAGTGTATTTCTGGGAGTCCCAAATACACTCATACCACGTTTGCTCAATACCTATCAGAAATCAGTTTTCTGTCAACTTGTTCATAAAGCAACCTACCACTTTCAAAAGTTAGATAGTTTTCAAGCTCTTCCTACTTCACAGTTAAAACTGGTCTACTTAGTTTAACGCTAAAAGTAAATCCATGAATAGTAATGTGTTATTTGTTTGCTTATTTGTTTCTTTTCCCATTTTTTGTTTCTTTTCTTTTGGTAAGAATGCAGACTTACTTAGAAAGTCTGTTTCCTTATGCTTTCTTTATTGCAAACTTACATTTTAGTTCAGTGCTTTATCTAACAGCACAAAAGCAGGACTCCAACAATAAAATAAGTTTACTAAAATACTAGTCAGATGTTCAGTTATATTCACAAATTTAAACAAACCTATTTTGTTGTCAGTTATAGAAACTTTCTAATTCATTTTCCCTTTCTTTTCTGCTTTACTCATTGTCCTAAACCAATGTCTTTGAGAGGTTGACAAAATAATAATAATAATACATTATTATTATTAATAATAATACAAATTGCAAGTACATTGAAAACTAATCCCAGAACTATAACAGAACTCCCATAGTTATAAGTAGGAATGTCATCTGGGAAACCTCTATAAGCTTGTCATCTCCTTACAAGATGATCCTACACCTTTAGCAGAACTCTCAGAAGCTTCCATTTTTAAATCCCAAGGTTTGAGTCATCATGATTTCTATTCCTTGACTGACACTGAACTTTGTTTTGTATGATTAGAGTTATGTGTGATCAAAATCTTATTTGAAGGGTGACTAATACGAACTTTAACTTAGTTCAGGGCAGGAAACCAAAAATAAAATGGAATAGCCCACTGGTGGTGGTTTTGACATATGTTCACAAATTATTTGAAATGCATCTCTTTTCAAAATGGAGCTTCATTTCTCTCCCTCAGAATGTTGGCTGGTATTAGTGACTTACTTCTAGCAAACAGGATAAAGCAGAAATTGAAGTGTGATTTTGGAAACTAGATAAAAGACACCCTGGCTTTCACCTCGCTTGCTATCTCTTAGATTGCTCACTGGAGTGGTGATTGGGAGGGAAGTAAGCTGCTGTGTCCTAAGGATACTCAAGCAACCAATGGAGAGGTTCAAGACAGTGAGGGACTGAGGACTGCTGCTAATAGTCATATGAGATAGCAATCTTACAATTAAATCCTGAAGCCTCACTCCAAATGACTAGCTTTAACCCACAGCTTGACTGTTACCTCATGAGAGATGCTGCACCAGAAGAAACCAGCTAAGGCACTCCCAGATCCCTGACCATCAGAAACTGCAAAATAACAAATGTTTGTTTATTTTGAGCCATTAAGTCTTGGGAGTAATTTGCTATATAGCAATAGATATTTAATACAAACTGTAATAGGTTTAAAAATTAGAATATCACATTTCTCTCAAATAAAACCCCCTAAGGGCCAAGCAGGCTCAGGGGATGGTGCTAGAACTCTGAAACACATATAAAGGATTATTTGGAGGATTGGAGGGCTTACAGCCAGAGGAATTTGTAGGAGAATCAAGAAATCCATTGTTTTCTAACTCAAGATGCTCAGCTATTCCTGGAGCCACCATCTTGGAAGAGAACATCTTGATTGTGTCAGGATTGATATCAAAATTTAAAGTGACAGTTTTGACATAAAACCAAACAGCCACCACTCGTCTGTCTGTCGTGCTGTGGTGGCTTGAGTTGCTGTGATTCTGATGGCTATGCCACTGGTATTTTAAATAACCAGCAGGGTCACCCATGATGGACAGGTTTCAGATGAGCTTCCAGACAAAGACAGACTAGGAAGAAAGAGTGACAAACTACTTCTGAATCGTTAGTCAATGAAAACCTTATGAATAGCAAAGAAACACTGTCAGATACAGTGCCAGAAAATGAGCACCTCGGGTTGGAAGACACTCAAAATGTGACTGGGGAAGAGATGCCTCCTCAAAGTAGAGTTGACCATGATGACATGAATGGAGTTTAGCTCGTGGGAGAAAAGTCCACAGAACCTTCATTTGCTGATGGGGCACAAATCAAAATGAAGAGAAACAGCTGTAAACATTCATTGAAAATTGGAACATGGAATGTACGAAGTATGCATCTGGGAAAATTAGAGGATGTCAAAAAATGAAATGGAATGCATAAACATCAATATCTTAGACATTAGTGAGCTGAAATGGACTGGTATTGGCCATTTTGAATCTGACAACCACATGGTTTACTATGCAGGGAATGAAAAATTGAAA
>NW_006408677.1:5783773-5786689 GCF_000296735.1 Chrysochloris asiatica | reverse complement strand
CTGATGAAGATCAAAGAGCACAGCCTTTGGTATGGATTATATCTCAATGTCAAGAAAACAAAAATCCTCACCACTTGACCAATAAACACCATTCTCATCCACGGAGAAAAGAATGAAGTTGTCAACGACTTCATTCTTCTTGGATCAACTATCAACACTCACAGAAGCAGCAGTCAAGAGATCAGACGACGTATTGCATTAGGCAAATCTGTTGCACAGGAACTTTGTAAAGGTTTGAAGAGCAAAGATGTCAGCTTGAGGACTAAAGTGCGCCTGACCCAAGCCATGGTATTTTCAATAATCTCATATGATTGCTGAAGCTGGACAGTGAATAAGGAAGACCGTAGAAGAATTGATGCCTTTGAATTATGGTGTTGGAGGAGAATACTAAAAGTGCCATGGGCTGCCAAAAAACAACAGATCTGTTTTGGAAGAAGTGCTGCCAGAGTGCTCCTTAGAGGCCAAGATGGCCAAACTTCGTGTCTCATACTTTGGACATATTGTCCGGAGAGAACAGTCGCTTGAGAAGGATATCATGCTTGGTAAAATGGAGTTTCAGAGAAAAAAAGGAAGACCCCCAACAATATGGATTGGCCAGGTGATAGCATTGATGGACCCAAATGTGGCAACAGTAGTGAGGTTTGCCCAGGATCGGACATTGTTTCGTTCTGCTGTGCATAGGGTCACTGTGAGTGGGTTCTGACTCGATGGCACCTAACAACAACAACAATAAGGATAGTTAGTTATCTATAACTGATAGATGATAGCTCAGGCTTTCAAGCAGTATAGATAATCATATTTTGATCTATGTCTAAATAGTTATAAACCAAGTCTTACATAAAAGGAAATTTAATGAATCTTTTTTTAAATGCACAAAATTGTCACACCATTAGCCATCTTAACATAGCAGCGTGTTGTATCATTTTTCCTTCTATCGTTTGGAAATTAGACCAAATTGTAAGAAAAAAAGAAAATGTGTTATATTTTCTTTTGAACATTTTACTGTGATTTGGGTGAAAGTTTAAGGACCAAAGTAGTTTGTCACTCAACAATTTATACAATTTTGTTTCATGATCTTAATTGTAGTCCCTTCAAAATAATAGTACTTTTCCCACTTCCTCTGTGGTTTCACCATTTTTGTTCATCCTTCCTCTCTGCCTCTGCCTGCCTTATGAATTTTGTTTTGTGGCAAATGCTGCCCTTTTTGTCTCCTATGGTTGATTATTATGCAGGGTAGCTTCCTCACAGTTTTTTTTTTTTTTTCACCTTCTTGTTGTTAAGTGCCATCGAGTCGGTTCCGACCCATAGCGAACCTGTACAGAGTTTCCAAGGATGTAAATCTTTACGGGAGTAAAAAGCCTCAACTTTCTCCCGCGGAGCGCCTGGTAGTTTCGAACCTCTGACCTTAAGGTTTGCAGCCTGATTCATAACCACTATGCTACCAGAGCTCCTTACATGCCTATTATTGCTTGGTTGAAAGTTAATACTTAATGGTAGGTTCAGTTCCAAGTTTAAAGGGTGTCTAAGGACCATAATCTTGGACATCTATACCAGTTCCTCTCAGACCAATAAATCTGGTTGTTTCTATAATTTTGAATTTTGTTCTACTTTCTTTTACAATTTTATGGATAAACTTCTAAAACATTTGACCTTTTAAAAAACTATACCCATCATAATATTATGTAACAGAATTTTTTGTGTGTGAAAAAGACAAATAACAAGATGTTTTCCTTCATTTAGACAGATTAGAAGGGATTAAATTTTACTGTATATTGTTTACTGAGTGACTGAAATAAAATATTGATTCACTAGCTGAGTATATGTATATTGAACTGGATTTATTTTTTTTTACTTTTCATAGTTTTCTCATAAAAGGTTTTTGCCTCTTTCAGCAAATATATAGTATAAAATACAGAATTGTTTACTAACCAACATAAGCATAAACGCCAAAGAAAATAAAACCATACTTATTTTTTGTGGCTCACTTCATAAAGTTTTGTTCTTATTTAACATTATTTTAATAACTAAATATAGCTTACAGTTAGTTGATTTGTTTGTGTTTTGTAATGTTTTCAAGATTAGTATCTAAATAAAATATGTTGTTGTCTTTAATTGCCATCAAGTCAGTTCTGACACAAGTGCCCCTGTATAGGGTTTACAAGGAGCAGCTGGTGCGTTTGAACCACTGATCTTTCATTTAGCAGTCCAGTGCTGATCCTACGGCAGCATACAAGGACTCCAAATAAAATCTAATTATTTATATTTTGTGAATTGTGTAGATTCCAAAGTTTATTAGGAATTTAAGTTTCTTACAGCTTCTTTAACCTGAAGCAAACCAACTCACAAACAAAAAAGATTTCTTGTGTTGGTAATCTCTCATTCAACCTTTTTTCTAGAACCTATTGATTCAAGTTTTCACAGTCTTCCAAACATGTACACATTATTCCCAAAGGACAACAAAGGAACAAATATTTTATGTCAATTATAGGTAGGAAAACGACTTATATCACTCAAAAGCTCACCTAATTTGAAAAATGTCCACTAGCTCCTCATGGCCAAATACTTGGGAAGATTTAGTTACTTGGAAAAAACTGTCATTATCTTGCTTCTTTCTTTCCTTTATTTTTAATCTCTCTCTTTAAGCAGATTTTTAAAAATTAAAGTTCCTATTTTGAGATAAACTTCACATACAGGTACAAGAAATAATACTGAGTGATCCCTTTACCCAGGTCATCCATTGTAGGACTACAGTACAATATCACCATCAGGATATTGATATTGATTCAGTCATAACACAAAACCATTCAATTACCACAAAGATAATTCATGATTCCTTTTTTTTTTTTTTTTTGATATTTTATTGTGAATTATATGATAGTTTACATGTGAGAACTTTAGTTTTACATTCATTCCATC
>NW_006408677.1:5770449-5777427 GCF_000296735.1 Chrysochloris asiatica | reverse complement strand
TCCTGCTGAGAGATCTGAGCTTAGTCTGACTTGCTTGCCTTTGTATGTGACTCTTCTGTTTTCTCTTGCTGCTTTCAGAAGCGTCTCCTTGTCTTTGAGTTTGGAGAACTTGACTATGATATGTCTTGGTGATTTTCTTTTGGAGTCCACTCTTCCTGGACTTCATTGGGCTTCTTGTATGTTTATCTTTTCACTTTTGAGGATGTTAAAGAAATTTTCTTGCAGTAGTTCTTTGTCTATTTCCTCTGTGGACTTGTGTGATTCTTCTTGCTCAGGGACGTCAATAATTCTTAAGTTATTCCTCTTCATGTTGTCCAACATGAATCTTAGACTTCCTCTGAATTTTTTACCCTTTTTTGTGTTTGCTCTTCTATCTTAGTGATATTGAGAGACTTGTCTTCCAGCTCACTGATTCTTCCTTCCATTTCATCTACTCTACTCCTCTGCCCTTTCAGAGTGGTTCCTATTTCTGGTATTTTGTTATTGATCATTTGGACCTCTTTCTGTAGGTTCTGGATTGTTACCAATGATGTATCTATCTTGTTTGATTGTTCCTATAGCACTTTCCTGACTTCTTCCTTATTTTTCTCAACTCCATTGTAAAGTGTTTTGAAACATTTTATAATCATTTTTCTGAATTCTTTCTCAGGCATTTCCAAGGCCTGCCCTCCCTCCAGCATGGAGCCCAGATCTGCTTCTTGGTCATTTGTCTCAGATATTTTATCTTTTTTCTGGACATGTGCTGATATGGTCATCTGCTTTAGCTTCTTGGACATGTTTAATGTTAATCTGTGGCCCTAATACTTAATTGAGTATGTATTTTGGTAATTTTTTATATTTTATGATTGCTTCCAGGGAGATGTAGTCAGGATGTGGTCTTCCCTTTTCACTCTTCTTATTGCTTAATTCAGAGTAACTTTCACAGTTGTTGCCTGTTTCCTTGGTGTATGGCAGCTGGTATTGTTTCTTGCCTGGGTTTTGGTGTTTTATAAAGTGTTATTGCAGCTTGGCTATTTGGCAGCAGTTCCTGACTCTTTTTGTGTAATGTAGGGAGACAAAGAGTTCTCCGATATCAGAAGGGAGGCTATGTGACAGCCAAACAACACCAGTCAGGCAGAAATCAAAACCAAAATCAAAATCAAAAACAAAAGTGATAATGAGAGAAAAACAAAGCAAGACAAAACCAAAAAAACAAAAAAACCGATGGAAAAAGAAAAGAAGAATTCAGCACCAGAAAAAAATAACAAGATTGAATAAGGCATCTCTAGTCACACACACACACACACACACACACACACAAAGACCCTCTATAGGGTTCCAAGGAGCAGCTGGTGAGCTCGAACCACCGGCCTTGCAGTTCAAAAGGGTTTGTAGTCTGGCACGCATTAACCCGCAGAGCCACAGCAGGACTGCTGTGTTACTGGTGGTAAAAACCAACTCAAGGCGTCTCAGCTTGGGTTGGCTTGTGCCTTGATGGGCGGGCCTGAGCCTCAGAGGTTGGACAGAGGGCTAGCCTGTGCTGCCCGGTCAGGGAAGTGCCAGAAGTCTCCCATGATTCCCTTTTATAGTCATATTCACTTTCTTCTTTTCCCTATCTTCTCCTAACACCTGCCAACCACTATTCTCCATTTCTGTAATGATGTCCTTTAAATAGGTTATGTAAATGAAATTATAGCATATATAATGTTTTGGTATTGGATTTTTTTAATTCCACATAATTCCTTTGAGATTTATCCATGTTGTTATATATATCAATAGTTTGTGGCATTGCTTTATGTTTTGTTTGTTTTTCTTTATCACTTAGTAGTAGTCTATGGTATGGATAGTCAAAAGTTTGTTTAACATTCAGCCATTTAAGGATATCTGAGTTTTTTCCAAGTTTTTACAATTTTTAACAAAGATATTATAAACAGATGTGTGTGTGTGTCAACATAAATTTTCTTTTATCTGGAATAACTGTCCAGGAATGCAATCACTGGATTATATTGAAGTTCTGTGTTTTGTTTTGTTTTAAAGTACTAAACTGTTTTCATGAGTGGCTGTAACATTTTACATTATCAGCAATATGAGTAATCCAGTTTCTCCACATCCTCATCAGCATTTGATATTGTGACCTTTTTAGTTTAGCCATTCTGATAAGTCTATAATGACAGATTATATTCCTAATAGGTGTGGCACTGTAGGATAAGCATTGGAATGTCATCTGCAAGGTTGGCAGTTCATACCCACCAACCACTCCTCAGAAAACCTATCTAAACAGGCTTGTTGTGAGTCTGAACCTACTCAAAGGCACTCAAGAACAATAATATCTAGTCATCTTGAGCATGTTTTCATGTCCTTATTTTCCATCTTTACACTCCCTACTGTGAAGCTTCTCTTCATGACTTTTAACTATTTCCTAATTATTTGTTGTTGTTTATTTATTGGGGGGGTTATTTTGTTTGTTTGTTTTCTTTTCTTTTTTAACAGGGAAGTAAGAACATCCTTAATTTTTATTCCTTTTGTTCAATAGCCCTGGGTGTGTCTGTGCAGGGATCAGAGCTATCCCTCAAAACCATCAAGTAGAGGTCTTGAGGGGACTTGCGATGGTCAGTGGGAGTGAGTGACTCCTAACTCCTTCCTACCCAGTCCTGGTTTGTCACAAATAATGAGGGTGTGGTTCCCAAAGAGGGGTTCCAGGATTCTCACCATCCATCAGAGTATCTTCCCAAACTCTTTCCAGCAAAAAGACCGCTCTTCTTAGAGTTAAATATGGGGAAGAAAGTAACCTTATGGATACAGAGGGTGCTTATGTTCTCAGAGATCAAGAGGGTTGTGTTGGCTTCTCTTTATCCCTACGTGGTATCCTGCTCCCCAGATCTTTGGGTAAGGAATTCTCAACTTGTCAAAATCCAGCCAGCAGGCAGCCGGGCCCACCCCAAGCCCTACAGCTGGAAGTTGGGCTGGTCGCCAAGCAACCAAATCTCTCGCAGTCCATCACAGGGTCTTTGCTTCATCTCACTCCACCCATGCCATCGACAGAGCTCAGAATTCCCTTAAATGATTGAGCTAGGCTCTGAAGACTTCCAACATTCCGTTAGGTTCCAGATCCCAGATGGTCAGGTGGAGTTGGCTCTTCTGTCACTGTCCATTGGGTGGTGTCTCTGGAGCCCTGGCGCTTTCAGACAGCCTCCTCGGATCGTAATTGTTGTCGGGCAGGGTGTCCACATCGCCAGCTTCCTGGAATGGCATATGAAGTTTCCCATAGCTTTGGTGTTGGCCCTAGTGTAGCAGCTAGAGCTGGCAATGTCCGAGGCAGTACAAGTACTCGTCATGTGCAACACGTCGAAGCGTGGCAAACTGGTGTGTTGTCAGAACTCAGCACGCACCTTCGCCTCAGTGCCCAGCACGCAGAAGCTTGTGGTACAGGCTCAGAACTTGCCTTGGCAGCCGGCTAGGCCGGCTCATGGTGGCCGGCGGACAGTGGCCACGCACACCACGAACTCCCCAGGAACAGCAACAATATAGTTCAGAAAAGCGAGAGAGCAGTGAAACACACACTTCTATCTATTGTTGAGTTTTAAAGCATTTTTTTATTACTAAAAATTGCTTTATATTTGATTTTATACTATTCCTTTTATTGATTCATGGTTCATCCCATTCTGTAGATTGCCTTACCATAATTTTGACAGTGTATTTCAAAGAACAAAAGATTTTGGTTTTGATAAAGTTTAATTTATCCATTTTCTTTTAATATAGATTGTGCTTATAGTGTCAAGTCTAAGAACTCTTTGCCTACCCCTAGATCACAAAAATTGTCTCCAATGTTTTCTTTCAAACTCTGCAGTTTTACATTTGATTCCTTGGTTCATTTTAATGTCAGACTTAGGCTGAGACTCATTGTTTTTGTCTATGGATAGCCAAGTGTTCCAGAACCATTAGTTGAAAAACCTATCTTTCCTGCATTGAATTGCTTTTATACGTTTGTCAAAATCAGTTGCACACAGAGACAGCCCAAGATGGTGGTTTTGTCAGACAAACCATGACATCTCTATACAGCAAAGACCCGAGACACTGTGTGAAACAGATAACAGATTACAATCCTGGAATCCTGAATATCAAGAGAAAGGATAAATAATTAGCTCAAATAATGGTTGGGAGAAGAAATTGAAAAAAAAACAAAAACAGTCAAATGAAGACTGATAGCACATATCACAGTGATAGCACAAGAGGTCTGTTCATAGGAGATCCTCCACCCAAAAGGATTCTTAAAAGATTCCCTTCCTAATACTTGGTTTGGGCCTATATGAAGTACCCTGTTTGACCTTTTTCTGATATAACCACCCTAACAGGTATGTTGAGGCACTTCATACCTCATATGCCTCCCAAAATTATATTTTCCTTGTGTGAGTGATGTCACAGTGTTTCCTTTGGTTTTTGGCTTGATTTTTTTTTTTTTTTTTTTTTTCTGTCCTGTAAAGTTGCACCTTTCATTGTCCTTGAACTAGAACGAGCAGGCCTATTTGGGGTGCTTTTTGCCTATGTCAGTTTAAATTTATGGGTGGCTGGCTTCTTTAGCAACAAATCTGAGATATAGAAAACACACAAAAAAATAAACAAATCAGAAAGCAAAACAAAATAGGAAAACTCATTACTATGTCAATCCTTTGGTTCCAAAGTCACTAGTGTCTGCCTTCTATTCTCAAACTTTCAGAGTCTTCTTAAGTTTGTTTTATATCTAATATCTTGGTTTCTTAGTTGTACTAAACAGTAGGAATAGGGACAGTATATTTGCTCTATCTTCCCATAAGTGTAGACCTTCTAAGCATTGTTTAAAACTTACATTTACCTGTGTGCTTCTCTCATTGGGTGAGACCAAACTTGAGCTCATCCACAATAGCTTTCATCTCATGGCAATTTGATATAGGCTATTGGTGAAAAGTATCCTCTCAGGTGTAATTTATCTTTTTATTGGTCAAGAGAACTTTCTGGGGAATGTATATCCTCATATGCATGTGAAAGCTGGACACTGAATAAAGAAGACTGTAGAAGAATTGATGTTTTTGAGTTATGGTGTTGGAGGAGGATATTGAAAGTTCCTTGGGCTGCTAAAAGAACCAATAGATCCGTTTTGAAAGAAGTGCAGCCAGAGTGCTCCTTGGAGGCCAAGATGGTCAAACTTCATCATGCTTTGGACATATTGTCATGAGGGACCTGTTCCAAGAGAAGGATATTATGTTTGATAAGGTGGAGGGGCAGAGAAAAAGAGGAAGACTCACAATGAGGTGGATTGGCCAAGTGGCAGCATCGATGGCCTCAAGTGTGGCAACAGTAGTGAGGGTAACCCAGGATCAGGCAGTGTTTTGTTTTGCTGTGTGTAAGGTCACTATGAGTCGGTACTGACTTGATAGCGCCTAACAACAACAAAAATAAATGGTAGGAGTTGATTACACAGAGGCTACAAAATGTTTTCTTTTCCTTGATGACATTAGATTCATTAGAACACAATTAGGTACTGTTCAGAGGCCAGCAAAATGGGGCTAACTAAAGAAACACAGGGAAAAAGTTTCCCCTTTGGCCAAAGGGAATCTATCTCTATGACTTGAATATCTGTATCCCTAATGGGCCCTGGTAAATATAACTGGTACAAATCTTGGGAGATTTGTTTTACTATTAAACTCTGTTTGGTATTATATTGTAGGGGCTGCCGCCCAAAGCACAAAAAATGTTAGATGAATGGCCTCTTCAGTAATTACATAGCAACAACTGAATGTGCAACTAACTATACAGCACCTTGTCAAAACTGGATAATAATTACACAGTATTTTCATTACCCTCAACTAGTGCCATTATATCAGAGAAGCAGCAAGATCCTAAGTGATAATGCTGTTGTGACTACATATTTATTTACTAAATAACCAGGCAGGACTTAAAATTATTTTCTTAAATAATATTTGACAATGTGCATAATAATTTCATTATTTTCTGTTATTTGCTACACACAGTAAACCTCTCACTTTAAAAAGTTTCAAATGTCTCTTGGGGATGTTATTATTGTTGCTGTTTTTGTTATTACAGCTTTTAAATGCACTTGTGGTGCATTTAAAAAGCCCTTTTCTCTGTAATTGAATAATGTATATGCTTTAGTATAGTTTCTGTCTTCCAGGTTTTAGCTTTGTTTGTTGAAGATTTTTAAAGACAATAATTTAGACTATAAGGGAAAATTGCTATCACTGAACACTGCCAGATCAAAGGAAATGTCACCAGTTCTAACAGTTCCTAATAAATTGCCTGTTTGCATGAAATGTAAACATTGACTCCCATTGGTTAAATAAACCTTGTTTAGCTTTATAGAATGATTTTATTCACTGAGCATCTATAGGTAGTACACATTCTAAAACATGTACTATTTTCCCATTCTGTATCATGTAAGTCTCTGTAATTATTCACATTCTTCTTATAACCAAGCTGTATAAAAAACGAAGGAGAAGAATTGCCAACAACATTAATATTCTGATTCTAAGTCAGAAAAGTGCTTTTCCAGGATAGCCTTATTTGAAATACAAGCAGTTCAATATCTGGTGGGTGATAACATTGTTGCCACAGGAGGCTAGGATTTCTCAATCTTGAGACTTGACATTTAAGAGTGGATAATTCTTTGTTTTGAGTCTATAGGAGGCTATCCTGTATTGTTCAGTAGCATCCCTGCCCTCTATTTTACAAAGGCTAGTAGCATTCCTCTTTAGTTGTGACAAAACACAATGGCTCCTGATACTGTAAAATGTCACCTGGTACGTAACATTGCCTGGTCCTATACATGTACTGTAATCCTTACCACTGGACCAATAAAAAACATTCTTATCAATGGAGAAAAGATTGAAGTTGTCAAGGACTTCATTGCTCTTGGATCAACTATCAACACTTATGGAAGCAGAAGTCAAGAAATCAAACGATGTATTGTGTTAGACAAATCTGCTGCACAAGACCTTTTGAAAGTGT
>NW_006408677.1:5759265-5759836 GCF_000296735.1 Chrysochloris asiatica | reverse complement strand
TCTGGGATTCACATTTAGGTCCTTAATCCATGTTGAGTTGGTTTTTGTGTAAGGTGTGTGGTGAAGGTCTTGTTTCAATCTTTTGCATATTGTTTCCCAGTTCTGCCAGCACCATCTGTTGATGAAACTATCACCTCCCCATTCGATATATTTATTACCCAAAGCAATCTACACATATAATGCAATCCCAATCCGGATTCCAATGACATTCTTTAGAGAGATGGAAAATATATGGAAAGAGCAAAGTTAGAAGCCTTTCCCTGATTTTAAAATTTACTACATGACTACAATATTCATAACAGCCTGGTACTGGTACAATGAAAGATACATAGATCAATGGAACAGAATTAAGAATCCAGGAAGTAACTCCTCCACATATAGCCAACTGATCTTTGACAAAGGGCCAAAATACATTGAGTGGGGAAGACATAGTCTCTTCTGGCAGAACTGGAAATTGATATGCAAAAGATTGAAAAAAGACCTTTACCTCACACCATATACAAAAACCAACTCAGCATGGATTAAAGACCTAAATGTGAATCCCAGAATTATAAAGGTCATCAATGAAAAA
>NW_006408677.1:5746562-5757290 GCF_000296735.1 Chrysochloris asiatica | reverse complement strand
GGCAGCGGTGGTGAGGTTGGCCCAGGATCGAACATTGTTTCGCTCTGCTGTGCATGGGGTCGCTATGAGTCGGTTCCGACTCGATGGCACCTGACAACAACAACAATCCGGGCACACACAAACTACCAAACATTGCATGAACAAAAGAAGACAAAATAGATGATTGGGACATAATAAAAATTACAAACTTATATGCATCAAAGGATTTCATCAAAAGAGTAAAAGGGGAGCTCACAGAATGGGAAAAAATCTTTTGCAATAACATATCAGATAAGGGACTCATTTCTAAAATTTATAGGAAACTACAAAACCTCTACAAGAAAAAGACAAGTAACCCAATTAAAAAGTGGGCACAGGACAGGAACAGACACTTCACCAAGGAGGACATTTGGGCAGCCAACAAATATATGAAGAAATGTTCATGATTATTAGACAGATGCAAATCAAAACAACAATGAAATATCACCTCACACCAGCAATAACAGTGAAGTTCAAAAATTGAGAGGACAATAAATGTTGGCAAGGTTGTGGAGAGGCTGGGACCCTCCTAAATTGCTTGTGGAAATGTAAAATGGTCCAACCACTCTGGAAAACAGTATGGCACATCCTCAGAAATTTGGAAATAGTAATACCATGTGATCCAGAAACTCCTCTATTTGGTATATATCCACAAGATATACAAGCCATAACATGAGTAGATATATACACAGCAATGCTCGTAGTAGCATTATCCACAATAGCAAAAAAAAAAAAAGGCGACAACCTAAGTGCACATCAATGGAAGAATGGATAAACAAACTTTGGTACATACACACAATGGAATATTATGCTAACTTCAACAATAAAAATGAAGCTGCAAACCACCACATAACATGGATGAACCTTGAGGACATTATGCTGAGTGAAACTAGTCACAAAGGGACTAATATTGCATAAGACCATTGTTGTAAAAACTTAAGAAAAGATACCCATACTAAAAGGGGGGAAAATATTTGTTGGTTACCAGGGGGGCGGTGAGGTGAAGGGGCTTAGGGGAGGTGAAGGGAGGTGCTGGTAGAGCACAGGGTAGGGGGCAGACATATCATAGTTCAGGTGTTGGGGAGGGAAATACACAAGAAGGGTGAGGGGTAGAAGAACAATGTATATAGGTAACACTGAGACAGGTTTGCATGGGCTAAATAGACCAGAGGTAAATAGTGATGCATGCTCAACCTTGGAACAACAGTACTCTGTTATAGAAGGATTGAGGCATAGTCTGAAGAGAGGAAATAATACTAAGATGCCTGACTGTCTTATCAATATTGGTTCCCTTGCCTACTCTTATAAAATAGACACTTGAGTGGGATGAAAAGGGCTGTTGGTAAAAATGATTACAGAAAGCTTATGAGCCTGTCTTCAGCCTATAACTAATTGGAATTCATTAAAGGAGTTCTACAATTTTCCCAGTGAAATAGGCATGTGTGGAGCTTTTGCAGTGTACAGGACCTTAAGTGGAATCCTAAACCTCATACAGAAAACCTTCTGAGGTGGGACATTCCCACTAGCAAGGACAAGTAGACATGCATGGGACAGCTAAAGAAAATATATCTTCTTATTACAAGAATAAGCAAGTTGTTTGCAGGGAAGCCATCAAGGCAAGCAATCATGTCTTTCAGGACAAACCCCCTCTAAGACTGAAACCCAAAGGGAACACATGAGCAGGCATGCAAGCTTACTGGTGATGACATTGATCTTGAGTGGAAGAGAGGGAAAAGAAGCAATGAAGAAATGGGCTGAATCAAACACATTCCATAGACTCCCATTGATCTGGTGATGAGAGAGAGAAGTGAAAGGGCTGGTTGGTCCAGTATGTGGTGAGATCTGTGGACACCTGAGACCATGGACAAGGACATAACCACAGAGGGCTGGAGCTGAGAGTGAAGTATCTAGCTGATATGAAGTGAGGAGAGACACACAAGAACACCCAAACTTTCAGATAGATCAAATGCATACCAATTTGACCTAGCTCAATGGCTTGATGATCAGAACTCCACTAGAAGAAGATTAAAAAATTAAAAAAAAAATTTTTTTTGATAAAGGAAATGAGGGTAAATTGCTACAGTTTGATGAACTTGACCTATATTAATGGAAGTAGTAGCTCAAAATATCAACACAGGAGTCTTCACATCAAGTATCAATTCTATCCCCTCTGTATACAGGGTAGATAGGGATGGGTAACTTAGACATTGCCTACTTAAAATTAGGGGGCAATAAAGGCACAAAGTAACTAGCTTACAAGGTTTCAAGAAGGAGTTTAATTTAAGAGTGTGTGGGGGAAGATAGAATCCCCACTAAATAGCTTTCATCTTGTCTAGATGGGTGTGGTAAAAAGAGATGGGCATAAGATTCTTATGATTCAATAGTGAGTAATTGTTATCATGACTAATTGTGAGTGTCACAAATGTAAAGGTAGAAGTTTTGTAATCAAAACTAGTGGGTAGTTAATCGTACAATCCAGCAACAGAGGACCCTAGGGCCATAAAGGGAGAAGAGCACAAGTTGAATGCAGGACCTTATCCAGAGACACAGCGACACCAGAGATGGAGGCAGAAATGGGGACATGGAGAGAGGCAGCAGTTGAGGACTCTAGATTCTTGGAAAGAGAGGGACTGAGAGCTGGCGGCCAGGAGGCAGACTTGTAGAATGTGCCCTTTGGTGGTGTAGATTACTATATATGCCTGAGTGTTTTTTTGTTTTGTTTTTTAAATTGCTAAAATTAATAGAGAGAAATACTGTTAACTGATGGTACATGGAGGGGATTATAATTATAGTAATTAAACAAATAAATGATTTGTTGAATGTAAAACTGATGATGTGCCCTGTAAAATTTAATGCAATTCAATAAAATTTTAGAAAAAAAAATTAGGACAGGTATGCTCCATGGTTGTATTCGTTCATCATACTTATTCAATGTGCATGCTGAATAAATAATTAGAACTGGATTATACCATGGCATCAGTACAATATGCAGATGATACAACCTTGCTTGCTAAAAGTGAATAGTGCTTAAAATACTTACTGATTAAGATCAAAGACCACAGCTTTGTTATGGGTTGTACCTCAATGTAAGAAAGCAAAAATCTCATCACTGAACCAATAAATAACATCCACATAAAAAGAACAAAGATTGAAGTTGTCAAAGACTTCATTTTGCTTCAATCAACCATCAACACTCGTAGAAGTAGCAGTCAAGAAATCAAATTACATATTGTACTAGGCAAATCTTCTGCTGAAGACCATTTAAAAGTGTCAAGAACAAAGATGTCAATTTGAAGACTAAGCTACACCTGTCTGAAGCCATGGTATTTTCAATAACCTCATATACATGTGAAAGTTGCACAATGAGTAAAAACGACTGTAGAAAAATTGTTGCATTCCAATTATAGTGTTGGAGAAGAATATTGAAAGTACCATGGACAGCCAAACAACAAATAAGTACAGCCTGAGTTCTCCTAAGAAGCCAGGATGGCCAGACTTCAACTCTCATAATTTAGACATGTTATCAGGAGGGGCCTTTCGCTGGAGAAGGACATCATGCTTAGTAAAACAGAGGGTCAGCCAAAAAGAGGGAGACCTCCAATGAGATGGATTAGCACAGTGGCTGCGACAATGGGCTCAAGTGTGGTAAAGATTGTGAGGTTGGCACAGGATTGTGCAGTGTTTCATTCTGTTGTACATAAGGTTGCTATGAGTTAGTACTGACTAGACGGTAACTAATAACACCATTAAATATATATTCCACTTTTGTTTTCAGACCCATTAAGCAATATCTACAACAGAACATTGTTGTTTCATGATTGTATATATATTACTATTTTCCTCTATCTCCTTTAGCCCTTGTATACCTCCCTGTGTCTTCACCTGTCTCTATCATTCTTCTGTCAGCCTCCCTCTTCTTGTATATTGCTCTTCCACTTCTTGTTTATTTATTACCCTCCCTAGAGCTCTGGTAGCATAGTGATTACGAATCGGGCTGCGAACCGCAAGGTCAGCAGTTCAAAACTACCAGTTGTTCTGCGGGAGAAAGATGCCGTAAAGATTTACAGCCTCGGAAACCCAGTACAGGGTCGCTATGAGTCGGAACCGACTCCATGGCACACAGCCACATTACCCAAGTTAAAATGTTTCTACCTTCCAACTCTTGGCATCCATCTAATTATTTTTTCTCTTTTTATTGCTTACATATATGTGGGATATATAAATGTATATCCCACTCTTCCTTCTTTACTCATTCAACCATCTCAATACATGTATCTACGCAGAGCTCTGTTGTTTCAAGGTTGTATATAGCACTATTTACATCTAGTCTCTTTTTAGCTAATGTATACTCCCTGTGTCTTCACCTATTTACATTATTCTTCTGTTACCATTTCTCTTCTTGTACATTACCCTCCCTACCATCCAAGCTAACATGTGTCTACCCTCTATCCAGTGAGTTACTCTCTCCTCCCTCCAACCCCTCATAACCATCAAATAATGTCTTTTAGTCTGCAAACATTTTTCTTAAGCTTTTTTAATAGTCTCAAGCAATATCTGTCCTTTTGTAATTGACTAATTTCACTCAGCATAATGTCCTCCAGGTTCATCCAAGTTATGAAGTACTTTACAGATTCATTGTTATTCTTCAGCACTGCATAGTATTCCATTGCATGTATGTGCCAAAATTCTTCAATTGTTGAGTACTTAGGCTATCTCCAACTTTTTGCTATTGTGAATACTGCTGTGATGAGTACTGGTGCGTATTTGTCTACTGGTATCTTGGCTCATATTTCTTGTGGATATATACCAAGTAGATGGATTGCTAAGTCATAAGGTATCTCTATTTCCAACCTACTGGGAAAGCACCATATCATTATCCAGAGTGGCTGGACCACTTTGCAATCCCATAAGCAATGTAGGAGGGCCCAGGCTCTGCATACCCTCACCAGCATATGTTTTTTTTCTGTTCTTTTGAACTTCACTGTTAATGTTAGTGTGATAAAATATCTCATTATTGTTTTGATTTGCATCTCTTTGATGGCTAATGATTGTGAACAGTTCTTCATATATTTTTTTGCTACATAGATGCCTTCCTTGGTGAACTTCTGTTTGTGTCTGGTGTTTATTTTTTTAATTGGTTTGTTTGTCTTTTTCTTATAGAGGTGTTGTGATTTTATATAAATTTTCGATGTGATTCCTTTTGCTTATACTTTGTTACAAACATACCCCTCCCCTCTCCCCTCCCACCCCCAGTATGTGGCTCCCTTTTTACTTGTTTGGTAAAGTCTTTTAATATATATAATTTTCTCATTTTTAGGAGGTTCTAGTCATCCATTATGCCTTCTACTGCTTGTGAATTTTTGTAAAGTTTGCTAGTGTATTTATGCCATGTATTAATGCCCCTAAATTTGTCCCTAGTTTTTTACTGATGATCTTTATAGTTCTAGGTTTTACATTTATGTCTTTAATCCATGTTGAGTTGGTTGTTGTACATGGTGTGAGATATAGGTCTTATTTCATTCTTCTGCAGATCAATTTCCAGTTTTGCTAGTACTATGTGTTGAAGACACTATCTCTCCCCCATTTACTGTGTCTTGACCCTTTGCCAAAGATCAGTTGGCTATATGTGAATGGATTTACTTTAAGGTTCTCAATTTTGTTTCATTGTTTGAGTACCAGGTTATTTTGACCACTGTGGCTATGTAGTAAATATTGAGATCAGGGAGTGAGCGGCCTCCAAATATGTTTTTCTTTTTAAGCAATTCTTTGCTTATCCAAGGTCCTTTTCCTTTCCATATAAAGTGCATGATCATTTTTTTTTTCTATCTCTTTAAAGAATGATGTTAGAACCTAGATTGGCATTGCATTATATCTATAGATTACTATGGGTAGTATTGACATTTTCACAATGTTCAAGCTTTCTATCCATGAGCATTGTATATTCTTCTATTTTTTAAATCTCTTTAGGTTTTGTGTAGTAGTGTTTTGTAGTTTTCTTTGTAAAGGTCTTTTATTTCTGTGGTTAGATTTATTCCTAAATATTTACTCTTTTGTGTGGCTATTGTAAATGGTATTGTTTTCCTACTAATTTCCTTTTCAGAATTGGCTTTATTAGTACAGAGAAATCCAATTGGTGTTTGTATCAATATATTATGTTTTATCTTATATCCTATCATTTTGCTGAATTTTTAAATGAGTTCGAATAATTTTCTTGTTGAGCCTTTGGGGTTTTCTGTGTATTGGATAATATCATCTGTGTATATAGTGAGTTTTACTTCTTTTCCAATTTGATGACTTTGATTTCCCTATCTTGCCTTATGTTGTTGTTAAGTACCATCAAGTTGGTTCTGATTCATACTGACTCAGTATAGGATTTCTGAGGCGTGACTGGTGAGTTTGAACTGCTGACCTTATGATTCAAACCGTCCTTGCAGTCTGTGCTTATCCCATAATGCCATCTTGCCTCATAGTTTTAAGACTTCCAAAACAATATTGAATAGATGTGGTTATAAAGGCATTGTTGTTTAGTTCCTGTTTACAAAGTGAATGCTTCAAATTTCTCTCAACTGAGAGTAATTTCTGGCTGTTGGATTTGTATATATGTTCTTAATTGTGTTGAGGAATTTCCCTTCATTGCCTAATTTTTTAAATGTTTTTATGAAGAATGGATGTTGAATTTTGTCAAATTCCTTTTCTGCATCAATCGATATGATTGATCATGTGGTTCTTTTCCTTTTTAGACTTGTATACTGAATTATGCGGATTAATTTTCTAATATTGAGCTATTTTTGCATCACTGGATTCAATCCCACTTGGTCAGCATGTATTATTATTTGATATGTTGTTGAATTCTATCAGGATTTTGTTGAGGATTTTTGCATCCATGTTCATGAGGAATATTGGTCTATAATTTTCTTTTTTGTTATGTCCTTACCTGGTTTCGGTATGAGGGTTATGCTCAGATCATAAAATGTATTCAGAAGTTTTCCATCCTTTTCTATTTTCTAAAATAGTTTGAGTAAAATTGGTGTCAGCTCTTCTCTGAATGTTTGGTAAAATTCACCAGTGAAGTCATCTGGGTCTGGATGTTTTATGTTGGGAATTTTTAATTGAGCTGATTAATTTCTTCTTTTGTTACAGGTCTGTTCAACTTTTCTACTTCACTCTTTATTAGTTTAGGTAGATCGTGTTTTTCTAAAAATGTATTCATTTCTTCTAGATTTTCAAATTTGTTGGAGTACAACTCTTTATAACATTCTGTTATTATCCTTTTAATTTCTGTTGGTCCTGTTGTGATGTCACAATATTGCTTCTTATGTGAGTTATTTGCATCTTCTCCCTGTTTTCCTTTGTTAGGTTGGTCAATGGTTTGTAAGTTTTATTAATCCTGGTAAAGAACCCTCTTCTTGTCTGGTTGATGCTTCCTATTGTTTTTCTGTTTTCTAATTCATTTATATCTGCTCTAATATTTATTTAAGGAGCTCTGGTAGCATAGTGGTTACGAATCGGGCTGCTAACCTCCAGGTCGGCAGTTCGAAACTATCAGCAGTTCTATGGGAGAAAGATGAGGTATTCTGCTCCCGTAAAGATTTACAACCTCGGAAAACCTGTGCAGGGTTGCTATTAGTCGGAACCGACTCCACAGTACTTAACAACAACAACAACGTTTATTTATTTTCTTCTGGTGGCTTACTTTGCTGGTCTTTTATAATTGTTGGCGATTTTGTGTTAATGTGTTCATTTTGGTCCTTTCTTCTTTTTGGATGTGTGTTTACTGCAACAAATTGCCTCTCAACACTGCTTTTGCAGAGTCCCAAAGGTTTTGGGATGTTGTATTTTTGCACTCATTGGCATCAAATAATTTTTTAATTTCATTTTTTTATTTGTTTTGTTACCAGTGACTTTTAAGCAGGGTGTTATTCAATTTCTATGTATTTGATTTAATTTCCTTCATCTTCCTATTGTTGATTTCTCATTTTATAGCATTGTGATCTGAGAAGATTCTTTATAGTATTTTGATTTTTTTTTTTTTTTACTTTATTAAGACTTACTTTCTTGCCTAACACATTGTCTATTCTAGACAATGTTCCATGTGCAATAGAAAAGAATATGTATTGTGCTGTTTTAGGGTTGAGTGCTCTGCACAAATCTATGAGATCAAGTTGATTGTGTTGTTTAGTTCCTCTTAGTCTTTATTGAGTTTCTTTCTGGTTCTTCTGTCCTTTTTCAAAAGTGATGTATTAAAAGCTCCCACTACTTGATGGCACTTAGCAACAATGACATTATGGTGGTGGTGTGCCATTGACTTAGTTCCAACAAATAGTGACCCTATATAGGGTTTCCAAGGCTGTAAATCTTTATGGGAGCAGAAAGCCTTATCTTAATCCCACAGAGAAATTGGTTCATCCAAACTTCTGACTTTTCTGTTAGCAGCCCAGCTCATAATCCACTATGCTACCATGCCTCCTTCACTACATTGTAGAGTTGTCTGTTTCTTTATTCAGTTCTCTTTAGTGTTTGATTTATATATTTTGAGATTATTTTGTTAGGAACATAGATAATGTTTATGGTTAGATCTCTTGTTCAATTGACTCTTTAATCCTGGGAAAATGCTCCTCTGTGTCTCTTATCCTTATTTTTGCCTAAAAGTTAATTTTATCAGAGATTAATATTACCACTCCTGCTCATATTTGATTGATATTAACTTGATATATTTTCCCATCCTGTAGTTTTTTGTTTGTTTTTTAAGGTTTTTATTGTGGATTGAGTGAAAGTTTAGAGGGCATATTATCAGTTTTGCATTCAACAAATCATATACCTTATTTCATTACATTGATTATAATCCCCTCCATGTACCATCTGTTAACAGTATTTTTCTCAATCCACTTTAGCTTTTTAAAAAACACACAAACAAAAAAAAACCCACTCAGGCATATATAATAATTTGCATCTCCAAAGGGCACATTCTGCAAGTCTGCTCCTGGCCACCAGCTTTTAGTCCTTCTCTTCTTAGACCATGAATCTAGAGTTCTCAGCCACTCCCCTCTCCATGCCCCCATCTCTGGTGCTGTTTATCTGGATAAGGTCCCACACTCTGCTTGTGCATTCCTCTCTTGATGGTCCTAGGATCCTCTGTTTCTGGACTGTAAGATTAACCACTCCCCCCTTTTTTTTTTTTGTTACAAAACTTCTACCTTTACAATTGTGACAGTCACGATTATTCATGATAACAGATATTCACTATTGAATCTTACAAATCTTATCCCCATCTCTTTTCACCAGACCCATCTAGACAAGATGACAGCTATACAGTGGGGACTCTTTCTTTCCCCCCATACTCTTAAGCTAAACTCCCCTCTTGAAACCCTGTAAGCCAGTCACTTCATGCCTTTATTGCCCCCTCATGTTAGGTAGCCAATGTCTAAGTTGCCCATCCCTATCTACCCTGTGTATAGAGCGGATAGCATTGAAACTTGATTTGAAGACTCTTTCCCTCTCTGTTGGTATTTAGAGGTCAGGTTCATCATGAAGATGCATCATCTGTCACTGTAGCTGTTCCAGTCTGCTTGTCCTTTCTAGTGGGAATGTGTTACCTCATAAGGTTCTGGATGGGACTCAGGATTCCACCTAAGGTCCTATACTCTGTAAAAGCTTTGCATGAGGCCTATGTCTCTGGGCAAGTTGTAGAACTCCTTTTAGGTTTTCCAATCGGTTATAGGCTGAAGGTGGGCTTACAAGTTTTCTCTAATCATGTTTCCCAACATTCCTTTCTATCCCACTCAAGTGTCTGTTTTACAATAGTAGGCAAGGGAAAATAATATTCATAAGGCAGTCAAGGATTTTACTATTATTTACCCTCTTCAAGCTATACCTAGATCCCTGTATTCCAGAGCCCTGTTGTTCCAAGGTTGAATATGCATCACTATTTACCTCTGTCACACTAGGCCATGCAAACCTGACTCAGTGTACCCCTATCTATCTTGTTCTTCTGCCTCCTTTCCCTTCTTGTATTGCCCTCCCCAACACCCAGAGTGAACCCTCCACCCCAATCACATTGTGGTTACCTTATAGTCCATTAGTTCTACCTTCCATTTAAGACAGTCTATTTTATCCAATAATCTACCTGATCTTCTCACCACCTGGATCTCTGTTCCTCTGTGTTTACCTTTTTTCACATTGTAATTGTTTTGATCATAGACTGACCTCCCAGATCCTCTGTTCTTATAATTTTATTCTGATCTCTAATCTTACATTTTTCGACTGAATTCAGGTTGATGCTGCCATATACATCAGTCTGTAGTTGTTATCTGTTCTTGTTGGTTCTCAGTCCAAAGAACTTCCTTTAGGATGTTTTTCATAGCAGGGTTGGCTTTGGCAAAATCCCTTAGCTTCTGTTTATTCTGGAATGTTTTGATACACCATCTTATTTGATTGACAGCTTTGCTGGGTAGAGGATTCTTGGGTGGCAGGTTTTTTTTATTTTTTCTTTCAGGGTTTTATATATGTCACCCCATTGTCTTCTTGTCTGCCTGGTTTCTGTTGAGAAATCCGAGCTTAGTCTGATTTGCTTGTCTTTGTATGTTATATTTCTCTTTTCCCTAGCTGCTTTCAAGATCCTGTCTTTATCTTTGATTTTGGAGAGCTTGATTATTATATGTCTTGGTGATTGTCTTTTAGGGTCTATCCATCTTGGGGTTCGTTGAGCTTCTT
>NW_006408677.1:5741272-5746390 GCF_000296735.1 Chrysochloris asiatica | reverse complement strand
ATCCTTTTTTGTATTTGTTATTCTATCTTAGTAGTGTTGAGAGATTTGTCTGCTAGCTCACTAGTTCTAGCTTCTATCTCTTCAATTCTACTCCATTGCCCTTTCAGTGTATTGTGCATTTCTGATATTCTATTATTAATCATTTGGACCTCTTTCTGTAGGTTTTGAATAGTTTTCAATGCTGTATCTATCTTATTTGATTGTTCCTTTAGCACTTTCCTGACTTCTTCCTTATTTTTTCTCAACTCCATTGTATAGTGTTTTGATTTATTTTATAATCATTTTTTCTGAATTCCTTCTCAGGCATTTCCAAAGCCTGCCCATCTTCCAGTATGGAGTGTAGGTCTACTTCCAGCTCATTTGCCTGAATCACTTTATCTCGTTTCTGGACATGTGCAAATATGGTCATCTGTTTCTGTTTTTTGGGCATCTTTAGGGGATATCTGTGGTCTTAATACTCAGATGGGCATGTATTTTGGTATTTTTTTATTCTTTATGATTACCTCCAGGTAGATGCGATCAGAAAATGGTCTTCCCTTTTCACTCTTCTTCTTGAGAAATTTCAAGATGCCACTGTTGGTCATTTTGACATAACTTAGCAATTAATTTTCAGCCTATTTCCTTTTTTGTCTGCTTGTCCCGCTCCACAATCCCCGTTAAGGCCTTTTTTCTAGTTGTAAACAGTTCAGGGCCGGCTGTGGCTGTTTGGTTTTAATTGGAAACTGTCTCTTTAAATTTCAAGGAGATCTGTGTGCATGCATAGTAGAACCCTCCGAGGGTGGGGTTGGGGTGCCTATTAGCTCAGACACACCTATAGACACCCGAATGGAGGTGTGCAGATAGCAAGGAACCAATGAACAGCTACCAAAAGAAAAGACTGTCCATACCTTTATCTCTGCAGTTCTGCCAGACATCTGGGGCTGTTCTGATCCTTCCCCGACTTGGTCTCACCCAAGATGGCAGCTCCTCGATCAGTTGAGCATCTCGAATTAGAAAACAATGGATTTTTTGCTTCTGCCACAAATTCCCCCATCTGTAAGCCTTCCAACCTTCTAAATATTCCTTTATATGTGGTTCAGAGTTCTGGGACCATCCCCTGAGCCTGGTTGGTCGGGTATTCTGTGTTGTTACTGGCAGAGCTCCTTTACTGCACTTCCACCTGATCTGCCATCTTGTTTGTTCTCCCTCCCAACCTGTAGTTTTTAATCTATGTTTATCTTTATGTGTGAAGTGTGTATCTTTTACACAGCATATTGAAGGATTCTCTTTTCTCATCCATTCTGCTACTGTCTGTCTCTTGACCAGTACATTTAATCCATTGGCTTTCAATGTAATTATCTATAAGAATGAAATTATTACAATGATTTTTCTGTGTATTTTTTTGTGATGTGTGTGATTACTTTGTTTCACATGTTTTCCTGTGATTAATTTATTTGCTTTTGAGTTTTTCCTTGTCAAATTTTTTTCATAGTTTTAATATTCATGTATTTTCCTTTTTTGATTTGATTTGAAGGTCTATTAAGTTTCTTTGAGATTAACCTGTAGCTTATTCATTTCTTCCTTATTTTAAAACATTCTGTTTTATCTTGAAATCTACTTTATCTTCTCAGCACCTGAATTCTGTAACTATATGTTTTCCTCCCTTTGTTTTGTAGTTGTCTTGATCATAAATGATATCTCTGATTCCCTGTTTTCAATCCTGTAGCTCTGGATACTTCCATATTTGTACCGAATTCTGGATGGTGTTGCTATGTATGTAATTCTCTGATTGTGCTTGGCTGTTGTTGGTTCTCAGTCCAAATAATTCCTTTTAGTAGTTTTTATAAAGTTGGCTTGGTTTTTACAAATTCCTTTAAATTTTGTTTATCTGTAAATATTCTAATTTTGCTGTCATATTTGAGGAACAGCTTTACTGGGTACATGATACTCTTTTGGCAGTTTTTGTTTTTTGTTTTTTTTTCTTTCAGAGTTATGTATATATTCCCCCATTCCTTCTTGCCTCCATGTTTTGTGCTGAGAAACTGGGGCTTAATCTTATTGATTTTCCCTTTGTAGATAAGATTTAGTTTTTTCTGAGCTGTTTTCAGGATTCTTCCGTTGTCTGATTTTGGAGAGTTTGTCTTGGTGATATTCTTTTGGGGTCTACCATGTCTGAGGTTTGTTTATCTTCTTTAATGCTTATCTTTTCATATTAAATGATGATATGGAAATTTTCTTCCAGTAGCTCAACTAGCTTTTCTGTGGTTTTCTTTGTGTTCTCCCATTTTAGAACTCCGATAACCTTTAGGTTATTCCTCTTCATGTTGTCTCTCATGAATCTTATACATTCTTTCCAGTTTTTCATTCTTTTTTTCTAATTATTGTTTTAGCTTACTGGTTTGTTGTTAAGTACCGTGGAGTTGGTTTTGACTCATAGTCACACTGCACAGGGTTTCCGAGACTGCAAATCTTTACAGGAGCAGAAAGCCTCATCTTTCTCCCACAAAACAGCTGGTAGTTTCGAGCTTACTGGTATTGGGATATTTATCTTCAAACTTACTAACTCTGGCTCTCATTGATTCAAATCTACTCCCATTCCCATTTCTAATATCTAAGTATTAATTTTATGGATTTCTGTTTGTAGGTTTTGTATTGTCTCCAATCAGTCATTTTGTTTGATTATACCTGTAGCACTTTTCTGAATTCTTCCTTGTTTTTCTTGATCTTTCTTCCAATAGTTTGGAGGTATCTAAATGCCATTCTCCCTAACTCTTTTCAGCAGTTCCAGGACCTCTTTTTCCTCAAAGATATTTTCTAGTTCTGTTTCTTGTTCATTTGTTTTGAGCTATCCTCTCTAGTTTTATTCTCTGTGAACAGAGATTGTCTTTTGCTTTCAAGGTTTTGTGGTATTGTTGTATTTGTATTAAGTTGTAGAATGTATCTTGGTGCATTCTTAGGCACTCACCAATTGCCTTTTAGTGGATGTAGTAAAGAGATAAGGCTGTGTAATTTATCTGTTTGCTGCTCGTGTAGTTTAGTTTAGGATGAATTTAGATAACATTGGTTTTTATCTTTGATGCAGTGTATAAAAGTTGGTATAGACTCAATTGGTGTTGCTGAAGAGTGTATGGCTGTGGTTGTGCTCTATGGCCACAGTTGCTGCCTCCTGTCTTGTGAGGCAAGAAGAGAAAACACTCCCACAAGACAGAAGGAAAACAACAACAACAAAACAGCAAACAACAGTGGTTAAAAAAATAATAAAAGTAGAATGCTTCTGTGCCACCTACTGGTGTATTGCTTTCACAGCTACCTGAAAAATTTTAAGATGGTCCCATTGTGCCTCTGTGATCAATAACCAATCATTTTCTTTGTCTCCCCACATTGCACCCTTTTCTCTACACCAAATGTTTATTCAGACACTTCTTCTAGCTCAGGACTGGCCATGTCTGACTTTTCAGATTTGGAGCAGGGTTATTACTGTTGCATACAACAACCAGATCTGTGTGGTTGTATCCTTTCCCTGAAGGTGTATACTCATAGATGTTTCACATCTGGTCACCAGGGGAGTACTTGGAACCAGAGAGAAAATGAGGAAAAAGGAAAAAAAAACAACCCACAAAACATGTTTGTCTCTGCATGTTATAGGCAGGCAACAGGATTTTTTTTTTTTTTCTCTTAATCTGCTCAGATACACTCAGAATGGTTGCATCCTGTGCTATCGGCTTCTCCATCCATGATGTTTTCAATCACCTCATATTCATTGAAAACTGGACAATAAATAAGGACGACCAAAGAAGAATTGGTGTCTTTGATTATAGTGTTGGTAAACTGTATTAGAATAAGTACAGCCAATATGTTCCTTGGAAGCAAAGATAGCAAGACTTTGTCTCAAGAGCTTTTTACATATTTTCAGAAGGGACAAGTCCTGGAAAAAAACAAAAGCAACAACAACATAAAAAAAAAAAAAAATCATGCTTGGTAAACTACGGGCTTGCTGAAAAAGAGAAGATCCTTAAAAAGGTGGATTGACACTGTTTCTGTAACAATGGGTTCAAACATAGGAATGATTGTTAGGAAGCTGCAGGGCAAGGCATTGTTTCATTTTGTTGTATACAGGGTCACTATGAGTCAGAACTGACTCCATATTACCTAATAGCAACAACAACAAAGGAATTTTAGAGTCCTTGAGTGGTGCAAACAGCTAATATGCGGGGCTGCTAGCTGAAAGCTTGGAGGTTCAAATCCATCGAGAGCATGTCAGAAAAAACTCCTGAAAAATCTACTTAAAAAAAAAAATTAGTCACTGAAAACCCTATGAAGCACAGTTCTACTCTGACATACATTGGGTCACCATGTAGAGTTAGAATTGATCAACAGTAACTGATATATGTTGTTGTTGTTGTCTAGTGCTATCAAGTCTGAACCGACTTATAGCCACCCCGTGCATGAAACAATGTCCGATCCCGGGCCAACCTCACTACCACTGCCACACTTGACGCCATCAATGATGCCACCTGGCCGATCCATCTTGTTGGGGGTCTTCCTCTTTTTCTCTGACCCTCCATCGTACCCAGCATGACATCTTTCTCCAGCGACTGTTCCCTCTGGACAATATATCCAAAGTATGAGAGACAAAGTTTAGCCATCTTGGCCTCCAAGGAGCACTCTGGCTGCACTTCTTCTAAAACAGATATATTGGTTCTTTTGTCAGTCCATGGTACTTTTAGTATTCTACTTCAACACCACAATTCAAAGGTATCAATTCATCTACGATCTTCCTTATTCACTGTCTAGTTTTTGTATCCATATGAGATTATTGAAAATACCATGCCTTGGGTCAGGCGCACCTTAGTCTTCAAGCTGACGTCTTTGCTCTTCAACACTTTAAAAAGTTCCTGTGCAGCAGATTTGCCTAATGTGATACGTTGTCTGATCTCTTGACTGCTGCTTCCGCTAATGTTAATAGTTAATCCAAGAAGAATGATGTCCTTGACAACTTCAATCTTTTCATCGTTGTATCATCTGCATATCGCAGGTTATTAATAAGTCTTCCTCCAATCCTGATGCCACATTTTTCTTCATAGAACCCAGCTTCTCAGATTATTTGCTCAGCATACAGGTTGAATAAGTATGGTGAAA
>NW_006408677.1:5737461-5740097 GCF_000296735.1 Chrysochloris asiatica | reverse complement strand
GATAATGCACTCAGAACTGTAGCTGATTTCAAGTAATTTCATCAGAATAAAACAAAGGTATCTACAGATACAAGACTTAAAATGGTTGTGGTTTATTAATTACTTATAATTAATTACTTATAATTTTCTATAGTGAAAAATCTAATGAGAGTTCTTATATGAATAATGCAACTGATAAGATCATTTAATAGTTTCTGTGGCATGCAAACCAAAATACAGTCAATCTTAAACAAAACAGGGAAAAAATGTAAGCATAGTGATTTATCTTATTTTTAAAAGACAGTGAAATAACATCTTATTTTTAAAACTGAATGAACATAATCATTACAGAGAATAAAAAATCTTGAGATATAACATAATCCAATGCTGACATGATCTACCATGAATATGCCAATTATGTAGTAAGTATACATAAATATCAAGTAAAAAGATTCAGTATGTCTGGAGTAGGTCCTAAACATCTTTATATTAATAAAACTCTACAGGTAAGTGACATGAACCCCCATTTGAAAACACTTGCCAAGAAGATGCTACATTCAAATAAAAGAAGTAAAGGTACTACAAGTTTATCATCTTAAAAATAATTGAAATTATGCCTGGTAACACTATACTGCTGTGATATACAAGCAGGAAAAATACTACCTGGATGATACCCATGATAACAAGTGTGTTGATGAATCTCTTAGTATTTCCTATGTTGTTGTTAGGTGCGTTCTAACAGTGAATTCAACTCATATCGACCCCAGTGTGACAGAATAGATCTGCCTATAGGGTTTCCTAGGTTGTCATCTTTACAAAAGCAGATCACCAGGTTTTTCTCTTGAAAAGTGTCTAGGTGGGTTTGAATCACCAACCTTTCAGTTAGCAGTCTAGTGTTCAACCACTGTACCACCAGGGTTCCTTATAACTTATTTACTGTATAGTATATCATTTCTGAAATATTTATAGTAAGATAATTTTACTTATACAAATTTTACCTATGGAAGGCTGAGGATCTCTTCCAATTAGACAATTTTCCCATGTAAACCATCAATAGTAACTTATCAAGAAAATTCAATTATCTCTAGCACCCCACTTTTTACAATATGAAAAAACAAATCTTCATGTTTATTTTCAAGGCGTGTCTGAGAAGTCATAGTGATAGTTTTAGAAATAAAAGATAACATATGAATTTTACTTAATTTACATTTAGTAATCACTTCTATGAAGGAGGCAACAACAACAACAAACAGAATGTCAGCAAATTTGAATATTTAAGATCAGAATTAAATCATGGGTATATAAGAAATAATAATTAGTTATTCATTTCAAAGGGACAATAAAACATTAAAAAAATGAAAACAAACACATAGAAGATAATGTGACTCTAAAGTGCCTTTATTATTTTCTAAGTGAGAAAACTTTCTTTTCCTAAGTAATCAAGGATGTTATAAAATCAACATAAAATATTATTCTGGTAAGATAAATAATCTTTGTTATTTAGAAAGATTAGCAGAATAAACAAAACAAAGCAGTGAGTAACTCTTTATTTAATAAATATATAATCAATAAAACGTAAACTAAGCAAGCATATCAAAATTGAGCAACCTCTGCTAAGACTAGCACAAATCATAGCTTTCAAACACTGGTATTACGGAACCAAGACTAACCAAATTCATTTCCAAATTTTGTTATTAATTTTACACTTTGATATTTTGAAAAAAAAAATGATACTTTAAAAACATAATCTCAGGATGTCTACAAGAGCAGCAACATGTAATGTATTCATCATAGCAGTCATAGAATGAATCATTTAAAAACGAAGCATTTATATATTATTTTGTTTAAATTTGCAATATAGTTAATATCAATAGTCATACCCCACAAAAGAACTCTTTGATGTCCTCAGTGAACACTAAGATCTCAAATGCATTACTCATTTGGATACCAACAAAGTTAATCATTTAGTAGAAAACTACACTTTTCCTTGAAAAATAGCATTACGTACATAGGTGTAGGTCTCCACAACTATTGTTCCTGGTAGAGATTCCTCCATGTATACTAATTATAACTTTGAGTCCAAATAACTTCTATGTCACAGAGAAAACTAGGGATGAGGGTATGTAGTTAAGGAGAGGGAAAGGGAGATAGGGAAATGAATAACTGTGTTACATGCCAATATCCTTAGAGTTTAGCAGAGTTCATCAACACACATGACACAACATTGTATAGTTATACTTTATACAACTTCTCAAAGTGACAAAAATGAGTGTATTCATAAACAGACCCAAAGATATAGTCTCTCTATGTTGTTGTTAAGTACCAAGGAGTCGGTTCCGACTCATAGTGACCCTGTACAGTGTTTCTGAGGCTGTAAATCTTTACAGGAGCAGAAAGCCTCATCTTTCTCCCGTTGAACAGTTGGTAGTTTCAAACTGCCAACCCTGAGATTAGCAGCCTGATTCATAACCACTACACTACCAGAGCTCCTAATATATACCAGTCTCTTTCTGTTGTTGTTGTTAGGTGGCATCGCGTCAGTACCAAATCATAGCAACCCTATGCACAGCAGAATAAAACACTGCCTGATCCTGAGTCAACTTCACTATTGCTGCCGTTTGAGTCCACTGATGCTGCCACTTGGCCAATCCATCTCA
>NW_006408677.1:5723931-5736736 GCF_000296735.1 Chrysochloris asiatica | reverse complement strand
AATAAGTATGGTGAAAAAATACAACCTTGTCACACACCTTTCTTAATTTTATACCATTCAGTGTTCCCATGTTCTGTTCTAACAACTGCCTTTTGTTCCATGTACAGATTCCTCATGACCACAATTAAGTGTTCCTGAATATTCATACTTCGCAATGTTGACCATAGCTTGAGCCACACAATTGAAAGCCTTTGCATAGTCAATAAAGCACAGGTAAACATCTTTCTAATATTCTCTGCTTTCAGCCAAGATCCATCGAACATTAGCAATGATAGCCCTCATTCCCACGGCCTCTTCTGAATCCAGCTTGAACCTCTGGAAGTTCTCTGTCAATGTATGCTTGCAGCTGCTTCTGTATTACCTTTAGTAAAAACTTTACTCCAAGGGATACCAAAGAGATTGCCCGATGATTTCCACATTCTGTTGGGTTACCTCTCTTTGGAATGGGCACAAATACAGTTCTCTTCCAATCAGTTGGCCAGATAGCTGTCTTCCAAATTTCTTGACAGAGATGAGTGAGTGCTTCCTCTGCCACCTCACTTTCTTGAAAGATTTCAATTTTTATTTCATCAATTCCTGGTGCCTTGTTCTTTGCCAATTCCTTCAATGTACCTTGGATTTCCTCTTTCAGTATCACTGGTTCTTGATCATGTGTACCTCTTGAAATTGTTGAACATTAACCATTTCCTTTTGGTACAGGGTCTCTGTGTATTCCTTCCATCTTCTCTTGATGCATTCTGCATCCTTCAATAATTTGCCCAGAGAATCTTTCACTAACGAAACTCAAGGCTTGAATTTTTTTCTTGCAGTTCCCCCAGCCTGAGAAATGCTGAGTGTGTTCTTCCTTTTTGCTTTTCTGACTCCAGATCTTTGCACATTTTGTTGCAATAATTGGCTTTATCTTCTCGAGCTGATCTTTGAAATTTTCTGTTCAGCTTTTGTACCTCCTCATTTCTTCCATTTGCTTTAGCATCTCTGTGATGGAGAGCAAGTTTCAGTGTCTCTTCTGACATCCATTTTGACCTTTTCCTTCTTTATTGTCTTTTTAATGACTTTTTGCTTTCTTCCTGTATAATGTTCTTGATGTCATCCCACAACTCTCCTATAGGATATTGAAATAAGCAAGGCCTATACATTAAGCTTATTAATCAATATTTTGGTATGCTATCTAACTTGAAAACTATGTAGATATCTAATGAATGTAATTAATTAGCTCACATTAGTATATAACATTTCAAATTACTTAAAGATCTTAGAAATTGCCTTCAAACTAAAAACTAATTTTACAAAACATAGTTATATTGAAATAAAGTTTGTCAGAATAATGACTCAATTTATTTAAACAAAATATTATATTTTCATAAGGTAAAAAATTAAGTAGACTCAATGGTGGTGCTGCAGGTTAATGCACCAGTTGCAAAGCCATTTAAATGCAAGGTTGGAGGTTCAAACTCACCAGCTGCCCCCCAACAACCCTATACAGGATTGCTATGGGTCTGAATCTCCTCGATGGCATTTAACAACAATAAAAATTATTACTTGGTTGGTTGCTAACTGAAACCCACAAGTAGCTCCACAAGACATAGCACCTGGTGATCTGCTTCCATGAAGATAACCACCTTGGGAATCTCTTGGCACAATTCTACCCTGTCTTATAAGGTTATTATAAGTCTGAATCCACTTGATGTTATGCAACAACAGCATTGCTAGCTTACTGATCAGTAAATGTTCATGAGTTAGGAAGAATATATCCAAATAGAATAAAAATCTCTACTTATATGAATATTCCTCAATCAGAGAAAATATTGCTATTTTACTTAACTAAAAATTTAAAACTAGACTCATGTTTCAAACATTTATCTAAACTATGTAAACTTGTGGTTCAAACTGCCTTTGGACTCTGAGTTAAAAATTATATGCACTCACGCTATAGAATTTATTTTAATTAACCTTTATTTAAAAAAAAAAAACAAAAACACTATTTTTTCAACACACTCTCCTTGCTTTCCATCTGTCAACAAGCTCTTGTATTCCCTTATTTTAAAAAGTGTTTTAGGCTAAACTGTGAACCATGAATGCACTGATGTCTTCACTTCTTTATCAGAGGTGAATCTTCATCCTTTAATGGCTGCTTTCAGGGGACCCAACAAGTGAAAGTCCAATGGAGAAAGATAAGGACTATAGAGAGGATGCATTAACATTACAAATTGAAGTTTTTGCAGAGGGTAAAAAGTGTTGGCAGTGGTTTGCAGATATGCATTCTCATGTAAGATCATAGTGCCCTTGAATAGCAGTCCTCTGCATTTAATCCTAAATTAAGGCTTTAGCTCTTCAGTGAGCTTCTCACTGTTATGAGCACTTTTGATTGTTTTACCTTTTTCCTACTAGTATTCCAATACTGGCCCTTGGAAATCCCAGAAAACTACAAGCATCACTTTTCTAACTGATGATTGACTTTTATATGTTTTGGAGCTCTTTCATTGGGAGCATAGATATTTATTATGGTTGTTTCATCTTGTTCAATTGTCCCTTTAATCATGACATAATGTCCATCTTTATCTATTATGCTATTTTTTGCCTTAAAGTTTATTTTATCAGAGATTAGTACTGCTACTTCTGTTCATTTTTTATTGCAATTAGCTTGATATATTTTTTTCCATCTTTTGACTTTTAATCTGTTTTTGTCTCTGTGTGTGAGATGTATTCTTGCAGACAGCATATTGAAGAATCTTGTTTTCTTATCCATTCTGCCACCCTCCATCTCTTAACAGGTGCATTTAATCCGTTTACATACAGTATAATTATCAATAGGTACTGATTAATCGCTGCCATTATGTTTGTTTGTTTTTTTGTGGTGTTGCTGCTTTCTTTGTTCTGTGTGTCTTCCTTTGTTGAGTTCATGCTTTTTGTGTTCTTTCTTGTGTGTTTCCTCATAGTTTTAATGTTTCCATGTTCTTCTTGGATTTTAATTTTCTTTGAAGTTGCTTATAGTCCATTAACTTTTCTTTCATTTAGTGCAGTCTATTTTATCCTGTAATCGACCTGACCTTATCACCATCTGGATCTCTGTTCCTATGTGTTTACCTTCTTTTACATTGTGCTTGTTTTGATTGAGCTTAATCTGACTTGCTTTCCTTTGTATGTGACACTTCTGTTTTCCCTGTCTGCTTTCAGAAGTGTCTCCATATCTTTGATTTTGGGGTCTATCCTTCCTGGGGTTCGTTGGGCTTCTTGAATGTTTATCTTTTCACTTTTCAGGATGTTAGAGAAATTTTCTTCCAGCAGTTCTTCAACTATTTCCTCTGTGGATTTGTGTGATTCTTCTTGTTCCGGAATGCCGATAATTCTTAAGTTATTCCTCTTCATGTTGTCCAACATGAATCTTAGACCTTCTTCAGATTTTTTAATCCTTTTTTATGTTTGTTCTTCTATCTTAGTAGTATTGAGAGATTTGTCTTCCATTTCACTGGTTCTGCCTTCCATCTCATCTATTCTACTCCTTTGCCCTTTCAGTGTGTTGTCTATTTCTGATATTCTATTATTGATCATTTGGACCTCTTTCTGTAGGTTTGGAATTGTTTCTAATGCTATATTGATCTTATTTGATTGTTCCTGTAGCGCTTTCCTGACTTCTTCCTTATTTTTCTCAATTCCATTGTAAAATGTTTTGAAACATTTTATAATCATTTTTCTAAATTCCTTCTCAGGCATTTCCAAGGCCTGCCCTCCTTCCAGAATGGAGTCCAGGTCTACCTGTAGGTCATTTGTCTCAGACATTTTATCTTGTTTCTGGACATGTGCTGATGTGGTTATCTGCTTTTGCTTTTTGGACATGTTTAATGTTTATCTGTAGCCTTAATACTGAAGTATGTGTTTTGGTATTTTTTATGCTTTCTTATTGCTTCCAGGGAGATGTGATCAGGATGTGAGCTTCCATTTTCATTCTTCTTATTGCTTAACTCGGAGTAACTTTCTCAGGTGTTGTCTGTTTCCCTGGTATATGGCAGTTGGTATTCATTCTTGCCTGGGTTTTGGTGTTTTATAGAGTGTGATTGTAGCTTGTCTATATGACAGCAGTTGCTGACTCTTCTTGTGTAATATATGGAGAGAAAGAGCCCTCCAAAGGTAGAAGGGGGAGCATATAACAGCAACACAGCACAAACGAGAAAAAAAAAAAAGAGAGAGAAAAAACAAGCAAACAAAAAACAGAAACAACAAAAACTAGACTGAATATTGCAGTCTATAATCACAGAATAGGGAGAGGAGTGAGAGAAGAAGAAGAAAAAAATCTGTAGCTTAATATGAGTATGACTTTAATGTCCTCTCTTCAGTTTCTTGCTTTCAAAGCTGTCTGAGAAATTTCAATACGCCAGTGTTAGTTGTTATGCTATACCTCAGGCTTTAATTTAATTTTGGTCCTGTTTTGTTTTTAAACTCTCTTTCCCTCTCTACAACCCTGCCCTGCCCTTTCCAGTATTAAAAAAAAAAAAAAAAAAAAAGTTCAGGGTCTGCTCTTGGGCTGAGTATCTGTGCACATGTGTGGCAGAAGAACCCACAGTGGTGAGGGTGGGGGGGTGTCCACTCACTCAGGCTCCCTCTCTAGTCACCAGAATGGAGGTGGGCAAACAGTGGGTGTGCCAATGACCAAATACCAAAAAAGAAAGAAAGAAAGAAAGAAAGAAAGAAAGAAAGAAAGAAAGAACAGAAAAGAAACTAAGAACAACGCAATACTGACAAAGTGTATTGTCCACCTTTGCTCCGTGGTTCTCGTGGTGTTTTTCCGTGGTGTTTCTGCTCCCCCACTTGGTCTTGCCATTTGATCTCACCCAAGATGCCAGCTTCGGGCCTCTAAGCCCAGCCTGGCAGATTCAAAAGTACGTGATATTTTTACTTCAACTTCAAGTTCCACAATCTATAAGCCTTCTCCGAGGTTCTGAGTTTTGGAGCTCTGCCCTGGATCTGTTTTGCCTGGTATTCTGTGGTATTGCTGATGGCGAACTTCACTGTACCTCCACCCTAGCTGCCATCAAGCCCTGCTTCCTGATGATTGACTTTTGAAAGTTCTCTTGGTCAGTGATTGAGGGTTTTTCCATTCCATATTCTGTTGTTTACTCTTAGACTCATTGTGATGAATTTATGTCTTTTCAGCAATAACATTTTTTTTTAAAGAAACTTTTACCTTCTTTCAAGTATCAGTCAAAATTTTGTTTGCAGATATCCAGACCCTTCAGTTTATGCTCCACCATGAGTTCCTTCAGCACTCACATCACACAAACTTTTAAAAACCCAAGTCTGTTGTGGATTATTTAAAGGGCAGAACCATGGCTGATTTGGAAATGATTTGTCACATAATCCACTGTCACTCTTCTAGAGAGAATTGGTTCATGTGCATGTACAATGTTGTCATCAGCCATGGATGAATACAGGCATTTTAACATAACTGGAATGTGAATAATCTTTAACTCACCCTCATGTGTATGTGTGTATACATATATGTATATGTATATGTATATATATATATTGTTGTTAGTTGTCATCAAATCGGTACTGACTTATAGCAACCATGTGCACAACAAAATTAAACACTGCTTGACCCTGAGCCAACCTCACAATTGTTGCTATGCCTGAGCTTACTGCTGCTGCCACTATGACAATCCATCTCTGATCATCCACTTTACTTTACATGATATCCTCCTCCAGTGACTGGAACCTCTTGGTAATATGTCCGAAGAATAAGAGAGGAAGTTTGGACATACCGGCTTCCTAGGGCGCTTTGGCTGTACTTATTCCAACACAGATTTGTCTGTTCTTTTGGCAGTCCATGGTACTTTCAATATTCAACTCCAACAACATCAGTTAACTGCATTAATTTTTCTACGGTCTTCCTTATTCATTGTGCAACTTTTGCATGTATATGAGGTTATTGAAAACGCCCTAGTTTGGGTGAGTTTAGTCTTCAAACTGACATCTTTGCTCTTTAACACTTTTAAGAGGTCTTGTACTGTAGATTTGCTCAGTGCAACACATCATTTGAATTATTAACTGCTGCTTCCATGAGTATTGATGGTCAATCTGGGCAAAATGACGTCTTTAACAATTTGAATCTTTACTCCATTGATATAGATGTTGTTCATTGGTCCAATAGTGAGGATTGCTGTTTTCTTTACATTGAGATGCCACACATACCAAACGCTGTGTTCTTTGATCTTCATCCATAAGTATTTTAAGTCCTCTTCACTTTTGGCAAGCAAAGTTGTATCATCTGCATATTGCAAGTTGTTTATGAGTCTTCCTCGAATCCTGATGCCATGTTTTTCTTCATATCATCCAGTTTCTTGGATTATTTGCTTAGCATATAGATGGAATAAATATGGTGAAGAACACAACTCTGACATGCACCCTTCCTAATTTTATACTATTTGGTGTCCCCTTGTTTTATTCAGATAACTGCCTCTTTGTCTATGTACAAGTTCCTCATGAGCACAATTAAGTATTCCAGAAAACTCATACTTTGTAATATTGTTCATAGCTTGTCATATTCCACAACATCAAAAGTTTTTGCTTAGTCTATAAAGCACAGGTAAACATTTTTTCTGGCATTCTCTGCTTTCAGCCAAGATCCATATGACATCAATATGATATCCCTCGTATCACATCCTCTTCTGAATCCAACTTGAACCTCTAGAAGTATTCTGTCAATATATGGTTGTAGCCAGTTTTGCATTACCTTTAGTAAAACTTGGTATGATTTCCACATACCGTTGGGTCACCTCCTTTCTTTGGAGTGGGCACAAATATAGATCTCTTCCACTCAGCTGGCCACGTAGTTGCATTCCAAATTTCTTGGCATAGATGAATGAATGTCTCTAGTGCTGCATCAGTTTGTTGAAATATTCCAATTTGAATTCCATCAATTCCCGGTGCCTTGCTCTTTGGCAATGTCTGCAATGCACCTTGAACTTCTTCTTTTAGGATCTTTGGCTCTTGAACATATGCTACCTCTTGAAACAGTTGAACATCAACAATTTCTTTCTGGTATAGTGACTCTGTGTATTCCTTCCATCTTCTTTTGCTGTTTTGTGCATCATTCAGTAATTGCCCATAGAATCCTTCAATACCATAAATTGAGGTTTGATTTTTTTCTTCAGGTCCCTCAGCTTGAGAAATGCTGAGCACGAACTTCCCTTTTGGTTTTCTAACTCCAAGTCTGTGTGCAATTCATTATAATATTTGATTTTGTCTTCTCGAGCTGACCTTTGAAATTTTCTGCTTAGCTCTTGTATCTCCTCACACTGGAGAGCAAGTGTGAGGATGTCTCTTCTGACATCCATTTTGTTCTTTCCTTCTTTCCTGTCTTCTTAATGACTTTTTGCTTTCTTCCTTTATGATGTTCTTGATGTCATCTCACAACTCTTCTAGTCTTCAGTCTTCAGTATCTAATACACCAAATCTGTTCTTCAGATGATCTCAAATTCAAGTGGGATATATTCAAGGTCATAATTTGGCTCTTGTGGACTTGTTTTAATTGTCTACAGCTTCCACCTCAATTTTCATAGTAGCAATGGATGGTATATTCCACAGTCTGCCTCTGGCCTTGTTTTGGCTGATATAGAGCTTTTCCGTGTCTCTTTCCACAGTTGTAGTCTATTTGACTTATGTGTACTCCTCCTGGTGAGGTCAATGCGTATAGTCATTAGTCTTGCAAAATTCTATCATGCGATTTCCAGCATTGTTTCTTTCACCAAGTCTATATTTTCCAGCCACTGATTCGTCCTTTTTGTTTCCAACCTTTGCATTCCAATCACCAGTAATTATCAATACCTCTTGATTGCATGTTTGATCAATTTCAGACTGAAGGAGTTAGTAAAATTCTTCAATTTTTTCATCATTGGCTTTAGTAGTTGGTACCTAAATTTTAATAATAATGGTATTAACCAGATTTCTTTCTAGGCATGTGTTTATTATCCTATCACGGACAGCATTGTACATTATGACAGATATGTTCTTTTGATGATGACTGGGCCACTATTTCTCTTCAATTTGTCATTCCCTGCATTGTCAGATTCAAAATGGGCAAGACTAGTCCATTTCAGCTCACTAATGCCTAGTTTATTGATGTGTATGCCTTCCATTTGACTTTTTACAATTTTCAGTTTTCCCACATTCATACTTCATAATTCTATATTCTGATAATTAACATATGTTTTAAGCTTACTCCTCATTTTTAGTTGTGCTCCATCAGCAAATGAAGGTCCCAATGGCTTACTCATTTGTATCATCATGGTCAGCTTTGCTTGCAGGAGGCAGCTCTTCCCCAGTCACACTTTCAGTGTCTTTCAACCTTAGAGGTTCATCTTCCTACAGTATATCTTATAATATCCTGGTGTTCTTCATCATGTTTCAATATTCAATATTCTGGTACTGACAGTGTTCAACTGCTATTCATAAGGTTCTCAGTGATTAAACATTCAGAAGTAGTCCCTCTATCCTTCTTCCTAGTCTGCCTTCATCTGGAAGTCTGGAAGCTCATCTGAAAGTTGTCCATCATGGATGACCCTGCTGTTATTTAGAATACATGTGGCGTAGTTTCCAGGATCACAGCAACACACAAGCTACCACAGTATGACTATGTATGTATATATATATATATATATATATATATATATATATATATATATATATATACATATATATATATGAGAGAGAGAGAGAGAGAGTCAGTCCTGGTGTGGCACTGTGGGTTAATTCGCCAGACTGCAAAGCCATTTGAAGATCGATGGTTCAAACTCACCAGCTGCTCCTCAGAAACCCTACACAGGGAGCCTATGAGTCAGAACCTACTCAAAAGCACTTAACAGCAACAAATAGATACATACAAACACACATATATGGAGTCCTGGTGTGGAGTTGTAGGATAAACACAGGATCACAAGTTCAGTTTGAACTGCATTGCAAATTTGGTTTGAACTGCAAGGTTGGTGGTTCAAACCCACCATCTGCTTCTTGGAAATCCTATATAGAAAATTCTAGAGAAATAGAGTGAGTTCTGGTGTGGTACCATATGATCAACACTCAGTCTCAAGGTTGGTTTGAACTGCTGACCTTTGTAGTTCAAGCTCAACATAAACTCCTCGAAAACCCTATACAATGTCACTTTGAGTTGGAACCAACTCAATGACAGTTAACAACAACAAAACTATATATATTGTTTATCCCACAGTGCCACACCAGGACACACCAGGACTGAAACCCTTTATGAATATAAATAAATCACTATAAATCAGAATCCTGGTATGGTGTTCTGTACCACGAGGCGGTGGTTCAAATCCACTAGCTTCTCTTCAGAAACCCTATATGAGGGTTACTATGAGTCAGAACTGATTCGTAGGCTTTTATCAAAAGCAATGGCACATAGCTACAACTTATCATATATGCTGTTGTTAATTTCTGGTGTAGTGCTACAGGATAATACACTGGATTGCATTATCAGGCATGTCTCTCCCTATGAAATAGTCCATGATGAACTTGGGTTTCCAAAACTTTGTGTGAGGTAGGTTCAGAAACAACTCATGGAGGAACATAAACAGAAGTGTTTGGACATCTGCAAACAATCTGGACAGATACTCCAAGAAAGGTATAAGTCTCTTTAAAAAGTTGTTAGTTTGACGAGACGTGAATTCATCACTAAAAGCCTGAGACTAAACAACAGAATGTGGGTTGGGAATAGCCTTAATCACTGACTAAGCTAATGATCAAAAGTCAACCATCAGGAGGAAAAATGGATGTTTACCATTTTCTGGGGCTCCCAAGGGCCAGTATTGGAACACTATCAGTAAAAAGGTTCAGTAATCAACAGTGCTATTACAGTGAGATGTTTGCCAAAGAGCTGAATCCTAAGCTTCAGATTAAATGCAAAGGACTGCTATTCAAGGCCCTTGTGTTCTTGTATGAGAATGCATGTCCACACACCTCTGCTCACACTACTGACATTCTGCAAAACCTCTTTTTGAAGTGTTAAAGTATCTTCCCGATAGTCCTGATCTGCTCCATTGGATTTTCACCTGTTGGGTCTCCTGAAATCAACATTTTGAAGACGAAGATTAATCTTTGACGAAGAAGTGAAGACAGCATTGCATTCGTGGCTCTCAGCTCAGTGTAAAGCATTTTTTAATAAGGAAATATGAAAGCTTGTTGACAGATGGACAAAGTGTATTGAAAAGCAAGTAGATTATGTTGAAAACTGATATATTTGCATTTTCTAAAAGTTGATTAAAACAAATAAATTCTACAGCCAAAGTGCGGATAATTTCTGACTCTATCGTGTGTGTGTGTGTGTGTGTGTGTGTGTGTGTGTGTGTGTGTTATCACTCGATATCACACAATAACAACAATAGTATCCTGACTTGACAGCACTTGACAACAAGGAAAGAACAAAAGAATCAATTTGAGGACTAAGGTGTGCCTGATACAAATAATGGTGTTTTCAATAGCCTGATATGCATGTGAAAGTTGGACAGTGAATAAGGCAAACAATAGAAGAATTAATGCATTTGATTATGGTGTTGTAGAAAAATATTAAAAGTACCATGGACTGCCAGATGAACAAACAAATCTGTGTTGGAAGAAGTACAATAAGAATGCTCCTTAGAAGCCAGGATGGTGAGTCTTTGTCTCTCACATTTCGAAAATGTTATCAGGAGGAACCAGTTCCTAGAGAATAACATTGTGCTTGGTAACACAGTAAAGAGGAAGACTCCCAATGAGATGGATTGACACAGTGACAGTCGCAATGGATTAAAATATAGCAACAGCAGTGAGGACAGCACAGGACCCAACAGTGATTTGTTATGTTGTGTAGAGTGTTGCTATGAGTTGGAGCAGACGCAATTTCACCTAACAAAGGAGCCATGGTGGTTCAAGGGTTAAGAATTTGGCTAGTAACCAAAAGGTTGGTGGTTGGAACCCACCAGCCACTCCCTAGGAGAAGATGTAGCAGTCTGCTTCACTAAAGCTTTCAACCTTGCAACACTATGAGCCCATTTTACTCTGTCCTGTAGGGTTACTATAAGTACAAACTACCTCTATAGCAAAGGGTTTGGTCTTTGGTTGCTGGTAGTTTGGATACAGGGATACCAATGTATTAGTTATCTACTACTACATTAAAAAGCACCTCCAATTTAGTAGACTAGTTGCTCAATATTTTGTGGATTAGCAATTTAGGTTGTGCTATTCCTCTCTAGCTCTGTCCTGGGGTCATTTATAGCAGTTCCACTGGGGCTAGATGGTCCAAAATGGCCTTATTCACATTCATCCTAGTTACTTCCTAAACTATTCTACCCCATTGTCATCTTAAAGGAGCCTAATCTATATATCTCTACATAATTTGTAGACATAATAATTACCCCATAAAGATGCCTATATCCTAACCCCCAGAACTTTGAATATTAGCTTACATGGCAAAAGGGACATTGCTCATGTGACTAAGTAGAGGATCTTGACAAATAATTTTTCTGGATTATCTGAGTAGTCCTTATAAGAAGGAGGCAGGATGGTCAGTGTCGAAGAAGGAAATGTGGCAGAGAGAAACAAAGGTGAGAAAGATTTGAAGATGCTTCATGGCTTCAAAGATGGATAAAAAGGCCACGAGCCAAGGGATGTTTCTTCTAAAGCCCCAATACTATTGTGTAGAACATAGTAATACTGCTCCACAAGGTTTCCGAAGCTGTAAATATTTATGGAAGTAGAGTGCCTCATCTTTCTCCTTCAAAGCTGTTAGTTCATTCAGCTGACATTTCAGGTAGCAGCCCAACACTTAACTCACTGCACCACGAGGACTCTCCTAAGGTGACTTCAAGAATCTGATAAAGGTAAGGAAACTGATTATTCTCTAGAGACTCTGCAAGGAATGCAGTACAGCCAAAACCTAAACTTTAGCACAATGAGACTGATTCTGGATTCTGACTTCCAGAACTGTAATAAAATTTGTGAAAGTCAGAACTGATTTAAAGCAGAAATCAGTCAGAGAATGAAAACTCAAATATGTCCCATCAAAACAAGCAATTGAAAAGTGTCCAAGGGGGGAAACTTGAGAGACCTGAAAAAATAAGGCAGTTCTGTTGAGTTCTCAATGTCACTGATTTCACTGTATAATATAAATTTATGCCATTTTAAGCCTCCCAATTTGTAGTAATTTGTTGCACTAGCAATAGGAAACTAATACACATGGCAATTGCAGAGCATCAACAGAGTAAATAAAACAAAAGCTGCAAGACTTATTGAGGCCTTGCTCAGAATTTGCACAATATCAATTTTGTCAAGGCAAGTCACCAGGCCACTTCATATTCAAGTGTGGATGAATAGATTCCACCTATTGACAAAGAACTGTAAAGAATTTGCCATTTAAAAATAAAATCTACCACAATCAGATAAGCAAAGTAATCCACAGAAGAAAGACATTGTTAAAAGACATTGAAAAGAAGGGAGAAGTTAAAAAGTTATTTAATAGATAAAACTTTCAAAATTTGAGGGTTAGTTGAATATGGTGGGTGAGGAAGAAGAGAGTCAATCTACTCAAAAGTAGAGCTTTTAATGTAACAAAGCTTCTATTTATTATGTTATTTGACTTCAATTTAAACATGTGAATTCAAGTAAACATTATCACCTTGCCGGGGTCTCGCGTGTATTTGGTTCACGAGGAGGGGAGATCCAGCGGCGATAGGGATAGCGAAAGAATACACAGACAAACAGAAGAAGGGAGACAATGAGGCACCCCAAAGCCAGGGTGGATACATCACTGGTGGGCAGG
>NW_006408677.1:5720616-5723486 GCF_000296735.1 Chrysochloris asiatica | reverse complement strand
CAACCTTTAGTCTTGGCTTTAGGAAAATATCACATTTATCTGTGGATTTTCAAAGGCTCCAGTGTATTAATTTAATATATATACCTGAATATTAAGATGAAAGCAATTTTCCATTAACTGCCAGTGGCCTCATTTGTTACACTCGGCCCTAGAGGGCCTCGAACCTCTGACTAGTCTTACACGGTCTGCAACATCACCTACCTTTAGGTTATGAGATAACTGAAGTTAGAGGAATTAAATGGTTGGTTGGATGTTCAGTAGTTTGAATTACAACACAAGACAGCTGACACTGATAGTTTCTCTTTGTTGGACTATGTTACTTGCATAGAGGAAGTCCATGGATTAGGAATGTAAAATTTATGGACAACAACAACAAAAAATATGGACAATTCCTACTTTCTCTTTAGTGTTATGTGAATTTGTCCTAATTTTTAAAGGATTGAACCAAACTTTAGTTTAACAAATTCTTTATCACTATTGCTTTTACTTGCTACATGTGTAGCTTCTAAATCATTGAAGAGGTTTCAAGCTTTTCCTTGCATTAAACTCAATGCTGTTGAGTCATTTCCAATTCAAAGGGATTCAATAGGATTGAGTATAACTGCTACATAGGGTTTCCCAGACTATAAATCTTTAAGAGAACAAACAGTCTCATCTTTCCCCCCAGAAAAAGCTGGTAAATTTGAACTACTGACCTTGCAGTTAGCAGCCAGGTGTTTAACCCATTGTGCATCCAAGGCTCCCTTATTGAACCTGGTGGGGGTTGTATGCCATCGAGTCCTTTCCAACTTATAGTGACCCTTTGTAGGATTTCCAAAACTATAAATCTTTACAGGAACAGAAATTCTCATCATCCTCTCAGGCAGAGACTCGTAGATTTGAACTGCTGACCTTGCAGTTAGCAGCCCACCGTGAAACCCACCACATCACCAGGGCTCATTTCTTAAAATTGTTGTTGTTGATGTTAAGTGCCGTCGAGTCGATGTTGACCCATAGTGACCCTGTATAGAGTTTTCAAGGAGTGACTGGTGAGCTTGAACCACCAACCTTGCAGTTCAAACGACTTTGCAGTCTGACGCATTAGCCCACAGTGTCACACTAGGACTCCTTCTTGAATTTATGGAAGACTATATAAGAATTTGTTCTGATTTACCTTCAAATCCAACTTAAAAATACACTTTGGAATGGCTCTCCTTCATAACCCAGTGGACTGCCTGTATTTCCATATCCCAACTCCAACCAAAAGGGCTCTGGTAGTGTACAAGTTAGGCTGCTAACCTCAAGGTCAGCAGTTCCATGGGAGGAACATGAGGCTTTCTACTCCTATAAGGAGTTACAGCCTCAGAAACCTTATCCAGGGTCTCCGTTAGTCAGAACTGACTCAACAGCACATAATCAATCAATCAATCAATCACTCCACCAGAGATTTTAGATCAATGGAAATATGCATATTCTTTCATCTAAGGAGTCTTGGTGCTGTAGTGGGTTACACGTTGGGATGCTAACCTCAAGGTCAGCAGTTCAAATCCACCAGATGCTCCATGGGAGAAAAATGAGGCTAAGATTTGCAACCTCAGAAAACAAATATAGGGTCACTATGAGCTCTGGTAGCGTAGTGGTTACGAATCGGGCTGCGTACCTTAAGGTCAGCGGTTCGAAACTACCAGCTGCTCCACGGGAGAAAGATGAGGCTTTCTACTCCCGTAAAGATTTACACCCTTGGAAACCCTGTACAGGGTCGCTATGGGTCGGAACCGACTCGACAGCACTTAACAACAACAGCAACAACAATGAGTGTGGCACTGTGTGTTAATGTGCTGGACTGCAATATTGATTTGAACCACAAGGTTGGCAGTTCAAGATCACCAGCTGCTCCATGGAAATCCTATACAAGGTCCGTATGGGTCAGATCCAATTCAATTACACATGACAACAAAAACAACAACAATGAGTCACAACAGATTTGAGAGCACACAATCACCACCACCACTCTAATCTAAAATGGGCTTCCATGCTCATTTTCACTCTTGGTATGTTACCTTACTGATAAAGAAACATCAATATATTTGAATTCAAATAATGTGGAAATATCTATGGATTGAAATGCTGATATTGAAATAGTGAAAATTTAAATCCAAGTAAAGTCTCCTTTTAGTAATTCATATCAACAGGACATTAGCCATGTACATCAAAAGACTTCACCAAAAGAGTGAAAAGGGAGCCTTGTTGTTGTTGTTGTTAGGTGCCATTGAGTCAGCACCGACTCATAGTGACCTTATGCACAGCAAAACGAAACAATGTCCAATCCTGGGCCAACCTCACTACTGTTGCCACACTTGAGTCCATCAATGCTGCCACCTGGACAATCCATCTCATTGGGAGTCTTCCTCTTTTTCTCTGACCCTCCATCTTACCAAACACGATACCCTTCTCCAGTGACTGTTCCCTCTTGACAATATGTCCAAAGTATGAAAGACGAAGTTTGGCCATCTTGGCCTCTAAGGAGCACTCTGGCAGCACTTCTTCCAAAACAGAACTATTGGTTCTTTGGGCAGCCCATGGCACTTTTAGTATTTTCCTCCAACACCATAACTCAAAGGCAGCAATTCTTCTATGGTCTTCCTTATTCACTGTCCAGCTTTTGTATGCATATGAGGTTATTGAAAACACCATGGCTTGAGTCAGGTGCACTGTAGTCCTCAATCTGACATCTTTGTTCTTCAACACTTTAAAAAGGTCTTGTGCAGCAGATTTGCATAATGCAATGCATCATCTGATCTCTTGACTGCTGCTTCCATGAGTGTTGATAGTTGATCCAAGAAGAATGAAGTCCTTGACAACTTCAATCTTTTCTCCATTGATAAGAATGT
>NW_006408677.1:5708092-5719701 GCF_000296735.1 Chrysochloris asiatica | reverse complement strand
CAGTTCCCCCAGCTTGAGAAATGCTGACCGTGTTCTTCCTTTTTGGTTTTCTGATTCCAGATCTTTGCACATTTTATTATAATATTTGGCTTTATCTTCTCAAGATGATCTTTGAAATTTTCTGTTAAACTCTTGGACCTCCTCATTTCTCCGATTTGCTTTAGCGTCTCTATACTGAAGAGCAAGTTTCAGAGACTCTTCTGACATCCATTTTGACCTTTTCCTTCTTTTTTGTCTTCTTAATGACTTTTTGCTTTCTTCATGTATGATGTTCTTGATGTCATCCCACACCCTTCTGGTCTTTGGTCTTTAGTGTTTAATGTATCAAATCTGTTCTTCAGATGATCTCTAAATTCAGGAGGGATATATTCGAGGTCATATTTTGGCTCTTGTGGACTTGTTTTCATTTTCATCAGCTTCAGTTTGAATTTGCATATGAGTAATTGATGGGCCTACAGAATGGGAAAACACCTTTGCAACGATGCATCTGAAAAAAGACTAATTTAAAAAATATATATGATACAACAACACCTCTACAAGAAAAAGGCAAATAACCCAATTAAAATAATGAGCACAGGACATGAACAGACACTTCACCATGGAGGAGATCCTGGCAGCCAATAAACATATGAAGAAATGTTCATGATCACTAGCCATTAGAGAGATGCAAATCAAAACAACAGTGAGATATCATATCACACCATCAATAACGGCAAAGATAAAAAAAGAAGAGGACAATAAATGCTTATGAAGATGCTGACCTCCTACGTTGCTGGTGGGATTGCAAAATGGTCCAACCACTATGGATAACAATATTGTGCTTCCTCAGAATGTTGTAAATACCTTATGATCCAGAAATTACTCTACTTGGTATTTATCCAAAAGAAAAATAAGCCATAACATGAGTAGATATATGCACACCAATGTTCATAATAGCACTATCTACAATAGCAAAAAGATGGAGAGAGCCTAAGTGCCCATCAGTGGAAGAATGGATAAACAAACTTTGGTACATACACACAATGTAATATTATGCTACCTTGGAGAATGAAAAAGAAAGTTCAAGCCACCACATAACATGGATGAGCCTTGAGGACATTATGCTGAGTGAAATTAGTCAGCCACAAAAGGAGAAATACTGCATAGGACCATTATTGTAAAAGCTTAAGAAAAAGTACCCATACTAAAAGGAGAAGAAAAAAAAAAAGTTGGTTACTGGGGTGTAGGGGGGTGGGGTGAGGGGAGTGAGCAGAAGGTAGAGCACAGGGCAGGGAATAAACACAGGATAGTTTGGGTGCTGGTGGGGCAATACACAAAAAGGGAGAGGGGAATGGAAGAACAAGGCAGATGGGAGATGATTTAGGCAGGTTTTCATGGGCTAAGTGGGACAGAGATAAATAGTGATGCATGCCCAACCTTGGAACACCAGGGCTCAGGGATACAGGGATTGAGGCATGGTTTGAATGCGTAAAAGAGGTGAAATAATGTTAACATGCTTGACTGTCTTTTAAATCTTGTTTTCCCTTGCCTACGTACTGTAAAATAGACTCTTGAGAGGGGAGAGAAAGGAGTAGCCAGAAACATCACCATAGAAAGCTTGTAATTCCATCTTCAGCCTATAACTGATTGGAATACCTAATATGGGGCTAGAACTTGCCCAGTGAAGGAGGCTTCCTGTGGAGACTTTACTTTGCATAAAACCATAGGTCTGATCCCCATCCAGAATCTTCTGAGGTGGGAAATTTCCACTTGGAAGGACACGCAGACCAGCATGGAGTGCTAGAAGAATACTTCTTGAAAGAAAGATCACCAAGAAAAACCAAAGCAATAACAGTAGTCTGATTGACTAATACAAGAACAAGCAAGTTGTTTGCCTGGGAGCCATCAAGGCAAGCATTAGGGTCCCCTCAGGGCAAACCCCTTCTAAAACTGAGACTCAAGGGGAATACATGAACAGGTATGTGGTCTGGCTGGTGACCATGTTGGTCTACTGATAAGGGGAAATGGGGGAAAAACAGCAATGAAATTGTGAGCTAAGTTTGACCACATTCAATAGATTCCTGTCAACCTGGGTTGAGACCTGGTTGACCAGCAGTATAGTGAGACCTGTGGACTCCTGGGCCCATTAACAGGGACATGGCCACAGAGGACTAGAACAGAGAATGAAGCGTCCAGCTGATATGAAGTGAGGGGAGAAGCGCAAGAATATCCATACTTGCAGATAGTACCCATTTGAACTGGCTTCAATGACTGGATGATCAGAACTCAGCTAGAGGAAGAAAGTAGAGGTAAAACAAAAAAAGTAATAATGCACTGTAATTTGATGAACTTGACCTATACTTATGGATGTGGTAGCTCAAAAGAGGATTATTCCCACACCCTCTCTATACAGGGTTGACAGGGATGGACAACTTAGACATTGGCTACTCAATATGGGGGGAGGGCTAAAATACAAGAAGTGACTGGCTTATAAGCTTTCAAGAGGGAGCCTAGTTCCAGAGGGTGCAGGGGAAGGTAGAATCTACACTGACTGATTTCCAACCTGTCTGGACATCTGGATGGGGTTGGTGAAAGGAGATGGGGATAAGACTATTGTGGATCAATAATGAATAATTGCTACCAGTACTGACTGTGAGTGTTGCAGATGTAAAGGCAGATGTTTTGTAACAAAAAGAGGGGGGTACAGTCTGGTAGTGGAAGACCCTGAGACCATCAAGGTAGAAGAGTGGAGTGCGGGACCCAATGATGCCAGAGATGGAGGCAGACAAGATGACATAGAGAGATGGAGTGGCTGGGAACTCTGGACTCAGGGAGGGAGAGGGGCTGTATGCTGATGGCTGGAGAGCAGGCTTTCAGGGTGCACCCTTTGGTTGTTTGTTATATATTTGTTATATATTCCTGAGTGCTTTGGTGTACATAAAAAAAAAACAAAAACAAAAAAAAAACCAGAGGGAATGGAAGCAAGTTCTGTTGAATGATGATGCATGGAGGGGATTGTTATCATTGGAATTAAATGAAATACAATAGGATGAATGTAAAGCTGATGTTCTCCCATGTAAACTATCACTCAATTCACAACAAAAACTTAAAAAAAAAATTACAATAGCAAGGCAAGAATATATGGGACAGCAAAAGAGTTCTATACACTTTGTAAAACTATCATCTAGTCCTGGAATGGCGCTACAGGTTAATGCACTGGACTGCAAGGTCAATTTTGAACCATAATATCAGCAGTTCAAACTCACCAGCCACTCCTCAGAAACCTATAGAGGGTTGGTTGAGTCCAATGGCACTTAACAACGAAACTAATACGTTCCTCTTTCAATTAAATGATTCCAGCAAATATAAGGCTACTTTGGATAATACTAGAATGTCCTTAAGTTACTGCATGCACAGGCAAGATCTGAAAAGAGAAAAGTAGTCCTCTCCTTCTGAACAAAATGGGTAAAATCACCAAGCACTTCTACATCCCCTTGCTTAATCCAACCATGTTTTCAGACTGTCATTCACATGCCAATGATCTCAATTCCAATTCAGCTTCTACTCACTGCTCAGTCATGGACTCTAGTTAAAAAAAAAAAAAAAAAAGAGGACACTAGCCATAAGATGCTGAATTAGCTAGGATTTTACTTTATGGTTCTGACTTATAAATTAAGGAATGGCCTTTAATACTTCTTCCATGGAAATGAGGCATTTTCTCTCTCTCTCTTTGGGAATCATTAGTGAGTCAAGGAGTAACAAACAGCCAAAGTTGAAGAAGGTTAGCTTCATTTCTTAAGAGCTACTATATCCTGGAGCTAGTTTCCTTAGCAGCTGTGTTCATCTCTCTCCACATAGTATTTTGAAAATTGCAGAGACAAATATGGCTAATGGTGGTGTTCTTAAATTTTTCAAAAATTGCTTCTAAATTTTCCTACTTTGAATTTCCATGCAAAAGGCTTCAGCCTAGTTTTTTTTTTTTTTTTAACTTTTTATCATGAATTATGTGGGTTTATATTGGAGAACATCAGTTTTACATTCATCCTATCGTATTTTGTTTCATTGCAATGCTCACAATCCACTCCTTGCATCATTAAATAACCAAAGGGTACACCCCACAGGTCTGCCCCACCCCAGTCATCAGCACACAGTCCCTCTCCCTCCTTGAATCCAGTGTCCCCAGCCACTCCATCTGTCCACGTTATTGTCTCTGTCTCCATCCCTGCCATCACTGCTTCTCTGAGTAGGGTCCCGCTCTCTGCTCTTCTCACTTGATGGTCCCAGAGACCTCAGCTCCTGGGCTGCAAAATCATTCACTGCCCTCCTTTTGTAAAAAAAAAAAAAAAAAAAAATCTACCTGTACATTTCCAACCCTCACGGGTCAGTCCTGATTGCAACCTAATTTTTGTTTCAATCTTTGTAGACTCTGACATTATTTTATAAATAAAAAGATATGTGAGGTAGTCAAGCTATAAAAATTATATCTTATTTTCAAGGAAAAATGTCATATAAGTAAATTTAATATCCATATGCCACCAAAAAGTGTCATATATTTTGTTGTCATTGCTGTCATGTGACGTTGAATCAGTTCCAACTTACAGAAACCCTATATACAGAATACACCAAATCACTGCCCGGTCCTGTGCCATCCCCACAATTGCTGTTAATATTTCCTTCTGGGCCATATGTCCTGTAACCTTTGGGCTTTAGTGCTAGGTGTCCTACTAAGGATATCCCTTAAAAATGAATTGCCATCCTGCTACCCCTCTAATTCACCCAGGAGTTTTTGAATTTTAAGAAGAGACAACTGGAGGACAATTAGGTTTTCAAGGAGAATGAAGGAAGGGTATGTAGAAACATCATTAAACACAGATAGTAATCTACTGTGCACAGATGTATGTTTAGCCCTGAGGCAACTCACAGGATGATTCTAAATCTACTCATTTGTTTAGACATGTGATATCTGTTTAAGATATGAATTTGCATGATAAAAACTACAGCTCTTTAAACATCCAGACAGAGAATATTTATTCTTCACTATATTGTTGCACTGAATCCCTGCAATTTCTCTTATATACTACTCTATTGGTTTAAACATGTATGTCATTCCAGTCAACTTAAATCTCTATTAAGTTGATCACTTCAGTGCATCTGTGGGTTGATGTCCCAAGTCAGGGAAGAATAGATGGCTGCCTATATGCCAAATTATTATCTTTTAGCCTTCTCTGGCACTTAATAATAATTGCTTATCTCATTACCAATTCATTTGATCAATTTAAGAGCATTTTCATAGATTTAACATGGAAAACGATATTTTTTGTTTCATTGGTGTTGTGTTGTTGATGGGTGTTTATTTATTTATTTATTTATTTTCCTGTGTTTTCTTATTTCCAGAATTTTGTTCTTAGATTGCAAGAGTGACCTCTAGTGAGAAACATCTGTATAGTTATAATTTCAAGCTCCAGGGCCTCTTATCCAAGAATAGAAACCTAAAATCAGGTCTCTTTTTATTAGCAAGTCACCTCTATTTTATTTTCATACTTTGGCTACTAAAAGATAGGTCCATTCTGGGGACTCTGAGATGGCAAGGACAACACTTCTAAAAATGCCCTTGCAAGGCACTCAAAGTAAATTATGACATTCTTCATGAACTGGATGTATTTGACTGCAGAAGAACAACAACAACAAAAAAATGTTTTGCTAGTCTCTAGTTGCCTCTGGCGTTCCTGTTGTGAATAATTGGCTGATGTGCTCACATGTTCTGTTTCTTCTCTAAAGAAAGCAAAGTGTTTTCCTTACCACCACACTGGTAAGCATAAAGAACATGCTGGATCATTAACAGGCAAAATTCAAGTAGACTTGTGCATCATGCACTGCCCTCTCACAAGGTCAACTAGAAAATTCCTGGTATGACCAGTGGCATTGGTTATTGCTTACAAGAGGTAAAAAATAACTTTCTCTCATGTTTGCATGATGTTTATGTTTTTAAAAGCTTAAGCAGTGCTTTCATTCATATAATTTTTCTTCCTCCTCCAACTATCTTTAGGAGATAGACATTATTTGTCCATTTCACTGATGAAAAACATGAGGCTCAGTGAAGATGAATGTCCAAGGTTTAGCACACTTAATAAAAGTTCAAGTTATAAGTCTTTGGACCCTGAGCTTAACGTACTTGTCTCTTTCTCACAAATGCTTCATAATCTGTCAAACATAGTCAAAATAATATATACACTCTTTAAAACTCTTACACAGTTCTCTGAAGCTTGATATGAGTACAAGATGATCTGGTTGTGAGCATTGGGGAACATTTGAGTACAAGTCTGTCAGAGTCTGTCAAACATAGACAAAATAATATATACACTCTTTAAAACTCTTACACAGTTTTCTGAAGCTTGATATGAGTACAAGATGATCTGGTTGTGAGCATCGGGGAACATATGGAAGAAGTCATGTATATTTCAGTCTTTAACACGTAGGAAGAATTATATATATATATATATATATATATATATATATATATATATATATATAAAGGAAGCCATTCCAAATTAAGCAAAATCAGAACAATGAGAAAGTGTAGAGTATATAAAAGAAATAGGAAATAATCCAAGTATTCCTAAGAGTACGGAAGTAGTGGAAAATAAGATTGAAAAAGGAATTAGAGGTCAGAACATGAAAGTACTCTAATTCAAGAGCAGGCTTTTTTTAACCTGCATATTATTGAACATTTTTGGACCAGATAATTCTTTGTTGGTGGAGTTGTGTGCATTTTAAGTGTCTAGCAGCATCCTAGTCTCTACTCAGATTCCTGGTGTGGCACTGTGGGTTAATGTGTTGAACTTCATAGTAGGTTAGAACCACAAGGTCGGTGGTTCAAGCTCACCAGCCACTCCTTGAAAACACTATACAGGGTCACTATGGGTCAGAACCAATTCGATAGCACTTAACAACAACAACGACTGCCTCTACTCACTAGATGGCAATAATACAAAAATATTTTACTTATGGCCACAAAAAATTTATTTAGACATTGCAAATGTCCTCTCTGGGGCAAAATTATCCCCAGTAGAGTCTAATTGGTAGATTATTGGAAGCATTTCAGAGTTTAAATCAAAGAAGTGCCACGAATGCATCTATATTTCAAATGATGAATATAGCAAAACTATAAAATTAATTGAAGAGAGGAAAAAAATGAAGGAAAAAAAGTTCTGTCAGGGAAATACAACATTAGGCTTCATGTAAGGGCTAGAAGCTACTGCTATATGCTGCTATAAAGAAGATTAAACTGAAGACCCAGTATGCTTGGACTACATTGAAAGCTCTGCCAGCAGTTAGCTACATGTTCCTGGGTGCATCATTTAACATTTTGTGCTTTCATTTTTCTTCTACACAATGAGATGATGGGATGTGATGATCTCAAGTTCTTTTCCAGTTCTAATATATTGTGAGTCTGTCAGAGACAGAAATACAAATGTTGTCACTAACTTTAGCTGCATTCATTCTTCTCCATATGTCATTTAAAAGAATCTTGGTTGGTATCAAATGTATGTCTGGCTTCTCTGTGTAAAGACAAATAACATGACCTCACTGTCTCAGATTCAGTTGGTTGAGAAGGCAAGTCATAAATAGTGAAACATCTGAATCATGAAATGTATTTTAAAGATGTGTTGTTGTATTAATTTCAAGTACATGAAGTACATAGTACATAAATGTTGAATATTGACTAGGTGAAGTCTTTTGGAAGCTAGTTTTAATGAATTAATGTAACCTTTACAGAAAACATACTAAGTACAAGACACTCTTCAGGGGTGTACAGAGTTGGAGTAAATAGGGGATCTGCCATGGAACTGAAAGAAAAACCATACCCACTACCATCATGATTCTAACTTAAATGTGACCCTATAAAATAGAATAGAACTGCTCCATTGGTTTTCCAAGGCTGTGAATCTTTGTGGAAGCAGAATGCTATGCATCTTTCTCCCACAGAGCAGCTGGTAGGATTGTATCACTGACCTTTTGGTTAGCAACCAAGCACATTAATCACTGAGCCACCAGGGTTCATTCCCATGGAGCTAACTCTAAAGTTAGGAAGACCAGTTATAAACAAAAATAATTATACTATTTGTTGTTGTTGTTGTTGTTAAGTGCCATCGAATCTGTTCCAACCCATAACCACCCTATATAGGGTTTCTGAGGAGCGACTGGTAAGCTTGAACCACTAATCTTGCAGTTCAAACGGCTTTGCAGTCTAGCGCATTAACCCACGGCGCCACACCAGGACTCCAATTAAAATATAAGGCAGGAAATTTGCATCAAGTGTTTTTTTGGTTCTTTTTCCCCAAGAATATTGATGCACCTGCTTTTTCTTTGAGGATTTCATTGAAAAATCTTACCTCATCCACGCCACAACCCTGATCTTGAAATTTCAGATTTCTTTTTGTTCCCAAATCTCAAAGAATATTTCAAAGAAACATGATTACAATACCCTTGAGGATACCACAATTGCCTTTTGATATGGTGTAATCAAAAAGCACAGAATTCTTCAGGGAAGAGTTTGAGAGATGGGAATACCTTCAAAATTGTATGCACCTAGATGGAGCATGTGTTGAGAAACAATAGTTTCACATTTTGATATTTTAATTTAATAAAGATTTCTAGGATTTTTTAGCAATATATTTTTAACTTACCCTAGTATTTGCTTTCCCATCCTCTCTTCTGACTATGAGTAGGACAATGAATATAGCAGATGTACCATATGTGAGATAATTTCTCATTTGTGCATATATAGTGTAAGGAGGATGTGACAGAGACAGGTATAAGTTCAGAAAGTAAATAAAATGTTGCACATATATATACACACACACAGCTACAGCTACCTGACCAAATAATTGGAAGAGATCCATATTTGTACCCATTCCAATGAGCGAGGGGTGACCTAAGGGAATATGCAAATAATCAGACAGTGTCATTAATAGCACATGGAAGGAAAATTTCATAAAAGATAATTCAAAACTGTGCCTGTGACAGTACATTGACATGGAACTGCCAGAGTTCAAGCCAAATTTAGACAAGGACGTGGAACTAGGGATGTTATTGCTGATGCCAGGTAGATATTATCTGAGAGCAGATAATACCACAAAGATGTTTATTTTTGCTTTATTGACTATGCAAAGGCTATAGGCTATGTGGATCATGACAACTATAGGCAACATTGTAGGTCATGAGTATTACAGAACACTTAATTGTGCTCATGAGAAACCTGTACATTTATCAAGAGGCAGTTGACAAGCAGAACTGAATGGTTTAAAATCAAGAAAGATTTGCATCAAAATTATATCTGTATACTGATCAAATGATCCAAGAATCTGGATTATGTGAAGAAGAACGTAGTATCCGGATTGGAGGAAGACTCATGAACAACCTACAATATTTCTTGCTAGAAGTGAAGTGTACTTGAAATACTTACTGATGAAGATCAAAGACTTTAGTATAAGTTATGCCTCAATGTGAAGGAAAAAAAAAAAAAATCCTCACCCTGGACCAATAAACAATATCATGATAAACATAAAAAAGTTCAAAGTTGTCAATGATTACATTTTGCTTGTATTCACTATCAACACTCATGAAAGCAGCAGTCAAGAAATCAAACAGCATATTACATCACATAAATCTGTTGCACAAAACCTCTTTAAAGCATTCAAAAGCAAAGATGCCAGTTTGAGGAATAAGGTACACCTGACTCAAGCAATGGTGTTTTTAATAGTCCCATACACACGTAAAAGTTGGAAAATGTATAAGGAAGACAGTAGAAGAATTGAGCTTTTGAGTTATGTTGTTGTTGTTAAGTACCATCGAGTTGGTTCCAACCCATAGAGACCCTGTATAGGGTTTCAGAGGAGCTACTGGTGAGCTTGAACCACTGACCTTGCAGTTCAAACAGTTTTGCAGTCTGGGACATTAACCCACAGTGCCACACCAGGACTCCAAGTTATGGTGGTGGTGGTGTTGTTAAGTGCCGTGGAGTCGGTTCCGACTCAAAGCGACCCTGTACAGGGTTTCCGAGGCTGTAATCTTTACGGGAGCAGAAAGCTGCATCTTTCTCCCAGGGAACAGCTGGTAGTTTCAAACTGATAACCCTGAGGTAAGCAGCCCGATTCGTAACCAATACGCTACCAGAGCTCCTTAAGTTATGGTATAGGAGGAGAATATTAAAAGTACCATGGGCTGCTAGAAGAGCAAGCAAATCTGTGTTGGAAGCACAGCCAAAATGCTCCTTAGAAGCCAGGATGGCAAGACTTTGTCCTTCAAACTTCAGACATGTTATCAGGAGGGACCAGTCCCTCAAGAAGGACATTGTTCTTGCTAAAATGAAGGGTCAGCAAAAAAGAGGAAGATCCCCAACAAAATGGATTGGCATAGTGGCAGCAGCAATGGGCTGAAACTTAACAGTGATTGTGAAGATAGCACAGGGCCAGACACAACAAATTCAATGACACCTAATAACAACAACACACATAGCTAGATATATGTGTGAGTAGATATGTATATATCTAGGCAAGAGAGCGAAAAAAAAAACCCACAGAAAAGTGGCAATTATTCAGGAATTATTTATATGGTTCAGTTACTCTACTGCTTTTCTTTCCTTATTTAGTGCCTAATCAGGGAATGAACTTAAAGTGTAACATTGTGGGTTAATGTGCTGGACTGCAAACTCAGCTTGAACTATAAGATTGGTGATTCAAGTTCACCAGCTGCTCTTCAGAAACCCTATGCAGGGTCGCTGTGGGTGGGAACCGACTTGATGGCATTTAACAGCAGCAACAACAGGGAATGAACTTATCATCCAAGTTACTTTGTCTCTTTTAGCAATCTTTCAGGAAAACAAAAACAACAACAACAAAAAAACTATGAAGAGACATTCAAATGGATACATAAAATGTATATTATTTATGGATGTATATTTATATTTATGAATTTATATTTGTATGGGTTTCAATAAATTCTGATTTCTGAACCTCCCCCCACCCCTTTGCAGATAACGCTGGGTTAGTATGTTCAGGTAATTTTGATCTTAAAAAGACAACATCTACAGTGGTGCATGTATGTCTTCTAACATATATTGGAAGTGTATGGATAAACAGCTGAAAATCTAAAATATAAAGTACAAAGAGTGGAAACATGAATGTTCTAAAAGAAAGACTCATGAAAAGAAAGAAGCTACTAAGTCCAAGAGGTTATTCTAGTGGGGACCTAGCTCCTATCTATAAATATATTCAAGGTATCAATATAAACAAAGAAGGAAATTGTTCACAGAACTTGGGAGAGCTAAGAGCAGCCACTTCCAGATAAGAGAGGAAAGATTTAGGGTAAATAGACTGAGGGATATCATTGTTGATGTCCAATGGATCTTGGCTGATAGCAGAGAATATCAAAAAGATGTTTACCTGTGTTTATTGACTACTCAAAGACTTTCAATTGTGTACATCATGACAAGCTATGGACAACATTGCAAAGTATGAGTATTCCGGAACACTTAATTGTACTCGTAAGGAATCTGTACCTGAACGAAGAAGCAGTTGTTTGAACAGAACATGGGAACACTGAATGTTTTAAAATTAAGAAAGGTGTGC
>NW_006408677.1:5683000-5707938 GCF_000296735.1 Chrysochloris asiatica | reverse complement strand
ATGAAGATCAAAGAGCACAGCCTTCAGTATGGATTACATCTCAATGTCAAGAAAACAAAAATCCTCACCACTGGACCAATAAACAACATTTTTATCAATGAAGAAAAGATTGAAGTTGTCAAGCACTTCATTCTTCTTGGATCAACTGTCAACACTCACGGAAGCAGTGGTCAAGAGATCAGACGACACATTGCATTAGGCAAATCTGTTGCACAAGACCTTTTTAAAGTGTTGAAGAGCAAAGATGTCAGGTGCGCCTTACCTAAACTATGGTATTTTCAATAACCTCATATGCATGCAAAAGCTGGACACTGAATAAGGAAGACCGTAGAAGAATTGATGCCTTTGAGTTTTGGTGTTGGAGGAGGATATTGAAAGTGTCATGGGCTGCCAAAAGGACCAGTAGATCCATTTTGGAAGAAGTGCAGCCAGAGTGCTCCTTAGAGGCCAAGATGGCCAAACTTCGTCTTTCATACTTTGGACATATTGTCAGGAGGGAGAAGTCGCTGGAGAACGATATCATGTTTGGTAAGGTGGAGGGTCAGAGAAAAAGAGGAAGCCTCCCAACAAGATGGATTGGCCAGGTGGCAGCATCGATGGACTCAAGCGTGGCAATAATAGTGAGGTTGGCCCAGGATCAGGCAGTGTTTCGTTCTCCTGTGCATAAGGTCGCTATGAGTTGGTACCAACTCGATGGCACCTAACTACAACAACAATTAGGAATAAGGAATTAAAAAGAAGCATAATTGATAATAAGCCCTAGACATTAAAAAATTGACAACAATGAAAATGAAACCGTGACCTAGAGGAAAATCTCCATGATGAGGAAAAGCATAAATAAAACATGGGATTTAATTAAGACAAGCATACCTTTCTTTTTCTGTATGCGATCCCATCCATTCTTAAACCATTGTTGTTGGTAAGTTACTGTCAAGTCGGTTCTGACACACAGAGACTCTATAGGGTTTCTGGGACTGTAAGTCTTTGTGGGAGCTGAAAGCCTCATCTTTCTCCCATGGAGTGGCTGGTGGTTTGAACAGCAGACCTTGTGGTTCTCAGTCCAGTGCTCATCCTACAGAGCGACCACACTCCCTATCCTTAAACTAGACATATTCTATTCAGTAAATCAATTCAAGTCTCTAGATGCCTAGCACTGTACTAGCTACTAAAGAGACAGAAGAGAAAACCCAGTTTTTTATCCTCATGAAACTCACTTAAGAAAATTATATGCATAATCAAGATCTTCCTTGTCTGGTTCTGATGTAAAAATAAGGATCAGAGATAGCACCATCACCACTGTACCTCTAGTGGCAGAGGTTATTAGACATTGTCAACTTGAATATCCTTAAATGTATGTCCCTGCTTCCTCAGTTTATAGGCTGCCTTCCTAACCCATTTGTAGTTGACAATGGACACATTTCCTCAGTGAAAACTGAGATGCTTTCCTGAGAACAGGTAGTCTGCCTCTTCCATCAGATGGCCATGAATGTTGGTGTGGCTCTAGTCAGAGAGGAGAGCAAGTGGCTTTGAGATTTTTTTCCAACTAGATAGCTCCTGACTTACTACTTGTATACCATTCACACTGTGGGAAATATGAGACAGTGAAAAGCATGGTCCTGACCCCAGGAAACTTGTAAATAGTTCAGAAGACTGAAGAAAGAAAAAAAAAATAGGTGAAAGGAAACTATCAATCAAAGAAATGTCAAGGTTCATCTCTGATAAGTATTCTAAATATCACTTTGATGTCATTGAAGATTCAGAATGACCGTAAATATGTAACATTATATTCCTTCAGCACCTAGAAAATGGACTTTACCCATACTGTTGTTGTTAACTGCTGTTGAATTGTCCCCAAACCATGGTGACCCTATGTACAACGAAACAAAATGTTGATGTGTCCTGTGCCATCCCCATGATAGGCTGTAGATCAAATCATTCTAATCTGTAAATTTCTCACTTCCATAGGCTACTTTTCAGAAGTAGATCATCAGTCCTTTCTTCTTAGTCTGTCTTAGTCAGGAAGCTCTGCTGAAACCTGTTCAGCATCGTAGACACACACAAGCTTCTAATGACAGTTGGAGATGGCTTTGCATAAGGTACACTGACCAGGACTTGAATTGTGCTAGAACACATGGAAAGTAAGGATTATACTACTGAACTGCCAATGCCTCATTTGCTCATGTTATCGCTGTTATTAAGTGCAGTCAGGTGGATTCTGACACACAGCAAACCTGTATAGTATTTCTGAGAAGCGGCTGGTTAGTTTAACTGCTGACCTTGCAGTCAAACTGATGTTATGATTCAGTGCTTATCCTGCAGTGTCACACCAGGACTCCTCATATGACTATGTTGTTAGGTGCCATTGAGTCGGTACTGACTCATAGCAATTTTATGCACAGCAGAATGAAACAATGCTCGATCCTGGGCCAACCTCATTACTGTTGCCACGCTTGAGTCCATTGATGCTGCCATGTGGCCAATCCATCTTGTTGGGGGTCTTACTCTTTTTCTCTGACCTTACCAAACAGCCCTTCTCCAGCGACTGGTCCCTCCTGACAATATGTCTGAAGAGACGAAGTTTGGACATCTTGGCCTCCAAGGAGCACTCTGGCTGTACTTCTTCCAACACAGATCTGTTTGTTCTTTTGGCAGCCTATGGCACTTTCAATATTCTCCTCCAACACCATAACTCAAAAGCACCAATTCTTCTATGGTCTTCCTTATTCACTGTCCAACTTTCACGCATATGAGGTTATTGAAAATACCATGGCTTGGGTCAGGCGCACCTTAGTCCTCAAACTGACATCTTTGCTCCTCAACACTTTAAAAAGGTCTTGTACAGCAGATTTTCCTAATGCAATACGTCATTTGATTTCTTGACTGCTGCTTCTGTGACTGTTGATAGTTGATCCAAGAAGAATGAAGTCCTCGACAACTTCAATGTTTTCTCCATTGATAAGAATGTTGTTTATTGGTCCAGTAGTGAGGATTTTTTGTTTTCTTTACACTGAGATGTAGATACTTAATTTATGTTTGTTGAAATAAAGTGATAAAGTTGTGGTATCAGCCACAAAAGCTGTGGAAATTCAAAATACAGGGAGATCGATGCTTCCAGAAGCCTACTTTAAAAATCACTTATGAAAACAATTAACAATGGAATTGTGAGATTGCAGTGTGTGAGAATAAAGGACTTTCTTTTTTATGTACTTTGTAGCGTTTGAATTTTATAAATATTATATTAAAATATCACAGCTTTACTGTGTTTTTATAAAGGAAAATATAGGAAATTACTCATGAAATAAAGGACAAGATCAAGAGGATATAGGGAAGGGGGGTGGTAACTAAGGAGAGAGAATTCCCTGTGGATTGGAGAGAGAAATTTGGAAGAGAGAGAAAAATGATCATTGAACAGCTGTTTTAATAGCTTTGAATCAGTAGATGAGCAGAGGACATTTTGAAAGCTCTGCTGTGTTAAGTAAATTTTCTATTTCCCTATTTCTTTGAGACTGTACTAAAAGATGTATATTATTTTTCAAAAAGAAGCACACAACTACATATTATATAGAGAATTATGGAATATCTCCTTTCTTAGTTTTATCCTATATTAGCAAATGGCCAGGGATAATTTTATAAAATTACCTAATTTATTCACCATAGAAGGGTTAGTAGTAGAAAATCCTAGTAGGAAAAAGTACTTAAGTTAGGTAGGTAGTGCAGGAGCTTAACAGGGAAGGAGAGAACAGAATGATGATAAGGTGTGGATCCATTCCTATCAAGGTGGTTGATTCAGTGTTGAGTGAGGGGCAAATTGAGGACCAAGAACTAGAGATTATTTTGTTGAAAAATGGGGCTAAAATATGGAAGATATAAGAAATCCCCAAAGCATGCTTCACTGACTTCAGAATTTGGTCTTAGGCTGTTCCTGGAATACGACTCCGAATTTGGTTTCTTACTTTCTCTTGTGAGCAATTATAGGTCTTTGTTTCCTTTACTCATCATGCCTCACAGTAGAGCTATAAAGAGGAGGTGACTTCTGGTGTATTATGATAGTGCTAACTGTAATAATTTGTTTCAAAACCTTCTATGCTTGTTGTTTCTGTATTCTACCTTCAAAGAACAGAAAATGTATTTGAATGTATTAAATGAAAGGAATGTAACTATGTTTCTTCTGTTTCTGGCTTCTTTTTAACTCATCCCATTCCATCTTCTGGAACTTATAGGTATGGAGAGGAAAGGATTCCAAACACAAAATTATTCAATATAACATCTAAAATTCAAGTACTAAGAGATGGTGACCATCTCTAATTGGTAATGCCTGAATACAGCACTCTTTAGTGCAAACGGTTTATTCTCATTGCTAACTTGGTGTTGCACTGGAGGATAAAGCACTGGACCATAAGGTCGGTTTGAACCACAAGGCCGATGGTTCAAACTCACCAGCCACTCTTTGAAAACTTTATACAGGGCTGCTATGAGTCACAACTAACTTTACAGCACTTAACAGCAACAACAACAAGTAACCAAATGGTTAATGATTAGAATCCCCCTAAAGGTACACAGAAGAAAGTGCTGGTGATCAGTCTCTTTAAAGATTGCAGACAATGATATCCAATGGAGGCGTTTTCGTCTGTAACACATAGGGTTTCCTTGAGTCAGAATTGACTCGACAGAAACAGATTTGGTTTGGTTTATAACCATTGAAGTTCTTTCCTCTCATTTTGTTGTTAACTTTGCCTTGGTAGAAGTTAGCAAAAGGCTCATGATTGCTTTTCCTTTTGATCCCCTCATTACTCTCTACTTAATAAGAATAGATAAAAAATGGAGCAATTTGAACTGCAGGCTATTCATTTATTATCTATACCTTGCTTTAGTCCAAAATAGATTTGTGATGGCTTACATGGATGCATTTAATACTGTAAGAAAGATAAAACAATTTTAAAATAAGAAACATTTGAAAATTTGAACTAGGCTTTTGAAACATGCCAGTTCCTATAAGAAGATACAAATAAAATATAAGGTATGATTTGTACCCTTAAAAACATGTAATTGGGAAGATGAGACAGATCTTTGAAATGAAGTATGGAGGAGTGGTTAGGATCTTTGGCTCTGCAATCAAAATCCTCACACCTGCACAATAAACCATATCATGATAAACACAAGAAATATTGAAGCTGTCAAGGGTTTAATTTTCTTTGGATCCACAATTAAGCCCATGGAAGCAACAGTCAAATAATCAAACAACATACTGCATTGGGCAAATCTGCTACAAAAGATCTTTAAATTGTTAAAAAGCTAAGATATTGATTTGAGGACTAAGATACACCTGACCCAAGCCATGGTGTTTTCAATCATCTCATTTGCATGTGAGAGTTGAACAATGAATAAGGAAAACTGGAGAAGAATCAATGTATTTGCATTATGGTGTTGGTGAAGAATCACCAGAAGAATGAACAAATCTACACCCAGAATGCTCCTTAGAAGTGCAGATGGTGAGAATTCATCTCACATATTTTGGATATGTTATCAGGAGGGACAGTACCTAGAGAAAGGCATCACGCTTGGTAAAGCAGAGGTTCAGTAAAAAAAGGGGAAGACCTTCAAAGATATGTTGTGGCACAGTGGCTACAATAATGGGCTCAATAATGGCAAAGATTGTGAGTATGACACAAGACTGGGCAGTGCATCTTTTGTATTTGGGGTTCACTACAAATCCTAACAAGGAGCTCTGATAGCATAGTGGTTACTAATTGGGCTGCTAACTTCGGGGTCAGCTGTTCGAAACTACCAGCTGTTCCGCTGGAGAAATATGAGGCTTTCTGCTCCCATAAAGATTTACAGCCTCAAAAACCTTGTAGAGGGTCACTATGTGTCAGAACTGACTCCATGGCACATAACAACACGAATCCTGTAGAATATATTAAATAAGCACTTAGCCAGATGCCTATCAAAAGATGCATGCTCATATTTAAAGATTGGTATTATTTTTATTGTTATAATTATCTGAAGCAGATCACAAATGAATTTGTAACCTGTTATGACCATCTGAAAATGATATTCATAGAAAGGACAGAAGTCAGTGTGCATGTCACGTAGTCAAGGCTGGCTTCATGGTGTAGGTGACACTTGAGCTTGATCCTGAAGGAGGGCACTTTAAATGGAAAAAGGAGGAAGGTAAATACATGCTAATCAGACAGGCAGTAAAGGAGCAAAATAAATAGCAAGAGCAGGAGGATTTGTGGTCAAGGAAAATTAATAGTCCAAAAGAACCATATAGGTCTTTGGAAGATCAATAGTGTGACATGAATCTGATCAGTAATCTGTGGATAGTTTTGGGTTTCATTTTTTCAACTAGGCATTAAACTATGATATTTCCTTTTTCTAAAGGATTAAAGTATCCTTGTAGGATTATTTTAAACATTATTTCTAGAGTCACATTCTGCAAACAGTCAACAAGACTTATCAAAGGGAATGACACCTGTGTTAAAACCACAGCCATATTTTAAATCACACTGTTATGCTCAGAAAATACACTAGCATTTTCTTCAGTCACCATATAATACCTGGATCAATCTTCAGATATACAGTAAGAATTTCCATGTTGAATTGATGCATTTCTCCTCCAAACTTGTACAGCAGGATTTGACTAGCAAGTCATTCCTCGTACCAGAAGTTGTGATCTTATCAGTAAGGGATTCACAAATACTTTTGATGATGCAGAAAGGGCAAAAGTGAAAAAAGATTTCTGTTTCCAATCAAATAAATGCTCTCAAGCGACAAAAGTGTCCTCATTTAGAGGAATCAATGCTCACTCCATATTTTAGTTTTACTTTTGTCTGACTGCTATATGATACCTAGCTTTATAAGCCTTAACACTTAATTTCATATAGTTTGAAACCAAATAATTAGCTTTCAAAACAAACATTTTTTGAAATATTTTAGATATAAATCAAATGTAGCTTCAAATACATTTTCAACTGATATGATTACATACTTTGTGCTACACACCTTGATTTCTAAATCAATAAGGAAAAAAAAATGAAGTCATTTAATCTTAAAGCAGTTATGGAAATGGTCTGTTTTTTTCCTTCAACTAATACAACATAGAGACTCACATGAATTTAATTTGAACCATTAATTCAATCCAAATGAATTCTTGTGTGACTATAGGCACACTTGCATTCATACACACATGAACACATACACACAGATAGAATATTTACTTACACCATCTCTTCTGACATCTCAATTTGCTGAGTATGAATTGGACTTGCTAGTTTAATGAGTTAATTCCAAGGACTTTGTCTTTTCCCCAGGGGAACTTTTGAAAATCCCTTTGTCAAACTAAGATATGGAAATCACTAGGTCAAGGAAAGCAGAGCCATAAGCCAACATCAGCAAAGCCAATATAAGCAGACAGGGGCCAATGTGGCAGAGAGGAACTAAGGTTCAAGGCAAGCTAGAGTACACAGACAGGAAACCCACTCTGCTGTAAACAGTCAGAGGTTAGGGGATATACAGGAACTGGGACTCCAAGCACAGCAGGCAGGCAAACTTAGACACAAAATACCAGGGCCAAGGGACCTTGGAGATGAAGCCAAAACCTACCCAAGACAGAGAAACTCACATCCTCTTCCTTTTGCAAAGAGAACCAATGACTGGCCAGGTTTAGGACTCTAAATGAAGCAACTCATCCACCTGGAAAACCCTAACATTCACTATTCTAGACCAGCTATTTAAAATGCAAGAATATCAGATTTTAAAGTGTATTATTTAGAGATTCTCCTAGATGACCATATCATTACTGAAGTCTATTGGAGAAGCAGGCTTGCCAAAAATAAAATAAAATAAATACAAACACACAATGAGGTAGTGAAAGTCTTTTATACCTTTCTATGCCATTATGCTGCCTTGTCCTTGAATGGGTAATTTTGACTGAGAAAAACTAGGCTCTTCTGACTCTGAGCCAACTGGTCCCTATTCTAAGGACATAAAAGAGGAGAAAATAAGCAAGATTTATGAATATAATATGCAGTTACAGTATGGGTTCTGCACATTCTTTCTTTTTTTTTTTTTTTAGTTGAGAGATTCCTCCTTTATTTGAGATAATTTACTGTTTGATATAGAACAATTCTAGAAAACCATTAGGTAACCAAGTTAGAAGAATGATTTTCTATATTTTTTGAGTTTCATACAATGAAAACATATTTTCTTTGGTAATCACAATGATACTAAAGTTTATTTTAAAACTTTTGAGACATCAAAACAGAAATTTAGATGAAAAAGTATCAGAAACATTTGAAGACCTTTTGGTTTCTTTAATTTTTACTTATACCTCTATATTTTGTGAAATAAGAAGTATACATATTTGAAGGATTGACAATTGTTCGATATTATTCTTACTCTTTTTTATTCCTAAATCCAATTATTCAGAGATAACCACATTTACATGGAACTACTTCTAGTAATTAACTCCACATTTCTGAATAGCATATCTATACTGATATTTCCTGATTTTTAGTTGTAGATATTACTTGTAGAATTCTTTCCATGGAAGACGAGGATTAGGTTTACTTTTTCCTTTGTGGTTTCTCCTCTCCCACCACATACACTTACCCCCCCAACCCCAGTTTTCACTTGAATCAATATTTATGTTTGCAAATTTTATAACTGACTAAATAATAAGGTACCCTGTGCACATTCTTTCTTGAACAAATTTAGTAACAGAAAATTTTATTGGTTGAGAATTAAAGCTACTGGGTGGCTCAGCTAGGTAAATGTTATAAATCTGAATAATTCATCCTCTGGGGAACTTTGCACCACTTATCCCTTTGAAAGGAACCTTGGTGATACAGTGGGTTGATCATTGGTCTGCTAACCACAAGGTAGGCAGTTTAAACCTACCAGCTGCTTCATAGGAGGAAGATGAGGCTGTATGCTCCAGTAAAGATATACAGTCTTACAAGTCCTATGGAGCAATTCTTCTCTGTCCTATAGGGTTGCCATAAGTTTGAATCAAGTCTATGGCAGTGAGGTATTTTTGTTTTGTTTTGTTTTACCTTTGGAGTCATTTGCAGACCAAAGCAACTATATCACTGTTGCTACCACATCTTACTCTGAGGCCTGCTGCTCTGCTACATCCTTCTAGATATGGGCATGTTTCCTACCATCCCCTAAAAAGAAATTTTCTTGGCTTCAATTGCATTGTAAAAGGAAAAAAAAAAAAAAAAAAAAAGGCAGTAGACAGTTTTAGAGCTATTCATCCATTCTATCTCTCTTTCTTTCTCTCACCCCCCCCCCACATATATGTTGTTTAATCATTTTTAAATAATCATTCGAATATACAGGTGCCCAAGAGTACCTGGAAGATATAAACAATTGCTAAATCTAAGCAAAAGATTCATGTTTTTAGTCCACCCAGAGACACCCTAGAAGAAATAAATGTCTATATACTTCCATAAAATTAACCATTGAAAACCCTATCAAGCACAATTCTACTCTGACACACATTGGCTCGCCATGAGTCTGTTCCACAGTAACTGATTGTTGGTTGAAGGGAATTCAAGGATGTTCTCCTAATTTCTTCTTTCAAAGCTCAATTAGCTTAGGTACCTACATTTTTCTCTCATAAAGCCCTATTATTCCCACTCCCCACTTAACTGACACAGTTAGGTTCTAAAGATCGGGTTGTTATACAAAAATTGTTGCTGCTGTTGTTGTTAGATGCCGTGGAATGGGTTCTGACTCAATGACCCTATGCACAACAGAACCAGACTGCTAGTCCTATGCCATCATCACAATTGTTATGTTTCAGCACAGTTTTGCAGCCACTGTGACAATCCATCTCTTTGGAAGCCTTCTTCTTTCACTCTTTTTTTTTTTTTTTTTAACAAAAATGAGGATTATGCAAAAATGGAGAATGATCACATTAGATCACAAAATGGAAGATGACTGCATCATTACATAACTGCCAAACCACTGAAAAGCATGGCCCAACCAAGATACAGTTAATCTGAACCATCACAGCCAGTGTTACTCTCACCTCATTACTTAGTGTTCATTACTGGCAGACATACATCATTAATGTGCACAATAGTAAGAAAGTAAAATTTCTACTGTTGTAAATGTAAAATGTTGGAGCATAAGATAGTAGATAAGTGAGGAGTAGGTATATTGTATTCATAGCAAACCATATTTTTCACATTTTCTACCATTTGAGAAAACTGATCCATGTCTCTCTGCCTCATCAAGTTTTCATCTCTCTTTGGGTCTTATTGAAAGGAATACATTATTTTTTCATGCCCCTAGCATTATGATACCGTGTTCTCAACTATAATTCAGATTTTACCTCAGTGGCTGTATCACTTACTTTGGAAGAAAATGGGGAGAGCCTTCTTCTTTAGAAAAAAAAGGAATAAAAGCTGCACAGAAATGCTCTGGAATGTCAAGGTTGCCCTCTTTTCCTTGTGTGTAACAATGGTGAGTCAACACTGCCTCCAGTAAATTGAACACTACACCAGATATTAGAAGATATGAATTACTCTTTTAACTTTGAAGTTTGCTTATTCTTTGACCTTGAGAAAGTCAATTGATTTCTCTTTTAGTCTATTTCTAACTTTCAGTGATCCATTCAGTTTATTTGAGACTTAAATCTCTGAGAAACATGGATACTGTGTTTTCACTAGTATAGTTTTGGCTGCAAATAACATATTTGATTAGACTGATAAAAAAGGTCAATGTGAGAAAGGAGAGGCCAGCTCTGTCTAAACCACACTGAATTATTTTGTTTTATATGTGATTATAAATGCACCCTTTTCTTTTTTTATATATATAATTACTTTTTGCATCAGTGACATATATCTTTCAGTAATGAATGCCAAGGTGTGAGGTGAGAGTAGCACTGACTCTAATAGTTGTTCAAACAACTCCCTCTTAAGATTATATATTTGCTTACCTGGGCCATGATTCTGTTGGTTTGTCAGTTACGTGCTGATGTAATTAATTTGGAAGTCATATAGTAATGACATTTGACAGTTATGTAGTATGTAATTTGGCATTATGTCACGATCTTGTTGTCTTTGTTGTTAAATGCCATGTGGTCGTTTCTACTCATAACGACCCTGTATAAGGTTTCTCAGGAGCAGCTGGTGAGTAGTCATCCTTTTTTTTGTGATCCAATGTGATCATCCTTCATTTTCATGTAACTCTGATTTTCACGTTTCACTAAGGGAGAACAGGATATGGATGTAATTGTCTAATTGAGAGAATACATGTTTTTCTATAATAAAACTCACTGCTATCAAGTCAATTCCATCTCATTCATGATGACCATACAGGACAGAAGAGAACTTCTCCATAGGGTTTTCAAGGCTGTAAATCTTTATGGAAGAAGAGCAGCTGATGGGTTAGAATTACAGAACTTTTGGTTAGCAGCTGAGTACTTTAACAACTGTGACACTGCATCTCAGGTAAATCATATACAGGGTTCAGTTGTTTTCTACTTTTTTCCACTTAACAGAGCAGACAGATAACATTCACCTGAATACACACTGATAAGGGTGTTCCCTATGTGCTTATTATAGCCCATCCTTTACCTCTCACTCCAGGATAAGTATATTAGAATTCATATAAATAAGAATGGCATTACAATAATGATGCCTTAAGTTCTGCTCTAATTTTTTGAGCAACTAATTCACAAATTTAGGTACATTATTATCAACAAACTTCTTAAAATATGCCTCACAATTGTTGCTAACATGCCCCTGCCTCTCATGTGCCCTGTCACAGGCCTACTTTCATATGTGGCTCAAGGCATACTTAGCACCTAGTATACAGGTAAGCTAAAAATGTGTACTTTAATTGTGCTTTTCCTTCTTAATGAAATAATAAATACCAAAAATGTTGAAGTGAAAACTTAGATAAATAAAGTACAGCAGAAATATAAATGACCTTACATTAGCATCACAACTATCCACTTTTCTCTTCAGTGCATCTTTTAATGACCAAATCTAAATATGCATCCAGCTAAGAAATGAGAACCTTTATTTATGTTAGCATTAACAGATATAGAAATAGTACTTGAGACTCCTTCACAAGAATGGTGAAAATAAAATTAAATTGGTTATTCAGGACAATTACATAGTTTATAGATTTCTGTGGTGGACCTTCAGACATATAGTCAATATGGTAAAGTGAATTGATATGTTAAAGACTCACCTCTATAAACACAGAGATATGCTGTTCAGAATATAATAAAGATTCTAAATGATGAGCCCAGCTTTAAAGCAAGTAAAGGAAATACCCATGTTTTAGGAATGAAATGGAAACCAGATATGGGAGTAGAAACGGTAGCCAAATATTTCCTGGGTATATCAGACCCAGATATGGATCTTAGGGGACTAAGGGGCTGGGCTAAGACAATACGGCTAAACATATCTTTATAAAGTATAGAGCTAGAACTAACATCAAAAATCTAGAAACTCTGGAAGGTTTTAAAATCTATTAAAAGGGGACAAGAAACCTCTATTCATTGACACAGGAAAGCAGCCAGGATATTCATATTCTCTCCAGGGTTATGACCATGAATGGAAAGAGACACTCAAGAGAAATCACAGCTCAACCCATACTAAAGCATGGGTGTGCATTCTAAATTCATACAACCCACATTAGGTATGAATTCTCAAATTAAGAATTTTACAGAAAATCTGGTTCTTAACCAGTGAAACTTCTAGCTTTTTCAGTGTCAGTTCAAGTTTTCTTCTGACAAAGCTAAATTATGTTTGAGGAAAATTGTTTAAAGATAAAAATTAAAACCCATGGGGCAAGAATAGGTCATTGATGGCTATTGATTGATGGCTGTCTGCTCCAATAATGACTTACAGTTTCAGAAACTATTCAGTCCTATGAGTCAGAATCTACTTGATGGCAGTGAGTGGTTGTGTATTGTAGTTAATCTAATTTGTTTATTGTCCATTACCTATAGTATCTGCCCTCTCTGAAAGCCCTCGTGTAAAATTTCTGAAGCCAATAACTTTTTTTTTGCTTTTAGAAGTTTTGTTGTTGTTGTTAGCTGCCATCTAGTGGGTACTGATCCATACGAAACACTACCCATTCCTGTGCCAACTTCACAACTGTTGCTATGTTTGAATCCAGTGCTGCTGCCAATCTGCCAACCCAACTAATTGGAGGTCTTCCTCTTTCTCTCTGACCCTCCAATTTACCAAATATAATATTCTCATTCAGGGACTGGTCTTTCTTGATAATATGTCTGAAGTATGAGAGACAATGTCTAGCGATCCTGGCTTCCAAGGAGCATTCTGGCTGTACATCTTCCAACATAGATTGGTTTGTTCTTTTGTCAGTCATGGTACTTTTAATGTTCTCCTAAAACAATATAACTCAAATGCATCAATTCTTCTATGGTCTTCCTAATCCCCTGACAACTGTCACATGCTTATGAGGTTATTGAAAACACTATGCCTTGGGTCAGGTGCATCTTAGTCCTCAAATTGGCATCTTTGATCTTGAACACTTGTACAGCAGATTTGGCTAATGCAAGACATCATTTGATTTCTTGACTGCTGCTTCCATCAGTATTGATTGTTGACCCAGGCAAAATGAAGTCTTTGACAAGTTCAATCTTTTCTCCATTTATGTGAATGTTATTTATTGGTCTAGTGGTGAGGATTTTTGCTTTCTTAACATTGAGATGCAACCCAAACCGATGGCTGTGGTCTTTGATTGTCATCAGTAAGTATTTCAAGTCCTCTTCGCTTTCAGCTTCTCAGATTATTTGCTCATCATACAATTTGAATAAGTGTAGTGAAAGAATACAACCTTGGTGCACACATTTCCTTATTTTAAACCATTTGGTGTTCCCTTGTTCTGTTCAAACAACTGCCTCTTAGTGTATGTACAGATTCCTCATGAACACAATTTAAGTGTTCCAGAACACTCATTCTTTCCAGTGTTGTCCATAGTTTGTCATGATCCATAAAGTTGAATGACTTTCTGGTATTTTCTGCTTTCAGCCAAGATCTATCTAATGTCAGCAATGATATTCCTCATTCTATGTCCTCATCCGAATCTGGCTTGAATCTCTAGAAGTTGCCTGTTGATGTATAGTTACAGCCATTTTTATACCATCTTTAGAAAAATTTTACTTGTATGCTATATAAATGACATTGTTCAATAATTTCCACATTCTTTTGGGTCACCTCTCTTTGCAATGGGCACACTGACTGGATGAGATCCACATTCGTGCCCATCCCAAAGAATTCAGGTCAGATCTGTTCAAGGTCAAATTTTGGCTCTTACGAACTTGTTTTATTTTCTTTAACATCATTCTGAACTTGAATATGAGCAATCAATGGCCTGTTCCACAGTCTGTTCCCGGCTTTGTTTTGGCTAACAATATGACACTTTTTTACTGTCTCATTCCACAGATGTCGTCAATTTGATTTCTTTGTATTCCATAGTTTGAAGTTGATGTGTATAGTCATCTTTTATGTTTTTTAGGAACGGTATTTGTAATGAAGAAGCCATTGGCTTTGCAAAATTCTTTCATGCAATTTCCAACATAATTTCTATCACCAAGGCCATAGTTTCCAACAACTGATCCTTCTTCTTTGTTTTCAACCTTTGCATTCAAATTGCCAGTAATTATCAACACATCTTGCATGCATGTTTTATCAATTCAAACTGAAGATGTTGACTTTATCGATGTGTAATTTCTGTAATGCAATTCACCCATTGCAATGGTACCCTTCAATAGCTATTACGGAATTTATGCACAATACAGTTTGAAAAAAAATAACTATTATTCCCCAAGATTCTCCTCCTAAAGTTTTTCAGTCGATCCCTGCTCACAAGTAACTACTAATATGCTTTGTTTCTATACTAGCACATTTTCTGAAAATTCCATATAATTAGAATCATACAATATATAGAGCCATTTGTGCTTGACTTCTTTCCATCAGCAAAATTTTTCTGAGATTCATCCATGTTGTAGTGTGTATCAGTTCATTCTCTTATATGGCTAAATAATGTCATTGTGCAGATATACCACATTTTGTCTTCCATTCTCCTATTGATGGGCATTTAAGCCATTTCTGGTTTGGGGCTATTACAAGTAAAACTGTTTTGAACATTTACTTAAAAGTCATTGAAGGACATATGTTTTGTTGACTGTATAGACTTAAGATAGCAATAGAGAAAATATTATCAATGCAGGAAAACACTGAAATAACTATTACATTTGAATACCACAAAAAGACTAAGAAAATGATCTTCCAGTATTTGAAAACTCCTATTTAATTTAGAAAGTCGTTCACATAATTGAAAAGTAAGTAAAGTTCTGATATTTATTTTTTCACATTCATCTTATCATTAATATAAATCAAAATATCAATGACCATTCATTGGTACTACACATGTTTATGATTGTCAGCAGATAAAATGGTTCCAGACAAATCAATGGAGAAGCATATAAAAATCAATTGACTATACAGAATTCACAATAGTGAATATTGTACATTTTATATTTTATAATTTGTAAATTGTATGGTGGACATCTTTTATATCAATAAAATTTCTGTTGCTGTTCTTAGGTACTTTATGTGACAGAACACACATTCAAAGCAACAATGGATAAACTTGTTTTAGGTTTGTGTTAGATATATGACAGACTCTTGACATCAAAGCTTTTGACAATTATTGAGTGTTTCAAAGGCCCACAGCATGTCATTTTACTGAGGTATAAATTTGCACTAATATGACATTTATAATTTGGCAAGTCATTTATTAATGAGTAAGCCTAACCTATCACCCAACATCTTTATTTTTATGTTTTCTTAGTCTATAATTTGTCTTGATATGACACTGCAGGATAATGTGCTGGACCTCAAGATCAATTTGAACCACAAGGTTAGTGGTTCAAACTCATCACTACTCCTCAGAAACCTTATGCATGTTCACTATGAGTCAGAACCAACTCAACAGCACTTAATAACAAAAATAAAAATTTTGTCTTAGTGATGTTTCTTTGTAACAATAGTTCTCAAAGAAGACTATTTATTATGGTAGTTAAAATGACAGTATCTCTGAAAGTAACAGTTCTTAAAACATGGAAGTTTAGGATCAATTCAAGAGTAGAATGTCTCGTAGCAATGATGGGAACAATTTCACCTTGTACTCTACAAGAAACAGTATTTGTGAAAGTGCTGTAGTCAGGAATCCAAAGATGATGCAAATGGTTAAGTGCTGGACTACTAACTAAAAGTTTGGCAGTTCAAACCCACAAAGAGGTACCTTGGACTAAATCCTTGGCAATCTACTTCTGAAAGTCAGCCATCATTACCCAATGGAACACAGTTTTACTTTAGAATACATCGAGTCACCTTAAGTCAGAATTGACTTGAACGCAACTGGTAATGATCCAAACAAGGTAAAATTTAAATATTGTAGAAAAACAATACCTTACATTATAATTAATGGATTCAGGGATTCCTGTATTATCAGAAATGTCAAGATTGTTTTGTATCTGTCATTCTTCTCTTACTGATATTGTTTGTAAGAAGAAAATTATATCAAAGACAGAAAAAATTGTTTCCATATTTGATGAGTAATTTACAATAAAAAATTGCTATAATTACAAACATTCATAATATAAAACATTGAAATATTAAGCAGTGTGGGTTACAAAGAATGTAGAAGATTTTGTTAAATTGACCACCTTAAAAAAAAAAAAAAGCTTTTATTGTGAATTGGCAGAATATCAGTTTTGCACTCAACCAGTCGTATTTTATTTCATTGCAATGATTACAATTCCTTCCATAAACAATTGGTTAACATATTCTCTCTCTCACTCTTTTTTTTGATGCTCACAAAAACACGCAGGAATATCTAATCATTTAAACACCCAGAGGGCACCTTTTTGTGACTCAGCCTCCTGCCTGCCAGCACACAGCCTTTCTCTTTCATTGAGTCTAGAATCCTTAGCTGTTCTATCTTTCCATGCCATCACCTCTGCTTCTAACACTGGTGTTGCTGCTTCTCTGGTTAGAGTTCCATGTTCAGCTCATGCTCTTCTCTCTTGCAGGTCCTAGGGTACTCTGTTCCTGAATTGTAACATTAACTACTCCCTCCTTTTGTTGCATATCTTCTACCTTTACAGTTGTGACAACCACAAATATTTATGATAACAGTTAATCATTATAAAATCAAAAGAATCAGATAGAGTCTGAGGAAGTGGTTTTGGTGGAGGCAGAGACAACCAGGTAGGAAAGGCTCCATGGGGGAGGGATTGAAAACCTAGAGAAGCTGTGCTCACGGAACAATGCCAGAGCTCTGGATCTAGCACAATATAAAGGAAAATACTGTGAGTTAGGAATCACTGAGATAGGACTCTCTCTGTGGCCACCCCACCAGGGCGGACTTCAGAAGGTGGAGTTACAGCCAGACCAGCACAGGGAGCTGGCGCTAAAGGCAGTGCAGTGGCATTTGCAAAAGAAGGTGCATGGGATTCTACACATGTTTTACCCCTCTTCTCTGTCGTGCTTTCTTTGTCCAGCCTGGATGCTTTCAGGCGGGTGGGTGCACACTCTCCCCCTACACCCCAAATAAAAGTTCAGCACTGACCTCACAATTTACCCATGGCACAGAGAAAAAGAGTTTGGCGGCTACTTATGATGTAGCCTCAGGGTCAAGGTCGCAGCCCTAAAATTAACTTGTGAAGGAACCTTTACTCCGGCCTATCTAGCAAGAAAAAAGCAGGCCTGTCAGGCCTCACAGACAAACCATATGAACAATCTGTAAAACCTCAACATAAAAGGATGAAACTATCTTGAGAGTTTTGCTTTGTACACACAGATAGCTAAATGACCTTCAGAGACAAAAATAGTAGACAATGTTTCTCTCATTAACTTCTCAGTATCTATCTGTGCACCTCTACGGTGGTGACTAGAGGAGGGGCCTGAGCAAGTAGACATGCTCACCCACTACTGGAGGCTTCTGTGGTTCACACACAGTGCTTGTGTAGAAAGGTGACTGGACAGTCAGTTACAGTTTTATTTTTGTTTCAAAGTGGTGGTTTTTATCTTAGCTTTTATATTGCTCTGTTTTGGTCTTTTTGATGACACATTTTTCATGGAGGTGGGAGATTTTTCTCCCTATGTTACCCAAGAAGAGACAGCAATCATGGCCATATAACCAAGTTATAAGCATGCCCCATAATATCCCACCATTGAGACAAGAGCTAATAACAGCTGCTAAGCATTACATGTGAAAAGGAAAGCCTATCTCCTGATCATTTCCACCAGGAGACACCCAGTAAGCTTAATAACACAACAACAAACATCCATTTAAGCATTCAAAAATCCACACAGCTCCAGGAAATGACAAACTAAACACAACAAACGATCTCAAAACATGTCCCAAAACAGAAAAGAGTAACTGAGACAAATGTGCTGGAGACAGACAAGGGCTCCCCAGAAGAGGAAGAGCAGGTTTTGGATTTGCTTGAGAAGGAATTCAGAAGAATGATATGGAAACAAATTCAAATGCTCCAAAAAGAAGTGGAGGAAAACAAGAAAGAAGTCAGGAAAGTACTACAAGAGCAATCAAAAAGATTGATACAGCATTAGAAACAATTCAAATCCTGAAAAAAGAGGTCCAGATGATTCATAATAAAATATCAGAAATGGATAATACACTGAAAGGGGAAAGCAGCAGAATAGAAGAGATGGAAGCCAGAAATAACGAGATGGAAGACAAATCTCGCAATACTACTAAGAAAGAAGAAAAAGCAGAAAAAGGGATAAAAAAATCTGAAGAGAGTCTAAGATTCATTGTGGATAACATGAAGAGGAACAACTTAAGAATTAATGGCTATCTGGAACAGGAAGAATCAAAGAAGTCCACAGAGGAGATAGTTGAAGAGCTTTTGGGAAAAAAAAAATCCCTAACATCTTGAAAGATGAGAAGATAAATATTTAAAAAGCCATACATACCCCAGGAAGGATAGACCCCAAAAGAAAGTCACCAAGACATATAAAAATCAAGCTCTCCAAAATCAAAGACAAGGAGACAATACTAAAAGCGGCCAGGAAGAAGAGATGTGTCACTTACAAAGGCAAGCAAATCAGATTAAGCTCTGACTTCTCAGCAGAAACCATGCAGGCCAGAAAGCAATGGGGAGACATATACAAAACCCTAAAAGAAAAAAGCCAACCAACCCAAACTATAAATCTAATATGATAGTGCAATCAAAACATTCCAGGATAAACAGAATCTAAGAGATTTTGTCAAAACCAATCCAGCACTTCAAAACATCCTAAAGGGTGTTCTTTAGACTGAAAAACAACAAGAACAGACAACAATCAGAGATTGACAGGTGTGGCAACATCACCTGGAACTCAGTCGACAGATAGCAGAGTTCAGAACAGAACAATACTACAGCAACGAATTCAAAGGAGCTGGGAGATCAACCGAAGATCAAAACAATACCAATGTCAAAGAAGGGATAAATGTAGGAACAGAGATCCAGTTGGTGAGGATGTCAGGTAGATTACAGGATACAATAGATTCTCTTAAATGGAGAGAAAAGTTAGTAGACTCTAAGGTAACCCCAAAGAAAGTTAATACTTCACAACTTACCATGGAAATGAACTTCCAAGCAGAACAAGCAAACAGGAAAACTAAGAAGAAACTGAAAAGAAATAGCACAAAAACACAAACTCAGCACAAGAAGGCATGAAGAACAAAGGAACAGACAGCACTAACAAAAAATTAATATAATGGCAGTAATTAATGCATACCTATCGATAAACTGTTCTGTGGGAGAAAGATGAAGATTTCTGCTCCCATAAAGATTTACAGCCTCAGAAACCCTGTACTGGGTTGCTATGAGTTGGAACAAACACCACGGCACATCACCACCACCACCATCGATAATTACATTGAATGTCAATGGATTGAATGCACCAGTGAAGAGACAGAGAGTGGCAGATTGGATAAGAAAATAAGACCGTTTGATATGCTGCCTGTAAGAGACACACCTTACACACAAAGACAAAAGCTGACTAAAAATTAAAGGATGAAAAAAAATATACCAAGCTAACTACAACAATAAACAAGCAGGAGTGGCAATTCTAATATCTGATAAAGTAAACTTAAAGACAAAACCCAGCATAAGAGATAAAGAAGGATACTATCTCATGACCAAAGGGTAAATTGAGCAAGATGACATAACCATAATAAATATCTATGCTCCCAATGAAAAACACCAAGATATATGAAGCAAACCTTAAGAATTGAAGAAAGAAATAGATAGATCTGCAATTATAGTGGGATATTTTAATATGTCACTTTTGAAAAGGAACAAAACAACCAGAAAAAACTCGACAAAGTTATATAGGAACTAAACAGCACAATCAACCAACTTGACCTCATAGACGTGTACAGATCATTCAATCCAACAACAGCACAATATACTTTCTTCTCCAGTGCACAGGGAACATTCTCCAGAATTGACCATGTGTTAGGTCACAAAGCAAGACTCCATAAAGTTACAAACATCAAAATACTACAGAGCATCTTTTCAGACCATAGTGCTATAAAACTAGAAATCAACAAGAAGACTAAGGAAAGAAAGTCGAATAAATGAAAACTGAACAACACCCTGCTGAAAAGTGACTGGGTAAAAAAGACATTAAATGTGAATTCATAAAATTCCTAGAAACAAACGAGAATGAAAACACAACATTCCAAAATCTTTGGGACATGGCGTAAGCAGTGCTGAGAGGACAATTTATAGCAATAAATGCACACATCCAAAAAGAAGCAAGAACCAAAATTAACACATTAACACAGCATGTCCAACAATTAGAAAGAGACCAACAGAGGGAACCTACAGTCACCAAAAGGAAAGAAATAATAAAGATCAGAGCTAAAACAAATGAGATGGAAAACAGAAAAACTATAGAAAGAATCAACAGGAAAGGAAGCTGGTTCTTTGAAAGGATTAATAAAGTTGACAAACCATTGGCAAACCTAACAAAAGAAAAAAAGGGAGATGATGCAAATAACTCACATTAGAAACCACACGGGCGAATCACAAAGGAACCAAAGAAATCAAAAGGATAATAACAGAATACTATGAAGAGTTGTACTCCAACATATTCGAAAAACTTAGAAGAGATAGATGCATTTTTAGAAAAACACGACTTTCTAAAACTGACACGAGTGAAGTAGAAAACTTGAACAGACCCATAACAAAAGAAGAAATTGATCAAGTCATCCCAAAAATCCCAACCTAAAGAAGTCCAGGCCCAGACGGCTTCACTGGTGAGTTCTACCAAACATTCAGGGAAGAGCTGTCACCAATTCTAATCAAATTATTCCAGAATATAGAAGAGGACAGAAAACTTCCTAATACTTTTTATGAAGCAATTATAACCTTCATACCAAAACCAGGGAAGGACATCACTAAGAAAGAAAAGTACATACCAATATCCCTCGTGAACATAGATGCAAATATTCTCAACAAAATCCTAGCCAACAGAATCCACCACCACATCAAAAAATAATACATCATGACTAAGTGGGTTTCATAAAAAGGATGCAAGGATGGTTCAACATTAGAAAAACAATCAATGTATTCCACCACACAGATTAGAAAAAGGAAAAGAACCACATGATCATATCGATTGATGCAGAAAAGGCATTTGACAAAATCCAATATCCATTCCTGATAAAAACACTCACCAAAGTAGGAATTGAAGGGAAATTCCTCATCATAATCAAGAGCATATATACAAAACCAACAGCCTACATCAATCTCAATGGAGAGAAACTGAAAGCCTTCCCTCTGCAAATGGGAACCAGAGAAGGATGCCCTTTGTCACCTCTCCTGTTCAATATTGTTTTGGAAATATTAGCCAGAGCTATACAGCAAGATAGGGAAATTAAAGGCAACCAAATTGGCAAAGAGGAAATAAAACTGTATTTGCAGATGAATATGATCCTATACATATAAAACCCCAAAGACTCAGTAAAAAAGCTACTAGACATCATTGGAAGATTCAGCAAAGTGGCAGGGTATAAGATCAACATACAAAAATCACTTGGATTCCTCTATAGTAAAAATGACAATGCTGAAAAAGAGAATTACAAAACACTACTACAAGAAACCAAAAGAGACTTACAAAAGTTGTAGAACATACCATGTTACTGGATAGGAAGACTAAACATTGTGAAAATGTCAGTACTACCCAAAGCAATTTACACATATAATCCAATCCCAATCCAGATTCCAGTGACATTGTTCAAACAGATGGAAAAGAAAATTATAAACTTTATATGGAAAGGAAGGAGACCCAGAATAAACAAAGCACTGCTCAAGAAGAAGAAAAATGTTAGAAGCCTCTCACTCCCCAATCTCAAAATCTACTACATGGCTACAATGGTCAAAACAGCCTGGTACAGGTACAATGAAAGATACATTAAACAATGGAACAGAATCAAGTATCCAGAAATTAACCCATCCACATACACCCAACTGATTTTCAACAAAGTGCCTAGTTATGTTACATAGGAGGAGATAGTCTGTTTAACAGATGGTGCTGGCAGAAATAGAAAGCGATATGCAAAAATTTAAACAAGACCTTTACCTCACGCCCTATACAAAAACCAACTCAGCATGGATTAAAGACCTAAATGTGAATCCTAAATTCATGAAAGTCATCAATAAAAAAATAGGGACAAATGTGTGGGCTCTAATACAGGGAATATGCAGACTACCAAATATTTTGAAAAGTACACAAACTAAAGTAGACAAAATAGATGAATGGGGCATAATAAAAATTAAAAACATATGTGCATCAAAAGACTTCACCAAAAGAGTAAAGAAATAACCCACAGAATGGGAAAAAAAATATTTTGCAATGACACATCAGTCAAGGGACTTATTTGTAAAATATATAGAAAACTACAACACCTCCACAAGAAAAAGACAAATAACCCAATTTAAAAATGGGCACAGGGTATGAATATACACTTCACTGAGGAAGAGATCCAGGCAACCAACAAACATCTGAAGAAATGTTCACATCACTAGCCATTGTTGTTGTTAAGTGCCATCGAGTCAGTTCTGACCCATAGCGACCCTGGATAGGGTTTCCGAGGAGTGGCTGGTGAGCTTGAACCACCAACCTTGCAGGTTTGCATGGGCTAAGTGGGACAGAGGTAAATGATGATGAATGCATGACCTTTGAACAACAGGGCTTTGGGATACAGGGATTGAGGCATGGTTTGAATGGGTAAAAGAGGAGAATAATGTTAAGATGTTTGGCTATCTTTTGAATCTTGGTTTCCCTTGCCCACCATTGTAAAATAGACATTTGAGGGGGGAGAAAGGAATAGCCAGAATCATCACTACAGAAAGCTTGTAAGTCCGTCTTCAACCTATAACTGATAGGAATACCTTAAAGGGGGCTAGACATTACCCAGTGAAAGAGGCTTCCTGTGGAGCCTTTACATTGCACAAGACCATAGGTGGAATCCAGAACCTCATCCAGAATCAACTGAGGTAGGAAATTTTCACTGGAGCAGCTAGAAGAACAGAAGATACTCTGTGAAAGAAAGACCAGCAGGAAAAATCCGTAACAATAATGACAGTCTGATTGATTACTACAAGAACAAGTAAGCTGTTCGCCTGGGAGCCATCAAGGCAAGTGGTTGGGACCCCTCAGAGCTCCCAAGATTGAGACTTGTGGGGAATACATGAGCAGACATGTGGTCTGGCTGGTGATCACGTTGGTCACCGATAAGGGGAAGAGGGGAAAAAACTGCAATGAAGTTACGAGCTAAGCCCGACCACATTCAATAGACCCCTGTGAACCTGGGTGGAGACCTGGATGGCCAGCAATATGGCAAGACCTGGGGACTTCTGGGCCCAGAGGCAGTGACATGGCCACAGAGGACCAGAGAAGAGAGAGAGTGAAGTGTCCAGCTGATATGAAGTGAGGGGAGATGCACAAGAATACCCACTTGCCCTGGCTTCGATGGCTGGATGATCAGAACTCAATTAGAAGAAGAAAGAAGAGAGGAAAAAAAAAAGAGTAATCTGCTAAAATTTGATAAATTTTACCTATACTTATGGGTATAGTAGCTCAAAAAAAGGGACACAAATCTTTACAGCGAGGATCACTGCCACCTCCTCGGTATACAGGGTTGACAGCAACTTAGACATTGGCTACCCAAAATGGGGGGTCTATAAAGGCAAGAAGTGACTGGCTTACAAGCTATCAAGAGGGAGCCTAGTTCCAGATTGGGTGGGGAAATGTAGAATCACCACTGAACGATTTCCAATCCATTGGAATCAGGCTGGCAAAAGGAAATTGGGATAAGATTCTTGTGGTACAAAAGTGAATAATGGCCATCAGAACTGACTGTGAGGGTAGGAAATATAGAGGTAGATATTTTTTGACAAAAGGAGGAGAGCGATTGATTTTGCTGTTCAGGAGTGGAGAACCCTGGGACCATCAAGTGAGAAGAACGCAGAGCGGGACCCCGCCCAGAGAGGAAGTGATGCCAGAGATGGAGACAGAGACGATGACGTGAACAGATGGAGTGGCTGGGGACATTGGACTAAGGGAGGGACCATCCAGCCCTTCCTCTTTTCTCTCTCATCTCAAGGTTGACCGGAGTCTACAAAACATAGTTGAACTCAGCCCATGTCTTCATTACTGCCTTTCCCTCACTTCCACTCTCAAGTAGATTAACAGTTTAATGAGTGAGCTTAAAAGTCTGCTCCTGTGTTCCCTCCTGGGTTCATCGTGAAGGGCTTTGATGGCTTACCTTGATGGCTCCCTGGAGAATAGCTTGTTTGTTCTTGTAATAGCCAAACAGTGTGCATTTTAATTCCTCCAACCCCCCTCGCCCCT
>NW_006408677.1:5671646-5682864 GCF_000296735.1 Chrysochloris asiatica | reverse complement strand
TGGGAATGTCTACCTCAGAAAATTCTGGATGGGGCTCAGGATTTCATCTATCGCCCCATACTCAACAAAGGCTCAAAAAGAAGCCTATTTCACTGGGCAAATTCTAGAATCTCTTTCAGGTATTCTAATGAAGATATGCTTACAAACTTTCTGTAAACATATTTCCCTATATTCCTTTCTTTTCCACTTAAATATCCATTTCCTTACCTATTGGTAAGGGAAATCAATATCCACAAGATAGACAAGCACCTTAACATTAATTCCCATCTTTATCCTATCAGACTATTCCTCAATCACTGTATCACAGAGCCTTGTTGTTCCAAGGTTGAGTATACATCACTATTTACCTCTGTCCCATTTAGCCCATGCAAACCTACCTAAGTGTTCCCCTATCTTGCTTGTTCTTTCATACCCTCCCCTTCATTGTATATTGCCCTCCCCATCACCTGAGCTATAATGCAACTAACTCCTAACCTGTGCCTTATTGTCCCCTTCCTCCCAACTTTGGTAACCATTAACTTTTGTTTTCTTAGTATAGAAATCATTTCTTAAGCTTTTACAATGATGGTCTTATGCAATATTTGTCCTTTAGTGACTAACTAATTTCACTCAGCATAATGTCCTCAAGATTCATTCATGTTATAAAGTGTTTTGCAGGTTCATCGTTATTCTTCAAGGTAACATAGAATTCCATTGTGTGTATGTATCAAAGTTTGTTAATCCATTATTCCAATGATTGGCACTTAGGCTGTCTCCATCTTTTTGCTATTGTGAATAGTGCTGCTATGAACATTGGTGTGCATGTATCTACTTATGTTCTGGCTCATATTTCTTGTGGCTATATACCAAGTAGAGGAATTGATGGATCATAAGGTATTTCTATTACCAACTTTCTGAAGGAGCACAATACCATTTTTCAGACTGGTTGAACCATTTTCCAGCAGTCCCACCAGTAATGTAGAAGTGCTTGAGTTTCTCCACATGCTCACTAGCATTTATTATCCTTTGTTTTTTTTTTTTTTTTTTGGACATCATTGTTATTGTTGGTGTGAGATGCTATCTCATTTTTGTTTTGATTTGGATATCTCAAAAGGATAATGATTTCTTCATGTTTGTTGGCTGCCCAAATATCATCCTTGGTGAAGTGTCTGTTCATGTCCTGCGCCCATTTTTTAACTGGGTTGTCTTTTTCTTGTAGAGGTGTTGTAGTTTCCTATAGATTTTAGAGGTTAGTCCCTTGTCTGATATGTCGTTGCAAAATATTTTTTCCCATTCTGTGGGCTCCATTTTTACTCTTTTGGTGTAATATTTTGATGCACATAAGTTTCTAATTTTTAGTATGTCCCAGTCATCTATTTTGTCTTCTTTTGTTTGTGTATTTTTTGCAATGTTAATAGTCTATGTGAGTGCTGTATTAGAGCCCTTAAATTTGTCCCTATTTTAGCATTGATGACCTTTATAGTTCTGAGATTTACATTTTGGTCTTTAATCCATGATGAGTTACTGTTTATATATGATGTGAGATAAAGGTCTTGTTTCAATTTTTTGCATATCGAGATCCACTTTTGCCAGCACCATCTTTTGAAGAGACTGTCTCTGTGTTGATGGGTTAACTTCTGGGTTCTCAATTCTGTTCCATAATCTATGTATCTTTCATTGTACCAGTATCAGGCTGTTTTGACCATTGTTGCCATGTAGTAAATTTTGAAGTCAGGGAGTAAGAGGCCTTTAATTTTGTTCTTCTTAAGAAGAAGTCCTTTGTTTATCCAAGGACTCTTTCCTTTCCATACAAAGTTTTTAATCGTTTTTTACATCTCTTAAAAAAAGAAAAAAGTTGTTGGAATTTGGATTGGGATTGCATTATATCTGTAGATTGCTTTGGGTAGTTTTGACATTTTCACAATGTTAAGTCTTCCTATCTAGGAACATGGTACTTGCTTTTATTTTTGTAAATCGTTTTTGGTTTCTTGTAGTAACGTTTTGTGGTTTTCTTTATATTGGTCCTTTGTTTCTCTGGTGAGATTTACTCCTAAAACATTTCATCCTTTGGGTGGCTATTGTAAATGGTATTGTTTTCCTAATTTCCTTTTCAGAGCTGTCATTATTAGTACAGAGAAGTTCGAATGATTTTTGTATATTGATCTTGTACCATGCTACTTTGCTGAATCTTCCAATGAGTTCCAGTAGGTTTTTTTGTCTGTTTGTTTTTTTTTAATGAGTCTTTGTTGTTTTCTGTGTAAAGAATCATATTATCTAAAAATAGAGTTTTATTTATTCGTTGCCAATTTTTGTTGTTGTTGTTGTTGTTGTTAAGTGCCCTTGAGTTGGTTCCAACCCATAGCGTCCCTGTATATAGTTACCAAGGAGTGGCTGGGGAGCCTGAACCACTGACCATGTAGTTCAAACTGACTTTGGAGTCCAGTGCATTAACCCACATCGTCACACCAGGACTTTGCCAATTTGAATGGCTTTTAATTTCGATCTTGTTTTATAGCTCTGGCTAAGACTTCCAAAACAAAATAGAAAAGGAGTGGTGATAAAAATCCTTTCATATTCTCAAAGGGAAAGCTTTTAGTTTGACTCCATTGAGAGGAATGTTGGCTGTTGATTTTGTATATATGCTCTTAATCATGTTGAGCAATTTCCCTTCAATTCTTAGCTTGTTAAACATTTTTATCAGGACTGAGTGTTGGAATTTGTCAAATGTCTTTTCTGCATCAATTGACATGATCATGTGGTTCTCTTCCATTTTTTTTTTTTTTTAATGTATGGTGAATTACACCGATTATGTTTCTAATGGTAAACCATCTTGTATCCTTTATATGAATCCCACTTGGTTGTGATATATTATTTTTAAGTAGTGTTGTTCTAAACATGTATCCATCTCCTCTAGATTTTCAAATTTGTTGGAGTACAACTCTTTATAGTATTCTATTATTATCATTTTTATTTCTATTAGTTATGTTGTGACATCATCCATGTGATTTCTTATGTGTGTTATTTGTGTCTTTTCTCTGTTTCTTTCATTGGGTTTGCCAATGGTTTGTCAATTTTATTAATCCTGTCAAAGAACTATCTCCTTGTCCTGTTGATTCTTTCTATAGGTTTTCTGTTTTCTATCATTTATTTCTGCTCTAATCTTTATTATTTCTTTTCTTTTGGTGACTGTAGATTTACTTTGCTGATCTGTTTCTAATTGCTATAGATGTTGTAGTAATGTGAAGATTTTTGTTCTTTCTTCTTTTTGGATGTGTACATTTACTGCTTATAAACTGCTTCTCAGCACTGTCTTGCTGTGTCCCAAAGTTTTTGGTATGTTGTATTTTGTTTTCATTCTCATTTATTTCTAAGAATTTAAAATGTTTACCTTTTATTTTTATTTTTTACTACCCAGTATCTGTTAAACAGGGTGTTATTCAGTTTCCATGTATTTGATTTTATTTCCTTGATCTTCCTGTTGTTGATTTCTAATTTTATAGCATTGTGATCTGAGAAGATGCTTTGTAATATTTTGATGCTTTTTAAATTATGGAGGCTGGTTTTGTAGCCTAACACAAGGTCTATTCTGGAGAATGTTCCATGTGTACTGGAAAAGAATATGTACTGTGCTGTTGTTGGGTTGAAATCTCTGTACACATCGCTGTTCCTCAATATCATTCTCCTAAATTCCTTACCGGGCCATTCCAAAGCCTGCACTCCTTTTAATTGATATTATAGGTTATGTCTTGCTTCTACACATGAGCAAACATTTTCTGTTCCTTTTTAGGCATTGTTGTTGTTGTTAAGTGCCATTGAATTTGATCCAACCCATAGTGACACTATATAGGGTTTCCAAGAAGCAGGTGGTTAGCTTGAACCACTGACCTTGCAGTTAAATTGACTTTGCAGTCTGGTACATTAACCCACAATTAACAGGACACCTTAGGCATTGTGGTACTATTGTATTTTCAAAAATTAGATGTATGTTGGTATATTCTTAAGCACTTTGATTGCCTCCTGGTAGATTTGATCAAGAGATAGACTTCTCTTTTCACTTCTCTTACTACTCAACTCAGAGTGCTTTTAGTAGGTGTTGGTTATTTATGCTCTTCTTGTATATAATCACTAGTACTGGTTCTTGCTTAGATGGTGGGATTTGTATATGGTGTGGTTGTAGCTTGGCTGTATGACTACAATTGTTGTCTCCTGTTGGGTAAGGCAAGGAAAGAAAAAGCCCCCCAAGATGGGGGGGGGGAGAAAAAGACTGGACACTAAAGTCCCAAATCACCAAAAAACAAACCAGCATAACAACTCAGAAAAAAATGTAGCAAAATATTAGTAAGACTATGTTGTTGTTGTTGTTAAGTGCCATTGACTCGATTCTGACCCATAGTGACCCTGTGTTGGGTTTCCAAGGAGCAGCTGGTGAGCTTGAACCACCAACTTTGCAGTTAAAATGACTTTGCAGCCTGGCATTTGCCCACAGCGCCACACTAGACTTTGTTGTTGTTGTCAAGTGCCATCGAGTCAGGAACAGACTCATAGCAACCCCATGCACAGCAGAATGAAACAATGTCCGATTCTGGGAAAACCTCACTACCACTGCCACACTTGAGTCCATCAATGATGCCACCTGGCCAATCCATCTTGATAGGGGTCTTCCTCTTTTTCTCTGACCCTCCACCTTACCCAGCATGACATCCTTCTCCAGCGACTGTTTCCTCCGGACAATATGTCCAAAGTATGAGAGACGAAGTTTAGCCATTTTGGCCTCCAAGGAGCATTCTGGCTGCACTTCTTCCAAAACAGATCTATTGGTTCTTTTGGCAGTCCATGGCACTTTCAGTATTCTCCTCCAACACCACAACTCAAAGGCATCAATTCTTCTACGATCTTCCTTATTCACTGTCCAGCTTTCGCATCCATATGAGGCTATTGAAAATACCATGGCCTGGGTCAGGCACACCTTAGTCCTCAAGCTGACATCTCTGCTCTTCAATACTTTAAAAAAGTTCCTGTGCAGCAGATTTGCCCAATGCAATACGTCATCTGATCTCTTGACGGCTGTTTCCGCGAGTGTTGATAGTTGATCCAAGAAGAATGAAGTCCTTGACAACTTCAGTCTTTTCTCCACACCAGACTTTAGTGCCCCTTTTTTGGCTTCTTGCCTTCAAAGCTGCCTGAGAAATTTCAAGATGTTCTCATTGCACTTTATGATGTAAGTCAAGGCTTTTTTTGTGGTCATTTTTCTCCTTTTTTGCCTCTCTCATCTCCTCTCAAACCTGTTCAGGTGTTTCCCTTAATAAGAATCAGCCCAGGGCTTGCCAAACATGTTCCCCTTTCTTTGATTCTGTGCCCAATGATCCTTGATTTGCAGATTCTTATGCATGCATAGTAGAACCTTCCCTGGGGGGTGTTCACTCACTCAGATATCCCCTCTGGTCTCCAGAGTGGAGGTGGGCAAACAGAGGAAAATAAAAGGATAAAAAAGAAATGTTCACACCATTGTCTCTGACGATTGATCAGACTTCTGATATGGAAGTCCTCTCTTGGCCTACTCTTTCCTGTTCAAAAGGCTGCATTGTGACTTGCTGGCCACTGCAAATTAGAAAACACCTCCTTTCTGGCTACTTCTTTATATGTACTTTTTATAGATTTTTTTTTTAATTTAAAATTTTCCTTTTAGTTTTCATTATCCAACTTTTCTTAGAATAAGCATATTTCCCTAGTATAATCTTAATGGTACTAGAAAAACTATTATTATATGATGTATTTTCACTGAACAAAAATTAACTTACAGGTTTGATTAATAGTAGATTCAAACACAAGTCCAATTAGAAAGTAAACAGTAATTAATACTCTCAAAAGAGAAAACTAAAAAGGGATTCTTTCAATTTTATTCTTTTATATAAGTTCCTAGGATGGAGGCAGTAAGAATAAGCAGTTATAAAATCTGAATAAATTTATTTACTTTTTCATTTTTTCATAAAACCTTGAATTTTAAATTTTCTCAGAAATCCTCATAACTATTTAAAATTGTTCTCATGTATAATGCAAAGATGATTGGAAGAAGAGTTGAAAAATGGGTCACCTCAGAGTTTTCCTCTGGATGTTAAGTGGCCCCTTCCTGTCTCCCAGTGATAACCAAGTGCTATTTGCTCATTTATTTTTCTCTGTCATTCTCAGGTAAGCCCCTGAACATACCTTGCAAAGCATTCTTCGGATTCAGTGGAGAGTCTGGACCAATGATCTACTGGATGAAAGGGGAGAAGTTTATTGAAGAACTGGCAGGTCACATTAGAGAAGGTGAAATAAGGTACAAGACTGGACTTGCTTACCTTTCTTTGTTATCTTTGCAGTTAAGGAATGAAATGTCCTAGATGTGCCTCTACTCACGAGTTTAATTATTATACCTCCAAATCATCCCATAATCTCAAAGCTGATCTAGTGGCGTAAGTAATGCTGACTACCTTAAGAAATAAAAGTGTGTATAAAATCTTCTACTATAATATTTCCCATTTTCTAAGAATATCCACTCTAAGTGTTATGACTTCACAAAGTTACCTAAGCAAACTCTTGAATTTCCAAAGTTTGTTGCTGTTAAGAGTCATCAAGTTGGGTCCAAATCATAGCATAACAGAAAAAAACACTGCCAGATCCTGCACCTCAAAATTCTTGCTATTTTTGAGGCCATTGTTGAAGCCACTGTATCTACCTCATGAAGGGTCTTCCTCTGTTTCACTCACACTCTGCTTTACATAATGCCCTTCTCCAGGAACTGTTCCTTCCTGTTGACATGTTTTGCAATCCTCAATTCCATGGAGCATTCTAGCTGTAGTTCTTCCAAGATAAAGTTGTTCATTCTTTTGGGAATCCATGGTGTATTCGATATTCTTCAATAACACCAGAATTCAAATGCATCAGTACTTTTTTGGTCTGCAACATTCATTCTCCTGCTTTTGAATGCATCTGAGACAATTGAAACTGCACCTTAATTCTCAAAATGAAATCTTTTAACATTTTGTTTTTGTTGTTAAGTGTCTCCAGTCAGTTTCAACTCATAGTGAACCTCTATAGTATTCCCAAGGAGCTGCTGGTGGGTTTGAACCATCACCCTTGTGATTAGCAGTCCAATGCTTACCCCACAAGGCCATACATTCTGCAGCAGATTGGCATTAAGCAACACATCCTTTGATTTTTCGACTGTTGCTCCAATGAATGTTGATTGTGGATCTAAGTAAAGTGAAATCCTTGGCAACTTCAGTATTTTCTGTGCTTTCCATGATGTTGTTTACTGGTTTAGTTGTGAGGATTTTTGTTTTATGTTGAGATGCAATCCATATGGAAGGATGTAATTTTTAATATTTAATGTAAAGGCTTCATGTCCTCTTCATTTTTTGCAAGCAAGGTTATATCATCTACATATACCATGCTGCCAATGAGTCTTCGACTAATTCTGATTCCTCACATTCTTGTACATCAACATAACTTCTGAGATTTGCTCAGCATACACATTGGATAATTATGGTAAAAATATACAACCCTGACACACATTTCTTCTAATTTAAAATCATACAGTATCCCCTTTTTCTACTCTAATGACTGCTCTTATGCAGGTTCCACATGAACACAATTAAGTCTTCTGCAATACCCATTCTTCACAATGTTATCCATAATTTGTTATGATCCCCACAGTCGAATGCCTTTGCAGAGTCAATAAAACACAAATAAACATCTTTCTTGTATTCTTTGTTTTCAGCCAAGATCCATCTAATATCAGCAATGATTTTCCTCTTCCCAGGTCTTCTGAATCTGAATTCAATTTCTTTCTGCAACCACTTTAGAATTATCTTCAGCAAAACTTCACTTGCCTGAGATATTAATGACATTGTTCCACAATTTCTACATTCTGTTGAATCACCTTTCTTTTGTATGGACATAAATATGGGGACCCTTACAATAGACAGGCCAGGTAGTTGTCTTCCAAATTTCATGGCATAAATGAATGAGTGCTTCCAGCATTACATTTGTTTAAAAAAATCTCAACTGGTATTTCATCAATTCTTAGAGACCTTAACAAAACAAAACAAAAGCATTTCCTTAAGTGCGTGTTGGACTTCTTCCTTCAATACCATCAATTATTGAGTATTGCTACTTTCTAAAATAGTAGAACATCAACCTTTTTGGGGGGACCATAAGATCCTTTAATATTGTAACTCAAGGCTTGATTTTTTTCTTCAGTTCTTACAGCTTGAGAAATGCTGAGCATGTTCTTCCCTTTTTGTTTTCTCACTTCAAGTGTTTGTACATTTTATTATAATTTTTTGCTTTGTCTTCTAGAGCTGCCCTTTGAAATTTCCCATTTAGTTCTGCTACTTAATCATTTCTTCCATCACTTTAGCTTCTCAAAACTCAAGAGCAAGTTTCAGAGTCTCTTCTGACATCCAGTTTTGTTTGTCATTCTCTTGTCTTTTTAATGACTTTTTGGTTTCTTCACGTATGATCACAGTCTACAATTCATCTGTTCTTTGGTCATTATTGTTCAGTATGTCAAATCTGTTCTTGAGATGGTCTCTAATTTCAGGTGGGATACACTTCAGGCTGTATTTTGGCTCTTGTGGACTTATTTTAATATTCTTCATCTTAAATTTGAACTTGCATATGAGCAATTGATGGTCAGTTCCTCATTCTGGTCTATGACATTGAGCTTCTGAGTTATCTCTTTCCATAAACTTAGTAGTTTTGAGGTGTATAGTCTCAGTTTATGCTATTGAATAAAATATATTCACAATTAATAAGACATTGGTCCTATAAAATTCTATCATGAGATCTCCAGAGTAGTTTTTATTACCAAGGCCATATTCTCCAACTATTGACTCATCTTTGTTTCCATCATGTGCTTGCCAATTAAAATTAAAATTATCCATGCATCTTGATTTTTATTAGTTAACAATCACATGCTTGATCAAATTCAAACTGCATACAATGGTAATAATCTTCAATTTTCTCACATTTCACATTAATTGTTGGTAGGTAAATTTAAATTTTGTTGTTGTTGTTATGTGCCATGGAGTTGGTTCCAACTCATAGCTACCCTGTACAGGGTTTCCACAGCTGTAAATCTTTATGGGATCAGAAAGCCTCATCTTTCTCCCACAGAACAGCTTGTAGTTTCGAACTGTTGACCCTGAGGTTAGCAGCCCAATCCGTAACCACTACGTAAGCCATCAGTAGTCATATTAATTGTTCTTCCTAGTAGGTATGTGGATGTTATCCTCTGATAATGTTGCATTTTAGGATAAATCCTTAAATGTTCTTTTTGACAATGCCATTCCTCTTGAATTTGTCATTTTCAGTATAGTAGATAATATGATTGTCGCTATAATGTCTAGGATATCTATCAATCTTTATGCTTTCTCTTTCAATTTTGATGACTCCCAATTTTCCTAGATTCATACTTCATATATTCCATGTTCTGATTATTAATGGATATTTGGAGCTGTTTCTTTTCATTTTGAGTCATGTCACATCAGGAAATAAAAGTCCCAAACATGTCATTAAAGTTGACTCCATTTTGAAGAGTCAGCTCTTCTACAGTTGTATTTTGAGTGATTTCCAGCCAGAAAGGCTAATCTTCTGGCACTGTTTGAGTCAGTATTCTATTGCTATTCATAAAGTTTTCACTGGCCAATATATATATTTTTTAATTTATTGTGGCTAGAGTGAAGGTTAATATTAGCTAATATTCAACACATCATACATACTTTTATTCATCTCAATAATTGCATTCCTCTCAATGTAACACCACGTATCCCACTTCCTCCTTGTGTTTCTTGTTTTTATTCAGCCTTCTTTGCAAACCATTCTGAAATGTGCCCTTAGGTAAATGCTGTCATCCTCTCTCTCTCTCTTTTTATCTCAAATGGTTTTCCATTCTGTGTTGTGCATATCTCACTAGTGTTTTCTCCCTACCCCTGTATAAATGTCTGTTGCGAGCTAAAAATTGAGCCACAGGGATGAATTCTATTCTAAAATTCTGTCTCACCAGTAAGCCTGGTCTTTTTTATTATTTTATATTTTGTTCCACATTTTCTCTCATGCTACCCTTTCAGAGTGATCCCTTTCAGAGAAGTTGGTAGTGGTTGCTTCTGGTCTCCGGACCCTGCAAAAGGATTTTCCACTGGTCTACTAGTCCATTGGACTAATTGTTTCTAGATACCTTTAATTTTCCTCCTCTTCTTTGTTCAGGACAAGGATAGACCAATTGTTCTACATTAGATTGTCATTTATGAGGTTTTAAATCCCAGTCACATCTCACCAAAGTAGGATATAAAGCACTGTCTTTATGGACTTTTTCTCAAGTAAACAGCCAGGTCCTTCTTAACCGTGTTTGTTTTAGTCTGAAAGCTCTGTTGGAACCTGTGTACCATTGGCAACTCTGCTGATAATTGAAATACTGGTAGTATATCTTCCAATATCACAGAAACATTGCAAGACATAGTAGTACAATAAGACATATGAGTGATAGATCCAAAGTTTAGCTTATTGCTATCTCACTCAGTCACAGAAAAGTTATAGAATTTGTAGGTGACTCCCCTGACAACTGTAAAAATAATCATTTATTACCTGTGATCAGGCAACCTTCATCTGTCATAGGTGTTAAGTGAGGTGGCTGTGGTGGTGGTGTTGTTGTTGTGCTGTGGAGTCAGTTCCGGCTTACAGCGACCCTGTACAGGTTTTCAAGGCTGTAAATCTTACAGGAGCAGAAAGCCTCATCTTTCTTCCATGGAACAGCTGGTAGTTTTGAAATGCTGACCTTGAAATTGTCAGCCTAATTCGTAACCATGAGGTGGCTGTAGTAAGTTGATAATCAGTCTAAATAAACTGACTCTTGTTCAATAGTGTTTATTTTCCCAGTAGCACTGTTCATCTTGAATATGTCTGATACTTCATATTAACTACTCCTTAGACTTCTTTTCACTCTCTTATGTATAGTTAGTTATCAACTCCACTGGTTTTCTAACCCTATGCATGCATTACCTTTTCATTTATGCAAGGATACTTCAAAAGTTCATGGAAAAATTCCATTATCTTTTAATTCCATATTTTTACCAACTTGTTTTAGCCCCCTCATAGAAAGGAATAATAGCTCATTTTTCCTTCTTCACTTACTCTGCTGGATTGCCTTTGAGAAGAAATGTAGGTAAGCTAGAAAAATAAACCACATTCAAAATGTTAA
>NW_006408677.1:5647243-5671546 GCF_000296735.1 Chrysochloris asiatica | reverse complement strand
ATACATTAATGTACACACTGAAGAAGCTAAATAAACTCCAAATAGAATGTATGAAAATAAATCCATAAACAGACATAAAATAATAAAATTGCCAAAAATCAAACACAAGAAGAAAATCTTGAAATCAGCAAAAGAAAAATGGTTTGTCATGATATGGAAACCAAAATAAGATAAATGACTAGCTTCTAATAATAAACAAGGGAGACCAGAAGTGGGGAAAGTATATCCCAAAATCTTAAAGAAAAAACTGTCAACCAAGCTGTTTCTCAAAAGTAAAGACAAAATAAAAATATTTCCAGATTAGCAAAAAGTGGGAAATTTGGTTGCTTACAATCATGACTTATATGAAATAGTAAAGGAAGTTCTTCAGGTTGAAAGTCAATGATCCCAGACAGTAATTTAAATTTATACACACACAGCACCAGTAATAGTTGTTGCTGTTAGGTGCCATTGAGTTGGTACTGACTCAGAGACCCTATGCACAACAAAACAAAACACAGCCTTGGGCCAACGTCACTTTTGTTGCCACGCTTGAGCCCATTGATGCTCCCACTTTCCCAATCCATCTCGCTGGGGTCTTCCTCTTTTTCTCTGACCCTCCACCTTACAAAACATGATATTCTTCTCCAGTGACTGGTTCCTCCTGACAATATGTCCAAAGTATGAGAGACAAAGTTTGGCTATCCTGGCTTCAAGGAACACTCTGGCTGCACTTCTTCCAACACAGATCTGTTGGTTCTTTTGACAACTCATGTCACTTTCAGTATTCTCCTCCAACTCAAATGCATCAATTCTTCTATGGTCTTCCTTATTCACTGTTCAGCTTTCACATGCATATGGTAGTTATATAATTATAAAAGACAGTGTAAATGTAAGTTTCATTTTTTTAATTTGGTAATTGATTTAAAAAACAATTATATAAAATAATATGTATATAATTTTATGTTGTTAAGTACTGTCAAGTCAGTTTGACCTATAATAAGTAAATGGAATATATTTGCCAATAATAGCACAAAAGTGATGTGCAGGAGCAAAGAAATGACTCTCAATGGTAACTGAAAGCCCCAGGAACAAATGAAGAGATTCAGAAATGATTAAAAAGGAAGTTAAAATATCCTAAAAATATGTACTTGTTCCCCTTTCATGTTTTGGCTATTTTAAATGCATTAAAAATAAGATAATAATTAAAACAATACAACATTGGGTTAGTAAGTTTTATAGATGTATAGCAATAAGACCACAAAAGGAGATAAATGTAATAGACCTACACAGGAATAACATTTTTATATCTCATAGAATTAAACTAGTATAAATCTGAAGCTAGTTCTGATTAGTTAAGTTGTATATATGATAATCCCTAAAGTGAACATTATAGAAATAACTTAAAAATACAGTGAAAAAAATTACTAAAGACATTAAAATACTGCATTAGAAACTATTCACTTAATATACAGAAAGCATAAAAAGAGAGAGAGAAATAGAAGAACCAAAATGTCATGAGACGTACAAGGGGGCCTCAAAAAGTTAGTGGAAAAATAGAATTAAAAGATAATGGACTTTTTTCCATGAACTTTTTGAAGCTTCCTCATATATATGGAAAGCAAATAGTAAAATGACAGGCATAAATCCACTGTATTAATAATTGAATATGAATGAATTAAGCAATCTAGTCAAAATGGAGAGACCTGTCAAGCTGAATTAATAAAAATCATCCAACTAGGGTTGCAATTGACTCCTGGTGTGGCATTGCAGGATAATGCACTGGATCTCTAGGTCAGTTTGAACTACAAAGTCACCAGCCACACATCAGAAAGTGTATACAGCGTAGCAATGAGTTGAAACTGACTTGATGGCACTTCACAACAACATCATATGCTATCTACAAGAGACACAGTTTAGATTAAAATATACAGCTAGATCAAAAGCAAAAGGATGGAATAAAGATACGTCATACAAATAGCAAACAAAAGAAAATTGCAGTCACTTGACTGTTATCAAGGAGCTCTGGTAGCGTATTGGTTACAAATTGGGCTGCTAACCTCAAGGTCGGCAGTTTGAAACTACCAGCTGTTACATGGGAGAAAGATGAGGCTTTCTGCTCCCGTAAAGATTTGCAGCCTCAGAAACCCTGTGCAGGGTCACTATGTGTTGGAACCGACACCACAGTATTTAACAACAACAACTACATACTGTTATCAGACTGTTTTGATTACCTGATCTTTACTTTTTTGATGAGGGATTCCCCAAGGCTATGTATGGGATTGAGTGAACACATGACAACTAACACTGGACAAATGTGATAGACAACAGCTTATTAGTCACATATACTCACCACATAGCAGAGAAGAAAGACATTGCAGCCCATGCAAAACTACATTGAAGTTGCACTTAGTAGCTAAGTGAACCATAAGGTAAAAGGAGAGGTAGTCCTCATAAAAATAAGAGGGTAGGTGCCTCCTGGTTCCCATACGAGGATGTAATTGACTTGTTTGAATGATTTTGTAGGCTCGCAGAGAATTTAAACTCACTACCCATGGATAAGCAGAAACTAGACCTGGCCATTTGATAAGGGGAATTGTTTGATCAACAGACCTTATCCAATGGAGCAGAGTGGGGAGGGAAACCTGTGGTTAAGCTATTACAGATCAGTTTTACTTTACCAGATGTCAAGGCAACACATCATACTGAACGTTAATTTTATACTTTACACCACAGAAACAAAATAGACTTTAAAACAAAACAATGTTTAGAGATAAAGATGAACACTTTATAATAAGTAAAGGGTCAATCCATCTGGAAGATATAACAGTTATAAACATATGAACTGAAGTGAAAACTGACTAAATAAAGGGAGAAATAGATAATTCAAAATAGTAGTGGGAAACTTCAATATGCTACTTTCAATAATGGATAGTACAACTAAACAAATCAATCAATGAATAAAAGACTTAAACGAAATTATAATAGGCTGGAATTAAGATACAACACTTCATGCAACATCAGGAAAATGCAGTCTTTTCAAGTACACAAAGAACATTCTCCAGGTTAGCATATGCTAGTCTATGAAACAAACTTCAATAAATTGAACGGATAGAAATAATACAACATATGTTCTCCAAATGAAATGAGAAACCAGTAAGAGAAATAATTTTGAGAATTTCACAAATATATGGGGATCAAATAACAAATTCTTAAATTAACTAATGAGTTAATGAAGAAATCATACTGGAAATTAGGAAATCCATTGAGATGAATGAAATAGAAGATACACTATACTAAAATTTATGGGGTGCAGCTAAAGCAGTTCTTAAAGGGAAATTTAAATTTGTAAATGCCTATATTAAAAAAGTCAGCGGTTCGAAACTACCAGCTGCTCCGCGGGAGAAAGATGAGGCTTTCTACTCCCGTAAAGATTTACACCCTCGGAAACCCTGTACAGGGTCGCTATGGGTCGGAACCGACTCGACGGCACTTAACAACAACAACAACATATTAAAAAATAATAAACCTCTTGAATCAATACCCTAAATTTCCACCAGAAGAAATTGCAACGAGAATAGCAAACTAATCCTAAAGCAAACAAAATGAAGGAAACAATAAATAGTAGAATAAAAATTAGTAAATTAAAGAATAGAAAAATAACTATTGAAAAGTATTGAAGACAAAAGCTGCTGCTGTGAAAAGTTCAACATAATTGACACATTTTGAACAGAATACGAAAAAATAGAGAGAAGACTCAAATTACTAGAGTTTTACAGAAAAAATAGCATAATAAGGGAATTCAATGAATAATTATTTGTCTATAAATGAAACAACTTTGATGAAATTTGCAAATGCCTTGAAAGAAACAAGCTACCAAAAGAGATTAAAAGGGAAACAGAAATTCTAAATAATTATAAGTAAAGAAATAGAATTACTAATATTTAAATGAAAAGAAAGAAAAACCCAGGCCTGGATGCTTTCACTAGTGCATTCAACAAAATACTTGAAGAAGAATTGATACCAATATTTCACAAACTCTTTTTTTAAAGTAGAATATGAAGGAACACACTTCCCAATTCATTTTATGAAGCCAGTATTACCTGATACCAAAAGCAAATTGACATCACAAGAAAATAAGATGGATGCAAACATTCTCATAAAATCTAGCAAAAAGAATCAGTAACTTATTACAAAAGGATAACCATAACCAAATGATATTTATCATAGGAATTCAAGGTTGGTTTAACATGTGAAAATCAATTAGCATAATACACCGTATCACTACATTGAAAAACAAAAAGCACATAATCATCTAAAAGAAAAAAACAGGAAAAATCTTATAGAATCAAACACCATTTCATGATAAAACAGTCAACAAACTAGAAATAGAAAGAAACTCCCTTAATGAAATAAAGGGCATCTACAAAACATCCACAGCTAAACATCACATAAAATGGTGAAAAATCAGATTCCCATATATCACTAACAAGGCAAAGGAATTTGCTCCCCTATAGTACTTCTATTCAATATTGCACTAGGAAATCTGACTCTGGCAATTAGATGTGAAAAAAGGAATGAATGGATTGAAAGTGTTAAGTAAAGTTTTATTTCTTCACAGCTTACATAATCACACATGTAGAAAATCCAAAGTATTACTCATATACATACAAAATGACTAAAGCTAATAAACTTAGCAAGGGTATATAGTACATGATCAATAAATAAAAATCAATTAGATTTGTATATTATTTCCAATGAAAAATCAAAATTAATACTAGTTAATATAACTATTATTCAAAATTACCCTCCAACCACTAATGCCAAAAACAAAGAAATTGAAGATTTGTAACAACTTCTGAAGTTTGAAATTCACAAACATGCAATCAAGATGCTTTGATAATTACTGGTGATTGGAATAGCAAAGTTGGCAACAAATAAAAAGGTTCATTGTTGGAAAATATGGCTTTGGTGATAGAATTAATGACAGATCACATGGTAGTATTTTGCAAATCTATTCATTGGAAATACCTTGTTTTCAACAGAATAAACTGAGATTATACACATGAACCTCACTGGGTGAAATACACAGGAATGAAATTGATTACATCTATGGAAAGATACGTTGTAGAAGCTCAATATCATCAATCACAGTAAGGCCAGCTACCAACTAAGGAACAGATTATCAGTGGCTCATATGCAAGTTCAAATGGAAGTTGAAGAAAATTGAAACAAGTGTATGGCAGCCTTGATCATATATGTTGTTGTTGATGTTAAGTGCCACCAAGTCATTTCCAACTCATAGCGACCCTGTATAGGGTTTCCGAGCAGTAACTAGGAAGTTTTAACTGCCTACCTTACAGTTCAAATGAACCTTGTAATCATGTGCTTGTCCTATATATCCTACCTGAATTTAGAGACCATTTCAAGAATATTTTGGTACATTGAACACTAAAGATTGAAGATCAGATGAGCTATGGAATGACATCAAATACATTATACATGAAGAAATAAAAGGTCACTAAAAAGATAACGAAGAAAGAAAAGACCAAAATGGATGGCAGTAGAGACTCTGAAACTTTCTCTAGAATGTAAAGAGGCTAACACAAAAAGAAGAAATGAAGAAGAGCTGAACAGAAAATTTTGATAGTTGCTCAAGAAGATAAGTATTATAATGATATATCCAAATACATAGGGATAGAAAACTAAAAGAGAAGAACACAGCATTTCTCAAGGTAGAAAACTGTAGAAAAATTCAAGTGTTGTATTGGAATACTGAAGGCTTCTATGGACACAATAGTGAATAGCACAAGAAGCATTAAAAGAAGATGGCAGGAATATACAGAGTCACTGTACCAAAAATAATTGGTTGATGTTTGATGTTCAACCATTTGAGAGGCAGAGTCTGATCAAGAATGATGGTATCGAAGAAAGATGTCCAAACTTCATTGAAGGCATTGGTATAAAAACAAAACAAAAATCTAGGCTCCAGCTTTTGTGTGTGTGTGTGTGCGCATCATCTGTGAGAAGGAAGACTATTCTCAGCAACCAGACTGTCGACATTCCAGAGAACATTAACATCAGTCTTATGGGCTGCACAGTATTCTTGAAAGGCCCCAGGGGAACCCTGTGGAGGGACTTCAACCACATCAATGTAAAGCTCAACCTCCTGGGGAAGAAAAAGAAGAGATTTAGCATTGACAAATGGTGGGGAATCAGAAAGGAACTGGCTACAGTCTGCACCATCTGTAACCATGTGCAGAATATGATCAAGGGTGTTACATTGGGCTTCCTTTACAAGATGAGGTCTGTGTATGCTCACTTCCCCATCAATGTTGTTATCCAAGAGAGTGGGTCTCTTGTTGAAATCCGAAACTTCTTGGGGGGAAAATACATTCGTAGGATTCAGATGAGGGCAGGTGTTGCTTGTTCAGTATCTCAAGCCCAGAAAAACAAATTAATTCTTGAAGGATATGACATAGAACTTGTATCAAATTCAGCTGCTTTAATTCAGCATGCCGCAACAGTTAAAAACAAGGATATCCAAAAAATTTTGGATAGTATCTTGTTGTTGCTGTTGTTAAGTGCTGTTGAGTTGATTCCAACCCATAGCGACCCTGCATAGGGTTTCCAAGGAGCAGCTGGTGAGCTTGAACCACCGAACTTGCAGTTCAAATGACTTTGCAGTCTGATGCATTAGCCCACAGTGCCACACCAGGACTATGTGTCTGAAAAAGGAACCATCCAACAGGCTGATGATGACTAAGATAAAAAAGCTATCCAGCTATGGAAACAAGGTCTGGTGATTCCTAAGACTTCTCGGTGATATTTTTGATGTACTGAAATTTATCTAACCAAAAAAACTAGGCTCCAGGGATTGAGATGTTTCAAGAAATGTATGCAACTTACTGGAAGTGCTTACTTGTGCATGCTGTGAAATTTAGAAGGCAGCTACCTGTCCAACCAACAGTAAGAGACCAGTGTTTGTGCCTATTCTAAGGAAAGTTGACCCAACAGAATTTGGAAATTATCTATCAATATTATTAATATCACACACAAGTAAAATGTTGCCATTATATTTCAAAACTGTTTGTAGCAGTACAGGGAACTGACAGAAATTGAAGCCAGAGTCAAGAGAGGACAAGGAATGAGAGATATCACTATTGATATATGATGATATTGACTGAAAAGCAAAGAATACCCGGAAGATTATTACCTGTGTTTCTGGACTACATAAAAGCATTTTACTGGGTTGTGTTGTTCTTAAGTGCCATAGATTCAAATGTAAAGGCATTCAACTAGGTGGATAACAACAAATGTTGGATAACAGTGAATAGAATGGGAATTGCAGTACTTCATTTTGGTCTTGTAGAATCCATACATAGACCAAGAGTCATTCAGACAATGAATATGGAATGGTTAAAATCAGGAAAGGTGTGCATCAGGGTTTACTTTTTCACCATACTTATTCAATCTGTATGATGGGCAAAAAATCCAAGAAGCTGTACTATGTAAAGAAGAATGTAGCATTAAGTTTGGAGAAATATTCATTAACAACCTTATATATACCAGCTTGCTGAAAGTGAAGAGTACTTGAAGCACTTACTGATGAAGAACAAAGACTACATACAGCCTTTAGTATGGATTCAGTATTTATTTCAAAATAAAGAAAACAAATTTGCCACAACTGAACCAGTAAACAGCATCATGATAAACACAGACAATATTGAAGTTCTCGAGAATTTCAGTTCTCTTGTATCCACAGTTAACACCCATGGAAGCAGCAGTGAAGAAATAAAACAATATACAGCAGCAAAAGATCTCTTCAAAGTGTTAAAAAGCAAAGATGGCACTTTCAGGAAAAAGATGTGTCTGACCCAAGCCATGGTATTTTCAGTCACCTTATATGCATATGAAAACTGGACAATGACTATAAAAGACTGAAAACAATTGATGACTTGGAATTATGGCTTTGGTGAAAAATATTGACTACCAAATGAAGTACCAAAAGAAGGATCAAATCTGTGTTGGAAGAAGTAAAGTAAGGAAGGATGTTGAGGCTTTGTGTTACATAGTTTGGACAAAGTATCAGGGGGGACTGATACCTGGAGAATGAAATCATGCTTAGTAAAATGGGGGTGGGGGGGCAGACAATCAAGAAGATAGACTGACACAGTGAGTGAAACTATTGACTCATACATAGCAGTGATTATGTGGATGGCACAAAATCATAATGTTTCCTTCTGTTGTTTATAGATTACAATGAGTCACAATTGACTAGATGACACCTAACAACAATTAATTCTCTTATTTAAATTTTTACCAGTTAAGTAGTTACCTTCAAGTCTATTCCAACATATAAAGACCCTCATGTGTGTCAGAGTAGACCAATGCTCCTATAGAATTTTCAGTAGCAATGTTTTGGAATCCAGTCCTTTCTTTGAGGTACATTTTGGTGGACTCAAGCCTCCAAACTTTCAGTTAGAAGCTGAGCACTTTGACCATTTGTACCACCAAGGGACTCTAATTTACAACAGGAGTCCTGGTGTGGTGCTGTAGGATAAGCTCTGGACTACTAACAGCAAAAGGAGCTCTGTTAGCGTAGTGGTTACAAATCGAGCTGTGAACCTCAAGGTCAGCAGTTCGAAACTACCAGCTGCTCCGTGGGAGAAAGATGAGGCTTTCTGCTCCCGTAAAGATTTACAGCCTTGTACAGGGTCGTTATGGATCGGAACCGACTCGACGGCACTTAACAACAACACTAACCGCAAGGTCGGTGGTTCAAACCCAATATGTGCTCCTTATAAATCCTACACAGGGTCACTATGAATCAGAACAGACTGATAGCACTTAACAACAACAGCAATTTGTAACAAGTAACTGAAAGGTAGGTGGTTTAGTCCCACCAGCTCCTCTGTGGGAAAAAGATAGGCAGTCTGGTCTCATAAAGATCAGTCTTGGAAACTAAATGGGGAAGTTCTACTCTGTCCTATAGGGTTCCTTTAAATCAGAATTGACTTATGGGCAATGAGTTTTGTTTGTTTTTTGGTAATCAGTAACTCTTTATTAGTCAATTTGAAGTTAATGCTTAATTGAAATGTAAGCAACTAGTTTTCTTTTTAATTATCTTGGAAGACACATGTCTAGGAATATCATTAATGTATCTGTCTATAAAAGATCTTAAGGACCACTCTTCATTTTCAGAGAAAGAAACTAGTCAGCAAAAGGGCAAGTGATAGTTACAATGGTTCATAAATAGTTTGTAGCATAGTTTCCACTATCAAAAGACTCATAGCTGCTTGTTGATCAACTGCTGTAATTAAATGAGCTTAAATAATTATCTCCCTTTTCCTATACATGACAGGCTATATTATTTTTTAAATAAAAATATTACTGTAGTATGATAAACACACAAGAAACCCTAGCATGTAGTGGATTGTTTATTGGGCTGCTAACTGCAAAGTCAAGAGTTTTAATCCCCAAACAACTCCACCAGAGAAAGAGGAAACTGTCTGCTCCTTTAAAGATTTAAAGCCTCAGAAACCCTACAAAGAGGCATTATGAGTCAGAATTGACTCCATGACAGTGGGTTTGATTTTGGGTAAGCAACACACAGTAAACAGCACATTTTTAAAGTGCACAGTCTCTCAATGCTGATTTATATATGTATATACCTGTGATTCTCACAACCATGATAATGAACCCATCAGTCATCCTCAAGTTTCCCAGTGCTCCTTCGTAATCCCTATGCCGTGTCCTCCTCCCAGAACCACTTATTTTTCTGTCACCATAAATTAGTTTGCATTTTGTAGTTTTATATAAATAGAATCATGTAGCACATACTTCTTTCTGAAAGACTAGATTATTTGACTTAATAAAATTATTTTTTATTTATCAATGTCATATGTATAAATAGTACATTACTTATTCTTATTGCCAAGTCGTATTCCATTGCATGAATATACAGCAATTTGGTTATCCATTCACCTGTTGATGGACATTTGGATTGTTTAACAGTTCAGGGACTTCTACAAATGTAATGGCTATAAACATTTGCATACATGTATTTGTATTCATATATATTTCCTTTTCTTTTGGGTAAATATGTAGGCATTAAATAGTTAAATTATATGGTAGGTATATATTTAATATATTTGTTTATAGCTACCTTTTCCTTTGGACAAACCTATTTTTGTAATAGTTTTAGATTTATACAAAAATTAAAAAGGCAGTGTGGCCAATATACCCTACACCAAATTTTCCCTATTATGAACATCTTATGTTACTATGGTGCATTTGTTATAATTAATGAACAAACATTGATACATTACTATTAACTGTAGCACTGTAGGATCAGCACTGGACAGAAAACCACAAGGTTGACAGTTCAAACCCTATAAGTGTTGCTATGAGTCTGAACAGACTCGACAGCACTTAACAACAACCATTAATAGTTTCCCTGGAGCCAATTTTGACTCATGACAACTCAATGTTTTTCACAATAGAACTATGCTCTGAAAAATCAGTAACTGATTTCTCAGAAGTAGATCAACAGGCCTTTTTTATAGGTGCCTCTGGATACACTAGAACCTCCAACCTTTTGCTTCACACTCATGCTTTTTTCAAACTCCCTTAGTTTTTACCTCACGTCCTTTTTCTGCTCCAGGAATTTAAATGTTTTAAGAATATACCAAAGTGAGTATACCAATTCACAAAATAAAAATTAGACTCTGCTGCTGCTCTCTAGCAGCACATCATAGAGTGGTGGGAGACAAAACTTACATATGTGAAACAGTTCAATCCAGTCCAAGTCACTAGATGACTAGATGCCAAATGGATGAAACAGATAGTAAGTGCTATAAAAAGCCAAATTTTCAGGATTTGCAAAATGCCACTGTCTGTTTGATTTCGTTACATCTTCTTTCTCCAGCCTCCCTAATCCCTCAATAAAAGTTGGGTACATATCTATATTTTCAGAGGAGAAAACTAACATGGAATTTGTTTTGAAAATTTCACAAGACCCCATTAGCCAACTAGAGACACCTTCAGAGGAGTGCAAACATAGAGGCAGGAATTCTAGGCCAAGATAAACACACAGTCAGCCATCTTGTAATATTAATTATGTGATCTGTGATCTATGAGCTTTTGGGAGCTGTGAGTGTGTGGGAATTCCTTGACACTATGGCTATTTATTCTAACACAGTAGTTAATTAGTAGACTTGTCCTCTACTCAGGAAAAGCAATGTCCTCAAAACTAAGTGTATAAGACTTTTACACAGCATAGCAGATTGAAACAAATCTGGTAGTTTCATTGGAAAAATAAAATACAACAATAAAACACCAATCATACCATTACTTCAACCACAATAAATTTGCATTCTTTCACAGCCCACACATTTTCTCTAAAAGGGAAGAGTTCTGACAGTAGAATGCTGAGGATGCTAATTAGGGGATTCCTCTCAAAAGCATTTGTGGAAACAAAATTTGTGTCAAGATGCGTGACCCCACTTCAGGGTATCTTAGTGGGCTCACATTTTAGTCAATTCATAGCTTTAATGTTGTGCATGAATGTCAAAAGTATACTGCCAAGTAGATATAAGTGGTGATGTAAATAAGTTGCTCTTGCACAGTTGACTGGCTGAGAATTGGTCCCAGAGGCACTGGATCTGACAGTAAAACTGGCCATGCTGCCTAGGTTTTCAATTTCCTGGGCAGCACCTTTAGCCTATATGTATGTGTTATAACTTTTTAAATTTTCAATCTCACTGTTGCCCAGAGAAATAGAGAACATTGAGAAAAAATTCTACCTAGAAGAAAAGCTTGAATATTAACAGAGGACCTCATTATATAAGATTATGTTACTTAGAGTATAGTCTCTTAGTCTCTATATTCAGTAGTTCCCCTTCAGCTTTACTAGCATATTTGATAAAACTATGACCAGAATTTAATAGTGCTCATTTTTTCCCCCATTTATTCTCTGGGTCTCATTTACCACTATGGCCCCTATCACTTCTTGAATATGCAACCCATTGCCAAATCACTTAGACCCCTCTGTGGGTGTATAGATTTCTCATTAAGCAGATACTGGCATAGCCTTCCTGTGTCTCTGATGGTGCTAAGAGGAGAGAGAGAGAAAAAAAGGTGGTGACATATGACTGGGCATTGAGGAAATCTAACCCAAATATAGTATCCAATCACAACTGCCAGTCTGTCCCAAACAACTGCATCAAAGCCTTTCCACTGATTCCAGAAGTAGTAATTTGTAAGAGTGATAAGGGAATTTGGTGTGTGCTGAAGCATATGCTACAATTATTCAAATTTGATTATTTCTATCTATCATTTAAAAGTCATTGCAACCAGCTGCTTTCTGCAAGTTTTCCCATGTCTATTCAAAGGAGTCAAATAATTATTTGGAGGAGACCCAGTGGAAACCATGATCAAGAGAGGAGTTCCTAATTTTTGTACCTTGGTTAAAGGTTAATGAGAGCTGCTTACAATGCAGAATGAGGGAACGCAATGAAATGAAGTAGTATAATAGCATTTGGAGGTAAGCATTCAAGGATGGCAACCCCACTTCCACACCTCCATAGAACTTCCTTTTAATTGGTCTTAAACTGGTCTAATAACTAAAAACAAACACATCAAGAAAAAAAAAAAGAAAAAAGAATGTGCTAGCCACTAGTGAGGTATGTATTCATAGTGCTAATAAAAAATACCATAAAAATTGAACTAGCCCTATTAAATAAGAAATAATAGTCCTTTAAGCTTCCCTGCAGAGTTGTGAATTGCATCTGATTTTTGAAAGATACTACATGAATTTCAATACAATTACTTTGCCCCAACAGAAAGTAATTTTCAATTATAATTCTCTCTTTACAAATCACCCTATCAATATCTAATGTTTCTTCCTCAGGCAATACCCTAAAACAGTTTACCAAACCTTTTTTAATTCTTGACCTGAAAAAAAATATTCAATTTAACTTAAGATTTTTCAGAAAAGCTTCTTAAAATGCAAATGACTTCATTTAAATTTAATTTATGAGAAACTACCCTTGAATATGATTCTTTTGTTTTTCATTTTTATTTTTCCTTTTGCTTCTATACTCTTAATTCCACCACTTTCTGGTCTTCTGTTCTATCCTTTTACCTTTATATCCTCTCCTTGAATGAGTGAAATGCCTAACAACGAGGTAATACGATATAGATATATTTTATTTGTGAAAAAGTATGTTTTAAAGATGCAAAACAACCTATTAATAAAGGCACTTAACAACATAAATAAATAAACATATATATGTATATATAAACATATAGATAGATCAAATATAGAGGAAAACTATTTTAAGTCATAGGGTCCTTGGATAATACAAAGGGTTAAAATGCATTGTTGCTAACTGAGAGGCTGAAGGATCAGTCCACCCAGAGGCACCACTCCTGGTGATCTATTTCTAAAAAATCAGACATTGAAAACGCTATAGGCAAGACTTCTGGGAACAGAGAATGATTTAAACCCCGATTGTCTCTGCAAAAACAATAAAAACAAGTTGTTGTTATGTGCCGTGGAGTCGGTTCCGACTCATAGTGACCCTATACAAGGTTTATGAGGCTGTAAATCTTTACGGGAGCAGAAAGCCTCATCTTTCTCTCCGCGGAACAGCTGTTAGTTTCGAACCGATGGCCCTGAGGTTAGCAGACCGATTCGTAACCACTATGCTACCAGAGCTCCTTTAAAAGCAACTAGAATCCTGTATTTAAACCCTGTGTTGTTGCTAAGTGCTACAGCTTCGGTTACAACTCATAGCGACCTTTCACAGGAGCGGTTGGTGGGTTTAAACCATCAACTATGCGATTAGCAATCTAGTGCTTATCCTACAGTGCTACACCAGGATTCAGTCCTGTAAGAAGTGTGAATGATGGACAATGAACAGTGGCAAGGAAGGGAAAACTGGGGAAAAAACGAAGACATATCACAAGGTAGGAAAAGCAGCTCTTTCATGATCCCTACCATTTCTCCACCTGGTGTTACCATTTCTCCACCTGGTGTAGCAGAGGGATGCCCCGCAGGTGCCAGTAGCAAGAAGGTCACCTGGCAGCCGCCCAGCACTACCAACCCGCTATTCAGAACATTGGCACACAGGAAAGCGTCTCCTCTCTTCCAGTTCCGAAACCAAAAACAGATCTCTTGAAAAGATGGTTTAGGGTGCCTGCACCTTTCCCCTTCCCAGCACACGATTGGAACTGTTCCACAACACAGTTCTGCACTTAGATCTCCAGAGCACAAGAAAGAAACTGTTAACCTCAAGCTTCAAAACAAAAAATCAGATATTTTAGGCAGATGGTCCGGGTGTCACTGTCCCTTCCCTTCCCAGCAAAGTAGGGGGACTCCAGGGCAGACCCACACCTTAAGCCAGTACACAGAGCTCGGATGCATAGGAAAGAGCCTCCTAAATTCTGACTTCAAAACAAAATGACATCTTCTGGGCAGATAGTTCAGAGTGTTCCTGCCCCACTCCTTCCAGAACAGCAGAGGGACACCCTGGAATGGCCCCACACCATCAACCAGTGTATGAAGCTCTGATGTACAGAAAGCGAAATCCTAACCACTGACTCCAAAATCACAAGCATAGATCTCCTGGGAAAACTGTTCAAGGTGCCTTTACCTTTCCTCTTTCCAAAATAACAGAGGGGCACCCTGGAACTACCCAGTACCACTGGTTGGCACAATGATCTCTGGTTCACAGGGAAGGGCCCCTGATCTCTGGAGCCAAAGCTAAAGCACAGTTCTCAGTAATGAACTTTTCCAGAGTGTCTTCCTCTCCTCTTTCAAAGAACCGAAGAGGGACATCTCCAGTGATCTGGCAAGTATTAAGAAATCATGGCTTCATTACTCATATTGTTGTTATCCCTATCATATTTTATAATGACAAATGTATAAAAATAAGTATAATAAATTTATATCGTACTTTATGTGTTATATATAGCATATACATTTATATGCTAAGGACATTTGTATAAAGCTGTAACAGATGACAGCAAGTAAAGAATTAAGGAGGAGAATAGGAAGGGTATAGGTGCAGAGTTTACTTATGTTACTGAAGTAAAATTGTTATAAATTAATAACGGCTCTGGTAGCATAGTTGTTACAATAGGGATGCAAACCTTAAGGTCAGCAGTTCAAAAATACCAGCTGTTCCATGGGAGAAAGATGAGGCTTTCTGCTCCCATAAAGATTTACAGCCTCAGAAACCTTGTACAGGGTCGCTATGAGTCAGTTCCAACTCCACGGCATATAACCACCACCAGCAGCTATAATGCAAATTGTTAAATATAACCGTCATGGTAACTACAAATAATGTATTTTAAAAATACAAAGAAAAAGAAAGGAGAAGGAACTCAAACTAGTTCAGTACAAAAAACTCAGCAACACACAAAAGTAGCAGTATCAAAGGATATGAGGGACAAAGAAGATGTAAGATACACAAACAAACATTATGGCAGAACTAAGTTCTTCTATATCAGTAATTATCAATAATGACTATGAATGTAAATGAACTAAACACTCCACTCAAAAGGCAAAGGGTAAATTAATGGACTAAAAAACAAAACCAACTCAACAACTATCTGCTGCCTACAAGTGACACATTTCAAATACAGGGACACAAATAAGTTGAAAGTGAAATGATGAACAAGTAATCCATGCATGTAATAATCAAAAGTGGACTGTTGTGGTGATTTTTATATCAGACAATGCAGACTATTTAAAAATGTGTTCTAAGACACAAAGAAGGATATTACAATTATGCTTACAGACTCAATTTATCAAGTAGATATACAAATTATAAATTTATATGCACCCAATACAAGAGCCCCTAAATATATGAAACAAGTGTAAACAAAGCTGAAGGTAGAAATAGACAGTTCTAAAATAATAGTAGGAAATTTCACTATACAACTTTCAATAATGGAATAACACCTAGGAAGAAGAACGGTAAGAATATAGAAGATACTATAAATCTACCAGAGTTGGAAGGCATGTATTGAACACTCCACCTAACAATAGCACAATATATATTCTTCCTGTGTGTACCTGTATCATTCTCCAGTACTAACCATATGTTAATCACAGAGCATGTCTCATTGAATTTTTAAAGATTATAATCATATGGAGTACGTTTTCTGGCCAGGATAGAGTGAAATAATAAATTAATTACAGAAAGAAAACTGATAAATGAACAAATACATTGGTGTAGTGCTGTGAAATAAAGCACTGGACCTCGAGGTTGGTTTGAACCCAAAGTAGGTGGTTCAAACTCACCAGTCTCTCCTTTGAACCCCTATACAGGGTTGCTATGAGTCCGTAACTGACTCCACTGCTCTTAACAGCAACAAAAATAAACACAAATAGCTCAATGAAGCAATCAAGATATAAATTGGGAAATTTTAATAAAATTAAAGGCACAACCTACCAATATTTACAGGATACAGTGAACACAGTGTTCAGAGGGAAATTCATAGCAGTAAATGCCTACATTCAAAAAGAAGAAAAATCTCAATTAAACAACTTGAGGAACTAGAACAACAACAAAAAATAGTAAACCAAGTCCAAAGTTTCCAGAAGGAGAGAAATAACAAAGATGGGAGGAGATAAATGAATTATAGACTAGAAAACAATAGAGAGAAATAATGAAGCCATTAGTTGTTGTTTTTTTGTTTTGCATTTCTAAGGAACATAAACAAATATACAAAAAATCTACCTGGACTGACAGAGATGAGGGAGGATTCAAACATTTAAAATTAGAAATGAAAGTAGGGATATTACAGAAAATAAAAACATAAGAGATTGTTATGAACATTTAATTTAATGCCAATAAATTCAGTAACTTAGTGAAATGGATAAATTCCTAAAAGTATATAAACTTCCTACACTAATTCAAGAAGAAAATGAAGATCTCAACAAACCTATAACAGTTGAAGAAATTATATAAGTAATTGGAAATATCCCCCTAAAAGAAAAGTCCTGAAATAGAGAGCTTAACTTCTTAACTGGTAAATTCTAGCAAACACTTAAAGAAGTGATTCCAATCCTACTTAATTTTCCTAAAACAAAAAAATATATATGAATGAAGAGGAAACACTTCCTAAATCATTCCATGAGCTTATCATTATTTTGACATCAACACTAGAACAAGACATCACAAGTAAAGTAAACTACAGACCAATATCCCTTTTGAATACAGATCCAGATGCAAAGATGCTTAACAAAATACAAGCAACCCAAATTAAAAAGTATATTAAAAGGATTATAGCTCCATAAGATAAATATTGGACTATTAACAACAAGGTCCTTGGTCTGAGCCCACCAGCATCTCTGTGGGAGAAGGATGAGGCTCTCTGGATTCAAAGCCCTGGAAACCCTATGTTGTTGTTAAGTGCCGTCGAGTCGGTTCCGACCCATAGCGACCCTATACAGGGTTTCCGAGGGTGTAAATCTTTACGGGAGTAGAAAGCCTCATCTTTCTCCCGCGGAGCGGCTGGTAGTTTCGAACCGCTGACCTTAAGGTTCGCAGCCCGATTCGTAACCACTACACTACCAGAGCTCCTTGGAAACACTATAATGCTATGCATTAACAACACCATGATCAAGTGGGATTTATCCCAGGAATGCAAATGTGGTTCACCATAGAAAATTAATCAGGGTAATACGTCACATTAATAGAACAAACAAAAAGAACCATATGATTATATCAATCAATGTAGAAAAGCAAAGTTCAGCATCTTTTCATCATGATAGATGAATTTTTCATCCATCCAAGAGTATATGTACAACAGTTGTTGCTGTTAAATGTCATTGATTCAGGTTCTGAATCATAGTGACCCAGGATAGGGTTTCCAAGGAGTGGTTGGTGGATTTGAACTACTGACCTTGCAGTTAGAAGTCCCGTGCTTATGCTAATGCACCACATCAAGACTCCTGGTAAAAATATGCAACAGTTGGCTGAAATGTATAATCATTATTGTCACTATTAGAAAATTATTTCATAGCTTGTGATTAGTAAACAATCAACAAGACAGGAATAGAATGATGATTAAGGACATTTGATCAGTAATAGACAGTATGATAAAGGGCATTTATGAAAATATCTACAACTATCATCATATTCAATAGATAAAAATGAAGAAAGTTCCATTTAAGATCAGGAACAGGACTAGAATGCCCTCACTCACTACTGCTTTCAATACTATACTGGGAGTCCTAGCCAGCAATCAAGCAAGAAAAAGAAATGAAAGATATTCAAATTGGGAAGTGAGAAGTAAATCTACAACAATAAAAAACAATTAAAAACCTTGTATACACTGCAAGATCTTGTGCCATTCTCACAATTGTTGTTATGTTTGAGCCCATTATTGAAACCACTGTTTCAGTCCATCTCATTGTTGTTGTGGTTTTTTGTTTTGTTTTTTGCTCTTTTTTGCTGACCTTCTTTACCAAGCATGTTGTCCTTTTCCAGGGACTGGTCCATCCTGATAACATATCCAAAGAATGAGAGACACAGTCTCACCACTTTTACTTCTAAAGAACATTTGGCTGTACTTCTACCACAAAAGATTTGTTTGTTCTTCTGACAGTTCATGATAATTTCAACATTCTTCACATACACCATAATTCAAATGCATCGATTCTTCTATGGTTTTCCTTATTCATTGCCCATCCATTATGCATATGAGGCAATTGGACATACCATGACTTGTACCACGGGTACCTTTCTCCTGAAAGTGACATCTTTGCTCTTTAATACTTTAAAGAGGTCTTTTGCAGCAGATTTGTCCAATGCAATAAAGTCTTTTGATTTCTTGCCTGCTGCCTCCATGACCATTGATTGTGGATCCAAGTAAAATGAAATCTTTGACATCTTCAAACTTTTCTCCATTTATCATGATGTTGTTTAATGATCCATTTGTGAATATTTTTGTTTATGTTGTGGTGAAATCCATCTTAAATAGAAAGTGCTCCAAGTCCTTTTAGTTTTCAGCAAACAAGGTTATGTCATCTGCATTTCACAAGCTGTTAATGAGCCTTCCTCCAATCCTATAGGTTTTTCTTCATAGTCTGGCTTCTCAGATTATTTTTCAGCATACAGATTGAATAAGTATGGTGAAAGTATGCAATCATGGTGTCCATCTTTCTTGATTTAAACTAAATATTATCTCCTTGTTCTGTTAGTATGTCTACCTCATTACCACATCTGTGTTTATCATGATATTACTAATTAGTCCAGTTGAGAGTATTATTGTTTTCTTTATGTTGATATATAATCTATAGTGATGACGGTAGTCTTTGATCTTCATCAGTAAGTGCTTCAAAGAAGATAAACAAATAACATGTTAAAAGCTGTTCAACTTCATTAGCCATTAAAACCAAAATCAAACTGGTTGCTGTCACATCATTTCTGACTCATCCCAACCTCATTTGTGCAGATGGCTGCATTTCCGGCACCTCTGTCTAAATCAGCTTGGTGGTAGTGGTAGTGTGTCATTGATTCCTTTCTGATTCACAGCGATTTCCGAGGCAGTCAATCTTTATGGGGGCAAAATGTCTCATCTTTCTTCCATGGAGTGTTGTTGTTAGGTGCCATCAAAGTTTATTCTAACCCATAGTGATGCTATACACAACAGAGGACTACACTGTCTGATCCTGTGCCATCATCACAATCTTTATTATACTGCAGTCCATTGCTACTGCCACTGTGCTAATTAACATTTCATTGGGGATTTTCCTCTTTTTCACTGACTTTCCTTCTACAGGGACTGATCCATCCTGATAATATGTCCAAAGAATGAGAGTTGAAGTCTTGCCATCCTGGCTTCTAAGGAGCATTCTGGCTGTACATCTTCCAACACAGACTTGTTTGTTCTTCTGACAATCCATGGTATTTTAAATATTCTTATCAAACACCATACATAACCCAAATGCATCAATTCAGCTACAGATTTCATTATGCTCAGTGCAATATTCCCATGCATATGAGGCTGTATAGTCCTCAAACTGTCATCTTTGCTCTTCAAAACACTGAAGAGTATTTGTGCAGCAGATTTGCCTACTGTGATACATTGTTTGATTTTTTAAAATGTTTTATTGTGAATTATATGATAGTTTACATGGGAGAAAATTAGTTTCATCCCATCGTATATCTTTTCATTGCCATGGTTACAATCTCCATCATGCATCATCAACCAAGCAAAGGGTATATACTACAAGCCTGCCCTCCGGTCATCAGCACACAGGCCCTCTCCCTCTCTGTGTCTAAAGTCCAAAGCTGTTCCATCTCTCCACATCATTGTCCCTGCCACCATCTCTGGCATCACTGCTTCTCTGGGTGGGGTCCCACTCTCCATTCTTCTCCCTTGATGGTCTCAGTGATCTCCACTCCTAGGTTGCAAAGTTAAACACTCCCCTTCTTGCTACAAAATGACTACCTTTACATTTCCAACCCTCACAATCAATCCTGATAACAATTATTCACTACTGTATCACAAGAGACCTATCCGCATTTCCTTTCATCAGTCCTGCCTAGGATACTACTCAGTGGAGATTCTACCTTCCTCCACGCCCTCTGGATGTAGGTTCCCTCTTGAAAGCTTGTAAGCCAGTCACTTCTTGCCTTTGTAGCCTCCCCGCCCCCCATTTTGGGTAGCCAATGTCCAAGTTGCCCATCCCTGTCTACTCTGTGCATGGAGTGGGTGTGAATGACCCTTGCTGTAATGACCCCATTCCAACCATGTCTCAATCCCTATATCCCAGAGCCATTTTGTTCCAAGGTTGTGCATACATCATTATTTACCTCTGTCCCACTTAGCCCATGAAAACCTGCCTAATTTTTCTCCCATCTGCTTTGTTCCCTTTTTTGAGGTACTGCATCCATAGGTATAGGTCAAGTTCATCAAGTTGTATCAGATTACTCTTTTTTTCCTCTTCTTTCTTCTTCTAGTTGAGCTCTGATCATCCAGTCATTGAAACCAGGTCAAGTGGGTATTATCTGCAAGTGTGGGTGTTCTTATGCAAGTGCCCTCTCTTCTTATCAGCTGGATGCTTCCATCTCTGCTCTAGTCCTCTGTGGCTATGTCACTGAGTCTGGGTTGAAGAGTCCCCAGGTCTTGCCACACTGCTTGCCAACCAGGTCTCCACCCGGTTTCACAAGAGTCTATTGAACATTGTAGGGCTTAGCTTGTAGCCTCATTGCTATTTTTCCCTCACTTCCCCTTATCAGTGATGAATGTGGTCACTAATCAGAGTGTGTATTCCCATTGAGTCTTAGTGTTGAAAGGCGGTTTGCACTGAGGGGGCCCGACCACTTGCCTTGATGTCTCCTGGGCAAGCAACTTGCTTGTTCTTGTAGTAATCAGTCTGTCTGCCTATATTGTTTTGTATTTTTCCTATTCGTCTTTCTTTCAAGAACTATCTTCTGTTCTTCTAGCCGTTCCAGGCTGGTCTGCTCATCCTTTCAAGTGGAAATTTCCCACCTCTGAAGATTCTTGATGTGGTTCAGGCTTCCACGTATAGTCTTATGTAATGCAGAGGTTACGCAGGAAGCCTCCTTCGCTGGGCACATTGTAGCCTCATTTTAGGTATTCCAATCAGTTATAGGCAGAAGACTGGACTTACAAGCTTTCTATGGTGATATTTCTGGCTATTCCTTTCTCTCCCACTCCAGTGTCTATTTTATAATATAATGCAAGGAAAACCAAGATTCAAAAGACAGCCAAGCATTTTAACATTATTTCTCCCCTTTTCCCCATTCCAACCATGTCTCAATCCCTATATCCCAGAGACATTTTGTTCCAAAGTTGTGCATACATCATTATTTAGCCCATGAAAACCTGCCTAATTTTTCTCCCATCTTCTTTGTTCTTCCATTCCCCAATCCCTTCTTGTTTATTGCCCCCCTCCCCAACATGCAAACTATCCTGTGTCTATTCCCTGCCCTGTGCTCCACCTTCCTCTCCCTCCCCTCACCCACCTCCACATCCCAGCAACCAGCAAAGAATCTACCCCCCTTTAGTATGGGTTCTTTTTCTTAGTCTTTTACAGTAGTGGTCCTATGCAGTATTTCTCCTTTTGTGACTGACTAATTTCACTCAAGCTTGCAGCTTCCTCGTTATTCTTCAAGGTAGCATTGTGTGCATGTACCACAGTTTGTTTATCCAGTCTTCAGTTGATGGGCATTTGGCTGTCTACATCTTTTTGCTACTTTAAACAGTGCTGCTATGAACATTGGTGTGCATATATCTACTCGTGTTATAGCTATAATCCTTGTGGGTAAATACCAATTAGAGGAATTCCTGGCTCTTAAGGTATTTCTATTTCCAACCTTCTGAGGAAGCGCCATATTGCTTTCCAGAGAGGTTGGACCATTTTGCAGTCCCAACCAGCAATGCAGGAGTGTCCCTATCTCTCCACATCCCCACCAGCATTTATTGTCCTCTACTTTTATGATCTTTGCTGTTATTGCTGTTGTCGTGGTTGTTTTGATTTGCATCTCTCTAATGGCTAGTGATCGTGAACATTTCTTCATATGTTTGTTGGCGGCCCGGATCTGTTCCTTGGTGAAGTGTCTGTTCATGCCCTGTGACCATTTTTCAATTGGGCTATTTGTCTTTCTTGTAGCAGTGTTGTAGTTTCCTATATATTTTAGAAATGAGTCCCTTATCTGATGTGTCATTGCAAAAGATTTTTTCCCATTCTGTGGGTTCCCTTTTTACTCTTCTGGTGAAGTCTTTTGATGCACATAAGTTTTTAATTTTTAGTATGCCCCACTCATATATTTTGTCTACTTTTGTTTGTGCAGTTTTCAAAATATTTGGTAGTCTCTGTAATCCCTGAATTAGTGCCCTCACATTTGTCCCTATTTTTTCATTAGTGGCCTTCATAATTCTGGAATTCACATTTAGGTCTTTATTCCATGTTGAATTGTTTTTTTTTTGTATAAGGTGTGAGGTTAAGTTCTTGTTTCAATCTTTTGCATATCGTTTTCCAGTTCTGCCAGTATCATCTGTTGAAGAGACTATCACCTCCCCATGCCATATATTTAGGTGTTTGTCAAAAATCAGTTGGCTGTATGTAGATGGTTTAATTTCTGGATTCTTGATTCTGTTCCATGTAGCTTTCATTGTACCAGTACCAAGCTGTTTTGACCACTGTATCCATGTAGTAAATTTTTAAGTAGGGAAGTGAGACGCCTCCAACCTTATTCTTCTTCTTAAGCAGTGATTTGTTTATCCTGGATCTCTTTCCTTTCCATAAAAAGTTTGTAATTGTTTTTTCCATCTCTTTGAAAAATGTCATTGGAATCTGGATTGGGATTGCATTATATGTGTAAATTGCTTTGGGCAGTATTAACATTTTCACAATGTTAAGTCTTCCTCTCTAGGAGCATTGTACATTCCTCCATTTTGTAAGTCTCTTTAGGTTGCTTGTAGTAGTGTTTTGTAGTTGTCTTTGTATAAGTCCTTTGTTTATCTGGTTACATTTATTCCTAGATATTTCACCCTTTGGGTGGCTATTGTAAATGGTATTGCTTTCCTAATGTCCTTTTCAATATTGTTGTTTTTGGTATAGAGGAACCCAATTGATTTTTGTATGTTGAATTTGTATCCTGCCACTTTGCTGAATCTTCCAATTATGTCTAGTAGCTTTTCTACTGAGTCTTTGGGGTTTTCTATGTATAAGATAATATCTGCAAATAGAAGGAGTTCTACTAACTCTTTGCCAATTTGGATGCCTTTAATTTTACTGTCTTGCCGTGTAGCTCTTGCTAAGACTTCCAACACATTATTTATTGAATAGGAGTGAAGACAAAGGGCATCCTTGTCTGGTTCCTGTTCGCAGAGGGAAGGCTTTCAGTTTCCCTCCATTGAGAGTAATGTAGGCTGTTGGTTTTGTATAAGCTCTTGATTATGTTGAGGAATTCCCCTTCAATTCTTATTTTGTTGAGTGTTTTTATCAGGAATGGATGTTGGATTTTGTCAAATGCCTTTTATGCATCAATCAATATGATCTTGTGGTTTTTTCCTTTTTTTCTTATTTATATGGTGGGTAACATTGATAGTTTTTCTAATGTTGAACCATCGTTGAATCCCTGATATGAATCCCACTATATCATGATCTTTTTGATGTGTTGCTGGAGTCTGTTGGCTTGGATTTTGTAGAGAATTTTTGCATCTATGTTCAGGAGGGATATTGGTCTATAATTTTCTTTCTTAGTGATGTCCTTCCCTGGTTTTGGTATGAGGGTTATGCTTGCTTCATAAAATGTATTAGGAAGTTTT
>NW_006408677.1:5644908-5646265 GCF_000296735.1 Chrysochloris asiatica | reverse complement strand
GAGATTTGTTTTGTGGCCTTAGACATGATCTATTTTGGAGACTGTTCCATATGCACTGGAAAAGAATGTGTATTGTGCAGATTTTGGGTTGAATGCTCTGTACACATCTATGAGGTCCAGTTGGCTGATTGTGTTGTTTAGTACTTCTATGTCTTTGTCAAGTTTCTTTCTGGTTGTTCTATCCATTTTTGATAGTGGTGTATAAAAATCACCCACTATTATTATAGATTCATCTATTTCTTTCTTCAAATCAATTAGAGTTTGCTTTATATATTTTGGAACTCTTTCATTGGAAGCATATGTATTTATTATGTTTATGTCATCTTGTTCAAGTGTCCCTTTAATCATGAGATGATGTCCATCTTTATCTATTATACCGGTTTTTGCCTTAAAGTTTATTTTATCAGAGATTTGTACTGCCACTCCTGTTCGTTTTTTATTGAATTTAGTTGGTATATTTTTTTCCATCCTTTGACATTTAATGTTTTTGTCTTAGTCTGTGAGATGTGTCTCTTGCAGAGAACATATTGAAGGCTCTTGTTTTTTTATCCATTCTGCCACCTTCCATCTCTTAACATGTGCATTTAATCTGTTTACATTCAGCGTAATTATCAATAAGTATTGATTAATTGCTGCCATTATGGTTTTTTTGGTGGTGTTTCTGCTTTCTGTGTATCTTCCTCTGTTGAATTCATGCTTTTTGTGTTCTTTCTTGTGAGTTTTCACATTTATTTTAATATTCCATGTTCTTCTTGGATTTTCCTTCTCTTGGTATGTTGTGAAGTGTTAATTTTCTTTGAGGTTGCCTTATAGTCCATTAACTTTTCTCTCCATTTAGGGCAGTCTATTTTATCCTTTAATCTAGATCTCTGTTCCTATGTTTTTACCTTCTTTTACATTGTACTTGTTTTGATCATAGACTGACCTCCCAGATTCTCTGAGTTTGTTCTTTTCTTGACTCTTCCTTCTGTCTACTTAATTCTGGGAGGTGCTGCAATGTATGTCAATCTCTGGTTTTTATCTATTCTTGTTAGTTCTCAGTCCACAGAATTCCCTTTAGAATGTTTTGTAGCCCAGGGTTTGCTTTGGCAAAATCCCTTAGCTTCTGTTTATCCTGGAATGTTTTGATTACACCATCGTATTTAATTGATAGCTTTGCTGGATAAAGGATTCTTGGTTGGCAATGTTTTTCTTTCAGAGTTTTATATATATATCCCCATTGCCTTCTTGCTTGCATGGTTTCTGCTGAGAGATCCAAGCTTAATCTGACTTGCTTGCCTTTGTATGTGATACTTCTGTTTTCCCTAGCTGCTTTCAGGAATGTCTCCTTATCTTTGATTTTGGAGAGCTTGATTAT
>NW_006408677.1:5617544-5644337 GCF_000296735.1 Chrysochloris asiatica | reverse complement strand
AAAGGTTTACCATTAACTAGGGAGCAAAAGAATAGCTTTGGCTACCTTTTAAAGAGTTATCAGCTAATATCAGAGTGTTTTCACTCATCAATTTGCATTTCCACACTGATCTCTGACTTGAGATTTTTCAGGCTGTCTTGAAGGTCAAGTAACAAAATGGCAATATTCATTATAGGGAACTCGTTGAGCTTTTTAGTTGTTTATCTTTTCACTTTTCAGGATGTTAGAGAAATTTTCTTTCAGCAGTTCTTCAACTATTTCCTCTGTGGACTTGTGTGATTCTTATTGTTCTGGAATGTTGATAATTCTTAAGTTATTCCTCTTCATGTTGTCCAACATGAATCTTAGACCTTCTTCTGATTTTTTAATCCTTTTTTTCTGTTTGCTTTTCTTAGTGTTATTGATAGATTTGTCTTGCAGCTCACTGGTTCTGCCTTACATCTCTTATATTCTACTCCTTTGCCCTTTCAGAGTATTCTCTATTTCTGATATTCTGTTATTGATCATTTGGACGTCTTTCTATAGGTTTTGAATTGTTTCCAATGCTGTGTCTATATCTTTTATTGTTCCTGTAGCACTTTCCTGACTTCTTACTCATTTTTCTCAACTCCATTGTAAAGTTTTTTGAAACATTTTATAATCACTTTTCTGAATTCCTTCTCAGACATTTCCAAATCCAGGTCTACTTCTAAGTCATTTATCTCAGACATTTTATCTTGTTTTTGGACATGTGCTGATATGGTCATCTGCTTTTGCTTCTTGGACATGTTTAATGTTTATCTGTGGCCATAATTCTTAATGGAGTATGTGTTTTGGTATTTTTTATGATTTCTGATTGCTTCCAGGAAGATGTGATCAGGATGTGGGCTTCCCTTTTCACTCTTCTTATTGCTTAACTCAGAGTAACTTTTACAGGTGTTGTCCGCTTCCCTGGTATATGGCAGTTGGTATTGGTTCTTGTCTGGGTTTTGGTGTTTTATAGAGTGTGATTGTAGCTTGGATATATGACAGCAGTTGCTGACTCTTCTTGGGTAATACATGGAGAGAAAGAGTCCTCCAAAGGTAGAAGGTGGAGTATAAAACAACAAAACAGCACCAGTGAAAAAAAAGACAAGAGGGAAAACAAAAACAAAAGCAGCAACAACAAAAACTTGTCTGAATACTTCAGTCTATAATCACAGAAATGGGAAAGGAGGGAGAGAAGAAAAAAAAAAATCTGTAGCCTAATATGAGTGTGACTTTAATGTCCTCTCTTCAGCTTCTTGCCTTCAAAACTGCCTGAGAAATTTCAAGATGCCAGTGTTGGTTGTTATGCTATACCTCAGGCTTTAATTTAATTTTCAGCCTGTTTTGTTTTAAACTCTCTTTCTCTCTCTACAGCTCTGTTCTGCCCTTTTCCGTATTTGAAAAACAAAACAACAACAACAAAAAAAAAAGTGGTTGGGATCTGCTCTTGGGCTGAGTATCTGTGTGCATGCGTGACAAAAGATCCCACCAGTGGTGGGAGCAGGGGGTGTCCACTCACTCAGGCTCCCCCTCTAGTAACCAGAATGGAAGTGTGCAAACAGTGGGGGCACCAATGACCAGATACAAAAAAAAGAAAATCAGAACAAAGGAAAACTGACAAAGTGTATTGTCCACTTTTGCTCCAAGGTTCCTGCGGTGTTTTTCCGTGGTTTGTCTGCTCCCCCGTTTGGTCTTGCCATTTGGTCTCCCCCAAGATGTTGGCTCCGGGCCTCTGAGCCTGGCAGATTCGAAAGTACGTGATTTCTTACTTCTGCTTCAAGTTCTACTATTTATAAGCCTTTAGATTTTTAAAATATTCCTATCTCTGTGGTTCTGAGTTTTGGAGCTCTGCCCTGGACCTGTTTTGCCTTGTATTCTGTGGTATGGCTGGTGGCGAACTTCACTGCACTTCCAACCTAGCTGCCATCAAGCCCCGCCATCACATTGTTTGATTTCTTGACTATTACTTCCATGAGTGTTGATAGGGGATCCAAGCAAAAGGAAGTCTTTGATAACTTCAATCTTTTCTCCATTTATCGTACTATTTATTGTTCAAGTGGTAAGGAGTTTTGTTTTATTTATATTAAGGTACAATCTTTAATGAAGGCTGTGATAGCTGATCTTAATCAGTAAGTATTTCAAGTCCTATTAGCTTTCAGCAAGCAAGGTTGCATTATCTGCATATGGCAAGTTGTTAATGGAGATTCCTTCTAACCTGATGCCACATTCTTCCTCATGAATTACTTCTCAGATTATTTGCTCAGCATAGAGATTGAATAAGTAAGTATGTGAAAGAATACACTCCTGGTGCACAGCTTTACCATAACATTCAGTGTCCCCTTTTTCTGTTTGAAGGAAAGCCTCTAGATCTATGTAGCCATTCAGCATGAGAACAATTGTGTTAGAATACCCATTATTTACAATGTTATCCATAGGTTGTCACGTTCCATAAAGTCAAAAGCCTTTGCATACTCAACAAAGCAAAAGTAAACATATTTCTGATATTCTATGCTTTCAGCCAAGATCTCTCTGACTACAACTACTACATCAATCCACAACATCATCTGAATCTGACTTGAAACTCTGGCAGTTCCCTGTCACTGTGCTGTTGCAGCCATTTTTAAAATTATCTTTAGCACAATTTTACTTACATGTGATATTAATGATGCTTGATTAATTTTGCATTCCATTGAGGCACCTCTCTTTGAAATGGGAAAAATATGAGTGCCTCTCCCAAGTAACTGTCTTCCAAATTTCTTGGAATAGATGAGTGAGTGCCTTCAATGCTTCATCAGTTTGTAGAAATATTTCAATTTTTAGTCCATGAATTCTTGGAGACTTTTTCTTGGTCAATGTCTTCAGTGAACCTTGGACTTCTCCCAGTGGCTCTTGATCACATGCTACCTATTGAAATAGTTGATCATTAGCCATTTCATTTTGGTAAACTTATTCTGTATATTCCTTTCATCTTCTTTTGATGTTTTGTGCATCATTGAATGTTTTTCCCATAGAATCTTTCATTGTTGCAAGTCAAGGCTTGATTTTTTTTCTCCATTTCTTTAAGTATAAGAAATGCTAAGTGTGTCCTTCTCTTTTGGTTTTCTAATTCCAGGTCTTTGCACATTTCATTTTAATAATTGACTTTGTCTTTTGGAGCCACCCTTTGAAATTTTCTGTTCAGCTATTTTACCTCTTAATTTCTTCCATTTGCTTTAGCATCTCTACTCTGGAAACCAAGTTTCAGAATCTCTTCTGACATTTGTCTTGATTTTTACTTATATCTTGTTTTCTTACCAACTTTTTACTTTCTTCCTGTATGATGTTCTTGATGTTATCCCACAACTCATAGGTCTTTTCTCATTAGTGTCTAATGCATCAAATCTGTTGTAAAGATTGTCTCTAAATTTAAGTGGGATCAATTTGAGGTCATATTTTGGCTCTCGTGGATATGTTTTAATTTTCTTTAGCTCAGCCTGAACTTTCATATGGACAATTGATGGTCTTTTTCACAGTCTTCCCTTGGCCTTGTTTTGGCTGATGATATTCAGCTATTTATTCACTGTTTTTTTCCCACAAAAGTAATTAATTTGCTTTCTGTGTATTCCATCTCATGGGGTCCTTGTGTATGGTAATCTATTATGTTGTTTTTAAAAAGTTATTTGGAAGGAAGAAGTCATTGGTCTTGCAAAAGTCTATCATGTCATCTATAGCATAATTTCTCTCACCAAGGCCATGTTTTCCAAGTACTAATCCTTCCTCTATGTTTCCAACCATTGCATTCCAATCACCAGTAATTGTCAATACAACTTGATTGCATGTTTAATCAATTCCAGACCAAAAATTTTTTGACAGCTTCCAGTTTTCATAGATTCATACTTTGTACTTTTCATTGTCTGATTATTAAAGTATGTTTAAGGTTTTTCTCTTTATTTTGAGTTGTGTCCCATCAACAAATGAAGGTCCTGAAAGCTTTACTCCATTCGCATTAACAAGGTCAACTCTACTTTGATGAGGCAGCCCTTTCTCAGTCTTATTTTGAGTGCTTTCCAACCTGAGGAGCTCATTTTCCAGACTATATGTGACAATATACTGGTACTGTTCATAATCTTTCAATATTAAGTATTCTGGTATATCTGATAGTGTTCCACTGTTATTCATAAAGTTTTCAATGCCTAAACATTCAGAATTAGTTAGCCTCTCCTTCTTCCTAGTCTGAGTTCTTCTGCAAGCTCATCTGAAACCTGTGTACCATCGGTGACCCTGCTGGTATTTGAAATACCAGTGACATAGCTTCTAGCATCACAGCAACATAATCACAGTATGACAAGTGATTAGAGAAATGCATATCAAAGCCCCTGCTAGATGGCTGTGATAAAAAAAAAAAAAATTAAAAAGTAAAAACTTTTTTAAAAAAACCACGAATGGTGAGGATGTGGATAAATTGCAACCTTCATCCATTGCTAGTGGGAATGCAAAATGTTGCAACTTTTGTGGGAAACAGTTTGGTAAATCTTCTAAAGTAAATCATAGAACTACCCTATCACCCAGGGATTCCACTCCTAGGTATAAACCCAACAGGCTTGAAAGAAGCCATACTAACAGACATATGTGCACCAGTGCTTATTGTAGCACTATTGACAATAGCCAAAGTTGGAAACAATTTAAATATCCATCCATCAAGAGATGAATGGCTAAACAAAAAAAGCTATATACAAATATTGGAATTTTGTGTGTTTGTGTGCCATCGAGTCAGTTATGACCCATAACAACTCTATTCAGGGTTTCCTAGGAGTGACTGGTGAGCTTGAACTGCCAACATTGTTGTTCAAACCAAGTTTTCAGTCCAGCACATTAACCCACAGCACCATACCAGGACTCCAATGAAATATTACTCACCTGTAAAAAGAAATGAATTCGTAATATGTGTTACAACATGAATGAACATTGAAAGCATTTTTCTGAGTGAAATAAGTCTATAACTGAAGGGAAAATATTGTATGATCCATGTATATGAAATATCTAGAAAAGACAAATTAATAGGGACCAAAGGGACAGGAGGGAGGGAGGAAATGGAGTTTCTATTTATGGTAATGGAAAATTTGGCAATAGATATTGGTGGATGATTGCACAACATGATTAATGTAATTAGTAGCACTAAATTGTACTGTAAAAAAACCTTGAAATGGCAAATGTTGTATCATATATATCTTTACAACAATAAATAGTAACAGTAAAACCCTATGGGACACTCTAATACCCACAGTGTCACCATGGCTCAGTATCAATTAGAAAGCAACTGATTTACTAGACAAGATGATAGGCTCAGTTTTTAGCAACTTCTTACCACCTTTTCAGTGTTCTGATGCAAATTGTCTACACTTGGCATTCCCAGAGTTGAGGTCTGAAACCAAATATGCCATTTCTCCCTTCGCTCCCCGCTCTCAGCCATTTTGCTTAAAGATAACCAAAACCAAACCTATTGTTATCGAGTTGATTCCACCTCAGACTGTTCCTACAGTAGTGTTCCTCAGAATGTTCCTACATTAGGACTGCTTCATAGGGTTTCTGAAGTTCTAAATATTTACAGAAGTAGACTGTCTCATCTTTATCCCAAGGATTGGCTAATGGGTTTGAACTACTAAATTTTTGGCTAGCAGCCTAATGCTTGGCCCACTGCACCTCATGGTCTCCTCTCTACTTCAAGAAGGTTCACTGTAATCAATCACTTCACTTTTCCTTGAAGACATTTCAGATCTCATAATGTTGTTGTTGTTAAGTGCTGTCGAGTCTATCCCAACCCATAGCGACCCTGTGTAGGGTTTCCGAGGAGCAGCTGGTGAGCTTGAACTGCCAACCTTGCAGTTCAAATGGATTTTCAGTCTGGCATATTAACCCACAGTGCCACATCAGGACTCCAGATCTCATAATATATACATATAAATTCAGAATTAGCCAGTCTTGAAGAAGCTTCAGTAGAAAACATCAACTTAACAAACAGCAAAGTTTCACCTAGAGCCAGCTTTAATTTCCAGCTATCTAAAAGATATAGTTTGAGAGAGTGGTGGTGATACCACTAGTCACAGTTCCAGAGTGGGTTTTAGCCTTGTCATATACATAAAATATTCAAAGCCTACCTAAGATATGCTTGTTATCTCTCTTAATTTACTGAGCAGACTCTAGATGCCCAGTCTCAACCACATACTCTTTGATTATTAGCTGCTAAAGACAAAAATCTATGATTAATAAATAATAATTCCATTTCATGTTTTATAACGCACAGTTGATTTTTAAAGAATTTTGGCATCCTAAATCACACTGGATTCTCATGGAAACCATTTAAGATAACCAGTGTTAGTTTTATTTTGCAGATAAAGAAACTGAAGTTTAGAGATCAAGGAAGAGACACCCTTGAGCAGTTCACAGTTCTAATGGGACTAGATTGAAGTAATAAAAACACAGCTAGCAGGAATCCTAATTTCCCAGAATGTTTTTATTATTTTCCATATTTAGGTTTTCCAGAGTCAAAACCTGTCCGGGACTGAAAGAGTGAAAATCAGCTTGGCTTGAGAAAAAGCAGCCCTGCCATTAATCAGGCTGGGAGGACAGACACAGATAAAGCCAGCTGCAAAGTTAACAGAAAACACTGTTTCTCCCAAGGTCATGTAACAGTTGTAGAATGCCATAACACCCCACCCCCTTATTTGAGTGACTCCTGCTTTCTTACCAGCGATGCCCCAGACATGCTTTGGTATTTTCGTTTATTACTGGGGATACCAAATTGGTAAATCTCCCTCACCTCATGACTGCATTCCATCTCTAAGTCAGTTCCCTTCCTCCCAATCAATGTAGAATTTATTCCAGTTTCTCTAGACCCTCCTCAGAACCCTTCACTGGGAACCCAAACTTTACAAAAGAAGCTTTTCTCTCCCTCTCATTAACGAATAATCCTGTTCCTCAGGAATTACCCTCCCTGGATACAACAATAAATCTTATTTTGCCAGACTACAAACTTGTCCCTGGTCTTTGAATAATTAGGCATTGACTGGGAAAACAAGCAAACAAAAAACAACTAAATAAACAATCAGAATTGGTTCCAAAGAGTTTGTTATTTTGTTAGTTTAAACATACTCCCTATACTAATACTTCATATTCTTGATCATCTTTCCTGTACATGATTACTCATAATCAGGATAATAACCCAGAAACTCTGCAAAGTCCTACATATCTAAAAAGGTCTCAATTTGGTTCAAGGGACCATTTACTCTGGATGGAGTAGATTTCTGGTTACTAATTAATTCTTTCAGATGACAATGACAGTGGTAATGGTAGTAATGGTGTTGGCAAAATGGGCCAGATACTTAAAAGCATGAACGGTGGGTTCTCTGTTAGCAATTTAGCATCTTCATAAACATTTCAAAAATGCCCTTGTATCTGGAAAGAAAGGCAAAAGATAGTTTGGATTTTCCCTGTTCATGGACCATATCCTTTTTTAAAAAAATTTACTACCTTATTTTTCATTGTTGTTGTTAAGTGCTATCGAATCAGTTCCGACTCATACCAACCTTGTATAGGGTTTCTGAGGAATGGCTGGTGAATTTGAACCACCGACATTGTAATACAAACTGACCTTGTAATCTAGTGCATTTTCCCACAGCGCCACATGAGGACTCCTTTTCATAGTTCCTTTTTATAGTTAAATTTTATTAAGAGGAAGTCAATAATAAGAGGCAATGTGAAATAATTTTGAGACAGTGTTGGTTTTATTAATATATCCCAGCACACCACAATGTTAGGCACCTGGACCTTTCAAAGTATCTGTTTAGTGATATTGGATTCACTACATCAAATTGCATTAAGGTATCATAGTAGTTACAAATCGGGCTGCTAACCTCAAGGTCAACAATTCAAAACTACCACAAACTACCAGCCGTTCCACCCGGGGAAAAGGTGAGGCTTTCTGCTCCCAGAAAGATTTATAGCCTTGGAAACCCTGTGCAGGGTCACTATGAGTTGGAACTGACTTAACAACAACAACAGTACCTTTCTCGTATTACATTTTGATTGTTGATTCTAATTAAACAAAACTTTTGAAGATAGTAATTTCCACCACATAAATTAGTTGTGTTGTTCTTTTATGGCAGTATTCTCTGTTACATATAACTAGTCTTCAATGGTAATCTTTGGGATGCGATGCCTCTTAAATTATTTGAAGGTTACCCCATCATGCCCTCCTCTGCATCATCCATAATGAATTCAATGTACTTATTGTATTTCTCTCCCACATTCTGAAAAGAATATTGGTAAATTATCTCTTCTTTCTTTTGTCTAGTTAGCATCTTGTAAAGTTCTAGTTTAGTTTACAGTAGTTTATGACTTTTTTGAAATGTCATTGTAAGCATAGCTGAATCACACACTGCCTTAATGCATTGTATCTAGACATTTTGTCATGTGTGTTTGGTAGTCTTGTCGCCTCATTCAATTTTTAAAGCTTAATGAGAGCAAAGACCATGTCTTGTAATGTTTCTAGTTCTCTTACAGTAAAAGTCTATCCCAGAGTTCAGCATTTATAAGGAACTTAATGAAGAATCACTGAAAGGTTGTTATATATCAGTATTTACTAGGAAATTAGTGACTGTTCTGCAGAGTGATTTATAGATAAATAAATATATGTAATTATAGATATAACACCAAGCTGCTCTTTAGTTCTAAAGAAGCAAGCTACCTCTAGATTTTCAAGAGCTGATAATTAAGACACCTCATATATATTAATAGATGGACTAAGGATCAGTTTTCAAATCCTCTCTTCAGATTCTTTCTGCAGTCTGTAAAGAGCTGTTTTTGGAAACTGCATTAGAAATGAAGAGGGAAAGGTTTAGTCTGGAGGGACAGTATCAGCTTTTGGCCCCATGCCTGGCAGAGACTGTGGTTGTCCTACATGTGAAGCTTTAAATCAAGCCGGATTTGTGGTGCTTAAGCAGCTTCTGGAACTAAAGGGGTTCTTCCATAGTGGTTTACAAGAGCTAAAATAATTGAGTATGGTAGGAATTACCAATAGCAGGCAAAAATGGACAGAGCAAAAGTCAGAGTAAAGTTGTGAAGACAATAAAGTTCTCATTTCCCCTTGGTTAAGTAAAATTTGGAGGAGGAGAAAAAAGAAAAGTAGAGTTTTAATCAGGAATAAAGAACAATTAATAGAAAGACTACCAGTAAACATGGTCCCAAAAATCTTGTTAAGGAAAATCTAGAGCAGCTTATCACCTCTTCCTGTTATATTTGTCTGGATTAGTGATGGTACTAAGAGATCAATAAATATAAAGGACAGGGGAAGGAAACATATTGAAGCTACAATCACTAGTATTGTCAGCTCTCAAGTATCTAACCTTTTATAATAAAATGGAAACAGGCATAATTTTTTTTTCTTATTTTATTATAGAAGAATAGATATAACAAAAATTTGCCACTTTAACCATTTTTAAGTATATGATTCAGTGGTATTAATTGCATTCGCCATGTTGTGTTACCGTCAGTACTATTCATTTCCAAAACTCTTTCATCATTTGAAACAGAAACTTAGCACCTAAGCAATAATTTCAATTACTCCCTTTCTCCAGTCCCTGGTAACCACTAAACAACTTATGTCTCTATGCATTTGTGTATTATAGATATATCACATAAGTGGAATTATAGAGTATTTGTCCTTTATGTCTGACTTATTTCACTTCACATAAATGTTTTCAATATTCATTCGTGTTATAACTTGCACCAGTATTTTATTTCTTTTTATGGCTGAGTATCAGTCCATGGAGTTCTGGTGTGGTGCTGTTAAATAAAGCACTACACCACAAGGTTGGTTTGAACCATAAGGTCTTTAGTTCAAATTCACTAGCCGCTCTATACAGAAACTCTATAAAGGGACACAATGAGTCAGAACCGACTGAATGACACTTAACAACAATATTCAATGTATGTACATATTAATTTTTTAAAAACTTTTTATTGTAAATTGAGTGAAGGTTTATACAGAAGATCATAAATTTAACATTCAGCAAAGCACATACTTTGTTTCATTATAATTGCAATCCCCTCCATGTGCCAACAGTTAACAGTATTTACCTCTATTAACTTTATTGCATTTGTCCCTGTGTCTCCCACTACCTTCATCTTTCCTCTGCTAGCCTGCCTCTTGTTGTATATTGCCTAACCTGTCACCCATGCTAACATGTGTCTACCCTCGCTATTGTTGTTAAGCGCTGTTGAGTTGGTTCCAACCCATAGCGACCCTGTATAGCATTTCCAAGGAGCAGCTAGTGAGCTTGAACTGCCAACCTTGCAGTTCAAATGGCTTTGCAGTCTGGTGCATTAACCCGCAGTGCCACACCAGTACTCCCTCTAGCCAATGAATTATTTTCCCTCCCCCCACACCCTCGGAAACCCTGTACAGGGTTGCTATGGGTCGGAACCGACTCAACGGCACTTAACAACAACAACATAACCATCATAGATGGTTTCTTTTATAAAGAAAACCTAATCTTAACTTTTCATAACTTTGGTGAAATACAATATTTCTACTTTGGTGAATGACTAATTTCACTCAGCATAATGTCCTCCAGGTTCATCCATATTGTGAGGTGTTTCATAGATTCATCATTACTCTTCAGTGTTACATAGTATTCCACTGTGTGTATATACCAAATTTTGTTGAACAATTCTTCTGGTGGTGGTATTTAGGCAGTCTCCATTTTTTTGATATGTCTCTTGTAAACAGCGTATTGAAGGATCCTATTTTCTTTGCCATTCTGCTCTCTCTGTGTCTTGACTGGTGTATTTAATCCATTTACATTCAGTGTAATTATCAATGGGTATGAATTAATTGCTGTCATTTTGCTATGTGTTTTTTGTTTGTTTGCTTGTTTGCTTGTGGTGCTGCTGATTTCATTGTTCCACATAATTGCTGCTTGTGAGTTTTCTTTTCATTTTCATTTCTGTTTTATTAATGTTTATAAAATCTTTCTGATTGTCATTATTTTTTTATTATTTTGAAGTGTAGGTGCATTCATTTTATTTGAGGTTACCCCAAAATTTATTGTTTTTTTCCCCTATTTAAAACAGTCTGTTTTATCTAAAAATCAACTTGACTTTCTTGCCATTTGGATGTTCTGTATATATTCCTTCTTTATGTTCTACACTATTCCCTCTTTTTACACTGTAGTTTACTTCATTATAAATTGATATCTCTTGCTTCCTATTTTCAGTCTTGTAGGTTTGTTTCATTTTAAAAACTTCTATATATCTGGATTGGAGGTCCTGGTGTGGCATTACAGGATTAGCACTTGACCACAAGTTAGTCCTTGAAAACCCTATGCCGTTGTTGTTAAGTACTGTGGAGTCGGTTCTGACTCATAGTGACCCTGCACAGGGTTTTCAAGGCTGTAAATCTTTATGGGAGCAGAATGCTTCATCTTTCTCCCACAGAACCGCTGGTAGTTTCAAACTGCCAACCTTGCAGTTTGCAGCCCAATTCGTAACCACTACACTACCAGAGCTCCTTTGAAAACCCTATAGAGGGTTGCTATTAGTCAGAACTTAATGGATAGCACTTAACAACAACAGCACCAACGTATCTGGATTGCATTCTGGGTGGTGTTGTCATGTATAGTAATCACAAGTTGTTGTTGGTTCTCAGTCCACAGAATACCCTTTAGAATTTTTTATTTGGTAAAGCTGGTCTGGTCATTATAGTTTCCTTTATTTTCTGTTTATCAGGAAATATCTTAATTTCACCATCATATCTCAGGAATAGTTTTGCTGGGTTTATGATTCATAGTTGACTTTTTTTTTCTTCTTCTTCTTTCAGAATTTTGTATATGTCATCCCATTGTCTTCTTGCCTGCATGGTTTCTACTTATAAATCAGAGCTTAATCTTATTGGTTCTCTTTTGTAATTAACTTCCCCCCCTGAAAAAAAGGATTATTTTCTTGTCTTTGGTTTTGAAAAGTTTGATTATAATATGTCTTGGTGATTTTCTTTGGGGATCTATCCTGTTTGGGGTTCATTCAACTTCTTGTATACTTATCTCATCTTTGATGATGTTCGTGAAATTTTCTTCCAACAACTCTTCAACAAAATTCTTTGTGCTTTTTGTTGTTTCTTGCTGTTCTGGAATTCCAATCATCCGCAAGTTACTTCTCTTCATGATGTCCCACATAAATCATAGGCTTTCATTATATGTTTTTATGATTTTTTCTGTTTATTCTAGCATACTAGTATTGAGAGATTTATCTTCAAGCTCACTAATTCAGGCTCCCATTGCTTCGAATCTGCTCCTTTACCCTTTTCATATATTGACCATTTCTGAAATCTTAGTATTAATCTTCTGGATTCGAATTGCAGGTTATGGATTGTTTCAAGATTTGCATCTATTTTGTCTGTTCTTGTAGATTTTTCCTGAATTATTCTAAAGTTTTTTTGTGTGTGTTCTCCTTACTTTTCTTGATCTTTCTTTCAATCCTTTGAATGTACATATATATCATTATTTTGAATTATTTTTCAGTTATTCCCATTGCCTTTATTTCCTCAGAATTGTTTTCTGACTGTATCTTGGTAATCTGTTTGAGACATTCTCTCTTGTTTCTTTGTGTGACCTAAAATTCTCTGTGGTTTTCAGAGCATTGTGGGGTTGTTGTATTTATTTTTAATTGATGATTATATCTTGATGTGTACTTAGGCTCTTACAAAATGTATCCTGTGAGTGTAGTTAGAGAATGGGAGCTTGTACTCTGTTCTGCTTTCCTGTTAGTGCACTTAAGTTTGGGTGTGTTTGACATGTTGTCTGCTATCTATAATTGATCAGGTGGTATAGGAGCTGGTATTGTTCTTTCCTAGTGTGTGGAACTGCAGAAGGTATGTTTGTCTGGGCTGTATGGACATGATTGCTGTCTCCTGTTGGGTGGGAAAGAGAAAACCCCTCCCACACACACCCATAAGAAGACAAACAGAATATAAAGGAAACAAGTGTAAATTGCTACAATTTGATGAATTGACCTATACTTATGGATGTAGTAGCTCAAAATACCAACTAAGAAGGAGGCAGTCATATGCCATCTGTGTACATGGTAGATAGGGACAGGCAAATTATACATTGGCTACAAAAAATGAGGGTGAAATACAGGCATGAAGTGACTGGCTTACAAATTTTCAAGGGGTAGTTTAGCTTAAAAGTGTACTGGGGAAGGTAGAGACCCCACTGAATAGTTTTTATCTTGTCTCGATGGGTCTGGTGAAAGAGATGGGGATAAGATTCTTATGATTCAGTAGTTAGTAATCATTATCATGACTAATTGCAACTGTCGCAACTGTAAAGGTAGAAATTTTATAACAAAAATGGAGTAGCTAAACTTACAATCCAGAAACAGAGGACCTTAGGACCATAAAAGGAGAAGGGTATGAGCAAATTGTGGGACTCCATCCAGAGAAGCAGCAACACCAGAGATGGAGGCAGAGATGAGCACATGGAGAGAGAGAGCAGCTGAAGACTCTAGACTCATAGAAAGGGAAAGACAGTGCCGGTGGTCAGGAGGCAGGCTTGCAAATGTACACTTTGGTTGTTTAACTTATTATATATTGTTTAAATTAATATATATTCCTGAGTATTTTCATGTACATCACCCCCCTCCAAAACAAACAAACAAAAAACCCCAAGGGAATAGAAGCAAATACTGTTGAATGATGATGCACAGAGGAGTTTGAAATCATTGCATTGAAACAATGATGTAAAACCAGTGTTCTCCCATGTAAACTATCACTCAATTCACAATAAAAACTTTTTTAAAAAGAAACTACTAAAGCTCAAAAAGGAAAATAAAAGAGTGGGAAGAAGGTATTTGCAAAACATACATACATACAACAAAAAATGCATCGGGAATATATGAAGAATTCCTTCTAATCATTCAAGAACAAAAAGATTAACTCATTAAAAAAAAATGAGTAAGCACTTAACAAAAGAGGCTACTCAAATGGTTAAAACCACATGTACCAAAATGACTAAAACTAAAATGACTAAAATAAGTGTTGAAAAGGGTGTGCAAAACTAGAACATTAATTAATAAACTGCTACTGGGGAATATAAATAATACAAATACTTGAGAAACTGGTTGTTGTTGCTGTTGTTAGGTGCCATCCAGTCAGTTCCTACTCATAGTGACTCCACAGAACAAAACACGGTCCAATCTTGGACCATCCTCTCAATTTTTAATATGTTTGAGCCATTGCTGCTGACCTAATGTCAATTAATCTTATTGGGGACCTTCTTCTTTTTCATTTACCATTTTATCATACATGATGTCCTTCTGCAGCAACACTTTACACCTGATAACATGTCTGAAGTGTTAGTCAAAGTCTTGCCATCCTAGCTTCTAGGAAACATTCTGGCTGCCCTTCTTCTAAGACAAATGTGTTCATTCTTCTGACAGCCCATGATACTTTTAATATTCTCCTCCAACACCATAATTCAAATGTTCAAAGTCTTCCTTATTCATTGTACAACATTACATGCATATGAGACCATTGAAGATACCATGGCTTGGGTCAATCTCACCTTAGTCCTTAAACTGGTATATTTGCCCTTGAACACTTGAAAGATATCTTTTCTAGCAGATTTACCTCATGCAATATGTCTTTTGACTTCTTGCCTGACTGCTCCTAAGAGTGTTGACTGTGAATCCAAGAAAAATAAAGTTTTCCTCAACTTCAAAAAGAAAGAAAACAGAATTAAACAAATACCTAACAATGAAAGGAGAAAATAATAGAGAAGAAAAAATAAAACAGACAGCAGCAACAGAAAAAATATATATATATAATTATCAAGACAAAATAAGGGTAGGGAAATGGAGCTGTAGAATAGAAAAATAAGAGAGAAAATAAAAGGAAGAAATAAAAATAAAAATCACATAGAAAACCATAGAGAGGGAAGAGTAAAATAGAGAGTAGAGAGTAGTAAAGAAAGATCAAAAGGAAGAAAAAGAGAAAGAGGGGAAATAAGAAACATAAGAAAAGAAGAACACACAGAGATAAAAAGATAAAATTCATTGGAATGGAAAGAGAAGAAAGAGGAGAAAGATAAACAAAAACAAAGAAATAACAAAAGCCAAAAAAATAAAAACAAACAACAGTGTAGCTGTAGAAACTGAAGAGGAGAAAACTCTGGGGGCTCCTACAAGTCAAGGAGCTCATGAGGTAGGTGTGGGAAGATGTTGACAGCACATTTCTTTTCCCTAGAAGGACTCCTATCAGCTTCAGTGTTGTCTCTGTTCAGGGCACTAAATACAGAAGTAGCTCATGGAAGCCCTTGATGGAGTTGGTTTCAGTGTTTGTTAGGACCACAGAGCAACTGAGGGCAGGGTGACTGATTAAAAATGATAGTCTGGTGGCTTTGTGGGTTCTGTAGATCTGGAGGTGGGCCTGCCTGAATCCAGGCATCAAAGTAGTGCAGTCAGCCACATCACACACTGGCATGGCTTCCAACCACAACTATGTGTTTCCAAACTTTTGGACAGCAGGGTCTGTGCTAGAGATGAATGAATGTGAGAGGTGGTCACATCTCTGGTCTGCATGGAAGCCTGGGGATTCACCTGTGTGAATCTGCTCTGCCAGACCTTCCTCTGTTGCCAAAGTTATTCACAAGATGGTCTCGCTCTCTCACCATCCCTGTTCAGCTTCTCCTCCCAACAAGCAGTCAGTCTACTTCACTAACCTTTTCTTTGAAGTTCAGGGTTCCGAAATTTTCATCTGTGTCTGATTTATTTGGTGAGGCTACTCAAATGGACAAAACCACATGTACCAGAATGACTAAAACTAAAATGACTAAAATAAGTGTTGAAAAGGGTGTGCAAAACTAGTAGTGCCTCTGCCTAGTCTGCCTTCTTTCCAGAAGTCTATACTACATTTATATATATATATATATATATCTCCATTCAAAATGGGTTGCCTTTTGCCTATTGTGAATAATGCTTTAATAAATATTGTTGTTTGAGTCTAAACTGGCTCAGTTTTTAAAGCATGTCTCTTTGGATTGTAATTTGGATCTCAGATTTCAGTATGGGAGACTCAGATTCTAGAAACTCTCTTACATCAGTCCATTTTAAAGGCCTTTTAAATAGGCGTAAAAAGGGATTAAGAAAAGCCAATTTTCAATGTCAATAAATTTGAATACAAATTTGGTTTGTTGTTGTTGTTGTCAGGTGCCATCGAGTCGGAACCGACTCATAGCGACCCCATGCACAGCAGAACGAAACAATGTCCGATCCTGGGCCAACCTACTACCGCTGCCACACTTGAGTCCATCAATGATGCCACCTGGCCAATCCATCTCGTTAGGGGTCTTCCTCTTTTTCTCTGACCCTCCACCTTACCCAGCATGACATCCTTCTCAAGCGACTGTTTCCTCTGGACAATATGTCCAAAGTATGAGAGACGAAGCTTAGCCATCCTGGCCTCCAAGGAGCACTCTGGCTGCACTTCTTCCAAAACAGATCTATTGGTTCTTTTGGCAGTCCATGGCACTTTCAGTATTCTCCTCCAACACCACAACTCAAAGGCATCAATTCTTCTACGATCTTCCTTATTCACTGTCCAGCTTTCGCATCCATATGAGGTTATTGAAAACACCATGGCCTAGGTCAGGTGCACCTTAGTCCTCTAGCTGACATCTCTGCTCTTTAATACTTTAAAAAGTTCCTGTGCAGCAGATTTGCCCAATGCAATATGTCGTCTGATCTCTTGACTGCTGCTTCCGCGAGTGTTGATAGTTGATCCAAGAAGAATAAAGTCCTTGACAACTTCAATCTTTTCTCCATTGATAAGAATGTTGTTTATTGGTCCAGTGGTAAGGATTTTTGTTTTCTTGACATTGAGATGTAATCCATATGGAAGGCTGTGCTCTTTGATCTTCATAAGTAAATGTTTTAAGTCCTCTTCACTTTCAGCAAGCAAGGTTGTATCATGTGCATATCGCAGGTTGTTAATGAGTCTTCCTCCAATCCTGACGCCATGTTTTTCTTCATAGAACCCAGCTTCTCATATTATTTGCTCAGCATACAGGTTGAATAAGTATGGTGAAAGAATACAACCCTGTCTCACACCTTTCCCAATTTTAAAACATTCAGTGTTCCCATGTTCTGTTGGAACAACTGCTTCTTGGTCTAGGTACAGATTTCTCAGAAGTACAATGAAGTGTTCTGTAATACTCATACTTCTCAATGTTGTCCATAGCTTGTCATGATCCACACAATCGAAAGCCTTTGCGTAGTCAATAAAGCACAGGTAAACATCCTTCTGGTATTCTCTGCTTTCAGCCAAGATCCATCGGATGTCAGCAATGATATCTCTCGTTCCACGGCCTCTTCTGAATCCAGCTTGAACCTCTGGAAGTTCTCTGTCAATGTATGGTTGGAGAATCCCAAATATCAGCAAACCACCTTTTGATAATGTAGAGTGGTGTTTAATAATATTCCTGTGAATGTGCAAAGTGTTATTTAATTTTCAAATTACTTTAATCCATTACTCTCACAACATAGTTAAAGTTAATGTGAGATATTTTTCCCAATTTAAAAATGAATAGTTAGATAAAGGTATCATTGAGTTAATAATTTTGTAAGGACTCTTCTTGTAATTAGAATTGTTTTCTCTGAGTCCAGAGTTCTTTTACAATTTCATGCTAAATTTCAGTAAATCAGATGGGCCTTCTCTGCATTTATACCTAGGTGTCTAAAACAAAGGTGAGAATTACTTATGGTATCCCGATTTTCCATTTAAATATCCCATGCTTGCAAATGTATACATTTAAGAACTTCACCCTATTGCTTAAGGGTAGGATTGCTAACATGGGAAATTGTTATTTGCTCCTTCTTTGGCCGAAAGCAGGAGAGGGAGTCAAAAAAGCAAAAGTTAGTAGTGGTACTTACTTTCACCTCATCTTCAGTAGGTGAAAATATAACTCTACAAGGAAACAAAACTCACACTCTTCAGGAAAGATTTCTGGCAACTTCAGTTTCTCTGATAACTCTTCCTAACCATTCAAGTTCATTTGAAAAAAATAAAAATGCAGGACTATGAGAAAATGGCACATTAGGCAGGGATTTTCCTGGGGGTGAGGAAGAGAAAGGAGAAAGACAAAAGTGGAGTAGTGTCTGAAGAAAGCAGGGCTGCGAGTAGAAAGGTGAAGGTGTCCTAACATGATTGGGAGGTTAGGGCTGCAGGATACATGATTTACTAGAAAAAGAGGCAGGATAAATAGAGGATTCTCAGTGGTATTTGGAGATACAAAACCCATTCACCACCCTTAGTTCACTTCTCATAAGGCAGCTATTTTCAAGAACCCCTTCTTTACTAACCCTTCCTTCTACTATTATAAAAACTATAGCCTCTAACACAAAATCAAAACTTATACAGCTAATGATTTTTCCCCTTCATTCCATGGTACAAAGATCTAATTATGTTTGATAAGCTCAGCTAAGAACACAGAACCTAATGTTTCCCCTTTTTGCCATACAAATCAAATTGTTTCCATTCATCAAAACATGTTGTTAGTTGCTGTGGAGTCTATTATGACTCTTGGCAGTCACCTGTGTGGACAGTAGAACTGCTCCATAGGGTTTTCAAGGTTGTGAACCTTTGGGAGAAAATCATTAGCCCTATCTTCCAAGGCATCTCTGGCTAGGTTCAAAACACCACCAAATGTCATCTAGCAGTGCAGCTCTTAGCCATTTGTGCCAAGCCAAGTAGTTTGTTGAAATTTCATTTTGCAGAATGAATTCCACATTTATTTCTTTCCCACTTAATCTTCAGGTGAAGAGCAATTTTTGTATTTTCATGTTGAAGGCTGGTGACCCATGACAGCTGGAGTTTTTGCATGGCTACAATATCCCCAAATCAAACGAATTCAGTCCAGCATACTATCTTTATTTCAGGCTTCTCAAAGAGCATCTTGGAGAAAAAGAAGTTGAGTTGGCACTCATCTTTGACTCAGTGGTGGAAGCTGACCTGGCGAATTATACCTGCCATGTAGAAAACCGAAATGGAAGGAAACATGCCAGTGTTCTGCTCCGTAAAAAAGGTATTTATTTTTCACTATGGTTTAGCTACAAAGTAACTATTGAAGTGAAAACTGGTATTTTTCCGGGCCTTATTTTGTCATTTAGCATAAACTTCTATTAACCATTTTTTGCCTTTTTAAGAAGTAGTTTCTTGCTTGTTGTGGATATTAGTGTAAAATGACTCTGTACATTAATGTCATTGATTGGTTGGTTGGTTATGTGCTGTGGAGTTGGTTCTGACTCATTGCGACCCTGTATAGGGTTTCCAAGACTGTAAATTTTTACTGGAGCAGAAAGCCTCATTTTTCTCCTGTGGAACTGCTGGTAGTTTTGAACTGCTGACCTTGAGATTAGCAGCCCAATTCATAACCACTATAAAGAAAATGGAATATTGTTATGTCTTAAATCAAGTGAGATCAAATATACCTTTATTATAAATGTTACATAAAATTTGATAAATGTTGCCATCCAATATTTCTTCCATGTGTCACCTTCTTATATTGCTTGAATGAAATACAAGGGATTTTACTATTGAAATAGAACAAAGTAACTTTTTAATTCCCTAACTAAAAAATAAAAAGAATGAATGGTACCAGTGAATACTATTGTTGTTGTGTGCTGTCAAGTTCGTTCCAACTCATACCAATGAATTGTTATTGTTGTTAAGTGTTGTCTAGTCGGTCGTGACTCCTAGGGACCCTGTCTACGATTTCTGAGGAGCAGCTAGTGGGTTTGTACCACTGGCATTGCAGTTCACACTGAATTTACGGTCCTGTGCATTATCCTGCAGCACCACACCAGGACTCCATATAATATCCTTACAAATGTTTTCACATAGATTATAAGCACTATTTCATAATATGTCTCCTTGTTAAGAAGCCTTTAATAGATGAGTATGTTTTCAAATAATTTAATTTTATGGAGATCAATCTTTAAAATTTGATCTAGATTTTTGGGTGGGGGACATTGTTGTAATATACAAACAAAAGAAATTATGAATTTACAGAGAAGAAAGATAAAAGAAGACATATGGACAACAATCTCATCAGCTATAGCTTGCCATAACTCTTGATTATGACAGAAGACGAAATACTTTCTGAGTGTTTATCTGGCAATGGTTTTGTAAGTTTACTAGAACAAATGTTCTCAGTGTTCTTATTGTCTAGACTATGTTGTTGTTAAGTGCCATTGAATCTATTCTGACACGTAGTGACCCTGTATAGAGTTTTCAAGGAGCAGCTGGTGAGATTGAACTACCAACCTTGCAGTTCCAACGGCTTTGCAGTCTGGCATATTAACCCACAGCGCCACACCAGGACTCTAGGCTATAGAGCCCCACTAAAAAACCACTACCATAAATTCAAGTCTAACTCACAGTGACCGAGTTGATTCCAACTCATAGCAACCCTATATAGTGTTTCCAAGGTTGTAAATTTTTACAGGGCCAGAAAGCCTCATCTTCTGTCCTGTGAAGCTGTGACTGGTAGGTTTGAACAGCCAACCTGGCGGTTAACAGTCCAGTGTATATCCTACAGCATCAACAGAGCTCATTACTTTAGGCTATAGAGCATTAGTATAACAGAGTTAATCAATAATGTTACTAGTTCTCAGGACTTATCTAAGGTATGGCTGGTATGGTATGTGCCCTAGGCGACAGTTGAAGGGGGCACCACGGAGCAGTTTCTATGAAGACTATAAGTCCCATCCTCCTTCCTCAAGCACATTAGACACCCAGACATAGCGAGGGAAGAAAGAGGAGGGGATCTTCTCCTGTGCATGTCCAAGAGGTCACCAGATCAGCCTTGGAATAGCATTTCATTCTGAGGTGCCTCAAATATGAAAGCAGGGAAGGAGTATTTGTTGATAAGTTACTACAGCCAATGCATCATATCTATCCATATTTATTCATCTCAAAATTGGTTTGGGGTGCAATTTAGCCTTGCTACATCCTACAGGGATACAATTTCAGTGCTTACCATAGACACTATTTTCCATAGATATGTCTTTGTTCGTTTTGTGACTCTTGGCCTGGATAGAATTTTTATTTCTATCTAGACCTAATACTTGATCTTGGCAAGCAGTTCTAGAAGAAGCATGGAAATGTTATTATTCTGAAAATAATGCTTTTATCTCTCTTGTTCCATTTTGTATTGTATTGGACTTAATTCCATCTTAATACATTTAAAGTTGAAAGAGTCATATATAGAGATTTAACTCAGGCGCTCTTGCATTTGGAGATGAATCTTTTAGGCTTTTATCACATCACTTGGCCTCAGTGAATGTAGTACTCCCACCTGGGATACAAGTATAGCTTGTTTTATGGAGCAACAACTTCCTGATGTGCTGTAAGTCAAACATTTAAAATGCCTTAAGCTATCATTATAGAGAAGAAACACATGATGAATCCTTTCGTAAAGTGAAAAGGTCTATTGTGAAATGAAAACTCCTAATACAAGAGGGTTTCAAAAACATCAAGGAAAAATTAAATGAAAAGACAATGGACTTTTTCCATGAACTTTTTGAAGCCTCCTCATGTACCAGATTGTCAGGTTCAGATTTTCTAAACGTATGACACTCCTTACCTATGCACCTTCTATCTACCTACTTTCTCACTCCCAGATGGATTTCCCAGTAAGTACAACTAACATTTTACTAAGAGGAATTTATGCTAAAGAACTTTTGATCATTATTTTTTCTTTTCTGCACATACTCCCTTTTCCTTAAAGCAGAACTTTATCACTTAATCTCTTCATTCCTAGTGCAGCTGCTCTACTCTGACCCTAAATGTATATAGGAAGCCCTAAGGTTGAATCTCCAAACCTGCCTTTCCAATTTATGAGTCAAAGAAACAAGCTCATTATCTCAAGACATTTGCAGCCTTCCTTTGCTGCAATCCCTTGGCCTCAGCTGCTATTTTGGCCCATTCTCCAGTATCTGATCTTTGTGTTCACAGTGGAGAAATAGTTGGGTCAAACTAGGAAGGTTAAAAAGAACTATGCTTGTACTTTGGGTGCCTGGAAAAAGTCACAACCCCATAAATATTTGCTGTTCTGGCTACAGAGATCCTTCAGAAGTATATATAAGATTCAGTCCAAATAAAATGATTTTCAGCCTCTCAGTCAGGAAATGTCTCTGGAAGTATAGATCCTGCTGAGATGGAAAATGGCAGCTGAAAACAGAAGTCAGGAGAAAAGCCAGGTGTCATTTAGGTGATGGCAATTCTGCCCTCTGATTATAGGCTAGCTGTTTCCTTTTGATGTGACTGCCTGGGCTGAATCAAATAATCCTGGTTGAGTCACAGAGTCTAGGTCCACTGTTTTTAACTTAAATGGTCATCATTAGATAATATCTTTCAGAGACATTTTTATAAAATGGGCCTCAAACCACAAAGGTTCTTTTCACATCGCAGTTTTCTTCCATAAATTTACTACCAAAAAAAAAGGTGTCTGTTACTTGGGAGTGCAAATTGTTCCTGATGCTGAAGTTTTCCATCCACCTAATAGCAACTCTACTCGGTAAATAACAGAAATTCCCATTCGGTGACTTTGAAAACAGTTGAAAGCTGTTCTGGCCAAAGAGAGAGAGCAAAAAAAAAAAAAAAAATTAGAGTGTAAAATGAACATTTTTTTTTCAGAACAGGAAAAAAAAAGAAAACAGGTTGAATGAAGTCAATCAATAGCCTAAGATGAAGATGAACGAGAAGTCAGTTTTCAGAGTAGAAAAAAAAAAAAAAAAAGTATTGTTTTGTCAATTCCACACTGGCTATTAAGAATGTATAATTGATGGAAGATGGTGAGAAAACAAGCTCAAATTGTGATATTGCAGTCTCACAGAGGTCTCATAAGCAAGCCTGTCTTATTACCACCCACATAGAAGTAGACAGTGGTTCCTGGGGAGCCACGTTTTATATTGAAGCCAGTAGGCAGAACTAATCTGTGGTGGGATTTTTTTTTTCCTTACCTGAAAGTTTTTGGCTTAATTTACAAAGTGACCACCACTTGCAGCAGGCAGGACAAAGATATATTGATTGCAATTTCCTATCCTTAATCATTTTGTGCATCTCTGTCTCCTAGTAATGTTCCTTATTAACATATCTTATCCCTCACTGCAGCCTTGTTCCCTTCCTCTCTCCATTCCCCACCCCACCCTATACCCCATCTCCTTATTCAGAGAGCGTCATTTATTCATAATTGTTACATATATACATCATGGCTGTCCTGACCACCTCATCTCCTTTCTCACTCTATGTCCTTTCCAATACCAAATATTCTCTCCCCCACAAAACTTAACACTCTTCTTACATTGGACTACAGGAAGCCTCTCCTTCTTGGCTATAGTTACAAAATTCCCAGGACCCTCCAGTGAAGTGTAGAAAATCTGTCTTGTCATTTCTTTCAGACTGGTGAATTGTAGTTTACCTTCTTCCCCTGGATCTGAAAAGGAAGAAGGTGACAAAATTCATTATAAGTCAAAAGTTCTTGGGAAAAGTTACCAACAGTTCTATGTCAGAAATGGGAGACTTTCAATTGTTCTTTTCCAGGTTGGAGCTTATAAAGCGATGGTGTAATACAAAAATGCTTTGATTTTGAGGTTAGGAGACCTGGGCTCAATTACGATCTTTGTTACTGCTTAGGTATATGATCTTGGGAAATGGACTTAGATTCCTGAGTTTTAGCTTCTTCATCTATAAATGTTCTTGCTGTTATTAACTGCTGTTGGGTAGGCTCTGACTCATAGCACTCCTGTGTAATGTTTCTAAGGAGTGGCTGATGGATTTGAACGACCAACATTGTGGTTATATGGACTAATAATTCTTACCCTAAAGGATTATTTAGAGAAGAGACTTACGGAAGTTTTTATTTGTAATATACATATAATTTATAATACATGTTTTTCTTATAAACTGTAAAATGTGAGACAGATCCTAATTATTTTATTGAATCTGACAAATTTTTCTTAACAAATAAGTCTATATAGAAGTAAGGGAAATCCCTAGGGCAAGGTTGACAATCTATCATGGCCAGAAATTTGATTTTGATAGTAATCCAGAAGTGATCCATTTGAGGAAACTGACTGATGCCAACCAAACTCGAAGGCAACTGGAAGTACAAACTAGAAAGTCACTCCCTTTCCCAGTTTCTAGTTACATGGTAAGAGGAATTAGATTTTTTTTTTTTTTTTATGTTTCTTGGTAATTATAAATTTAGATTAAATTGAGATTAGCTACTCTTATAAAAATTGCATAAATAGAATATTGAAACCAAAGAAATTTCCTTGTCCCACAGTGGAAAATATGTTCCTGGTCTGGTGTCTTACCCTTTTTTGATAATACATTTTTAGATTTGTTAAAATAACTAATTAAGCTACAGGAAAGTCACTGTCCCTTGAGCCTGAGAGACACTATGTGTCTTTCCATTATGTATTGATTTAATTGTTTTAGTTCTCACAATTCTAGGGATGCCTTAGTGGAGCAGCCTATGGCTGTATCATGTAGACAGTTTTAGCTGAATAGTCTAATTAACCCGTATTTATCACTCTTTTTTTAGCTCCAGTGTCTATATTAAATCACATATATATTATAGTCATTTATTCAAATAAATAGGGATAAACTAAATTCTCCTTCTTACCTTATATTGTATTATGTGCTACTGGGGTTAAATGAAACAGTTAAATCCTGCAAGCTCATTAGATTTTATTTGATTATGATACTATTCCCCTGTAGAAAAATTGGACCTGTGGCTTAAGATGTACTAGTCAATAATCATGCTAAACCAATAAGATAATTTAACAGAAACAACAAAATATTGGCCTTGGTCCCAGGATAAGATTACCCTAATAGTTCCCTGAATACACTTTAAGCCAGAATATGCATGTGAAAATCTAGTTGTATTCAAAATAAATTGGGAATGACTGTTCCTATTCAAATGGATTTACCACCTTCCATAGGATATTACTGGAATCTTTAGAAGAGAATAAATTCTACAAAATTTGATTTATACAAATTAATCAAGAGCAAAGGTACTGTGTTAAACAAGAATCATCTGGGAAAATAAAAACAAAACAAAACAAAAACAGGATGGGTTCTTAAAGATGTTGGAAATATCGGAAGATCCCAAGTGTTCCTGATTTAATTACCATTTCCTGTTTATTCTATTTGTTCCAGATTTAATCTACAAAATCGAGCTTGCAGGAGGCCTGGGAGCAATCTTCCTCCTCCTTGTATTGTTAGTGGTCATCTACAAATGCTACAACATTGAATTGATGCTCTTCTACCGGCAGCATTTTGGAGGTGATGAAACTACTGATGGTAGGCTGTCTCCTATTGTTCAAATCCAATTAAAATGCATGTGTTGATGAGTATGTGAGAGACTCTCTTTATTCTTAGAGAATACACACTAAAGTTTTAGGAGTAAATGGCAAGGCACACTCAACTAACACATAAATGGTAGTTGTGGTGGTTATGTGCCTTGCAGTCGATTCTGACTCAGCAACACTGTATGAGGTTTCCAAGGCTGTAAATCTTTATGGGAGCAGAAAGCCTAATCTTTCTCCTGTGAAACAGCTGGTAGATTCAAACTGCTAACTTTGTGGATAGAAGTCCAACTCCTTAACTCTTAAATACTTCAGGAAAAACAAAATTTTGAATCACTATAGCAATGAGCAAATAAAAGAAAATATTAACATGAATTGAGGTGATTGTGAATATGGGTGTTCTTTGAAATGTTTTCTGCAATATCTCTGTATGTTTTAAATTATTTCCAAATGAAATGCCTAATAAGAAAACGTCACTAGTTGGTCAGAAGATAAAAAAAAAAAAAAAATGCTGCTAAATCTCTTTCCCTTAGTAACAAAAAAATTAAGACTCAATTCTATTTTTTGCCCTCCAGAATATTAAAATTTAGGTAGAAAGATTTATAACCATTCCTGACAGAAAAAATACATCAATTATGTAAGAAATAGATGAAAAATTGTGGAGATATGCCTTTTAAATTTCAAAAGACATTTGTACCCACATATTTTGGATGATTGTAACACTATTCTCAAAGGTGGCCTCAAAGGATAGAAATTCAGAATATGTCTTCTAGTTTTTGTGTGCTTAACATTTGTAACTTGAGAGTCTTAAGAATGAAATATCAATAAAGCATTATACTGAGCCTTGTTTCTTTGCCCATTCAAAAATTGATTTGTTTAAAAAGAGCAAGTTATCTATATCAATAAGAAAACATGGCATACTGCTACTTGTGCACAATCTACTTTAATCTAACAAGTGTTCGAATGCCTTAAGTCAATCAAGATGGGAAAAAAAATAGTCAATTGGAAGTCATTACTTTACAAAGGCAGATATAAAAATTGGTTTTCACACTCAACAAAATAGGAATTGAAGGAAAATTCCTCAACATAATAAAGAGCTTATATACAAAACCAACAGCCTATATTACTCTCAATGGAAAGAAATTGAAAGCCTTCCCTCTGCGATCAGGAACCAGACAAGGATGCCCTCTGTCACCGCTTCTATTCAATATGGTGGTGGAAGTCTTAGCAAGAGCTACACGGCAAGACAGGGAAATTAAAGGCATCCAAATTGGCAAAGAGGAAGTAAAACTCTCCCTATTTGTAGACGATATGATCCTATATGTAGAAAACCCCAAAGACTCAGTAAAAAAGCTACTAGACCTCATTGGAAGATTCAGCAAAGTG
>NW_006408677.1:5611401-5613404 GCF_000296735.1 Chrysochloris asiatica | reverse complement strand
GCCTCATCTTTCTCCCGCGGAGCAGCTGGTAGTTTCGAACCGCTGACCTTAAGGTTCGCAGCCCGATTCGTAACCACTACGCTACCAGAGCACACTTGTACTAGTCTGTTTAAATGTATTAGAGATGTTTTCAGACATAGAAGCCTTGCTGTGGCGCTTTGGGATAAGCACTGGACTGCTAACTCTAATGTTGGTGGTTCAAACCCACTAGGCACTCCTTGGGAACCCTATATAGGGTTGCCAGGAGTCGGACCCAAGTCAACAGTATTTAATAACACCAACAATAGTATTCAGACCTGTACTCAAAATGGGAAATTAGGGTCAATTCCAATCATAATTCCATATTCTGACAAGCCAGAATATATGAAATTTTGGTCTGTTACTCTCATATCCTATATATAGCATGTAATATTTTAATATATGATTTCTTATCTGTATATATAAAATAAGTAGATGGAATATGTCATTGAGGAAGGCTCATTGCTTCCCAGATTCCAACATGTGGCTAGGGCACCCAAATGAGAAAGTCACTGATGCATAGTCAATGCAAAAGAAAAAGAAAAGGAAGCTTCTGTGATTAATTTGTTTTTATCATGATTGTAGGCAATTTTTATAATCTCTATAAGAAATTATACTTTAATAAATTAATGTATAATAATTAATTACTTTTGTCACTCATACCCAATAACTGGGACCAAGTGAACAGTTATGCAAAATTAAGTATATGCTCAGATTCGAGGATTCCTCAGGGCTCAAGTACTCCATTTTACATCAATAGCTTCAATGTGTTCTATGTGGTCATGTGGTCAAAGGTATCCAGTAATCTAGAGCATTTTGATGAGAAAACTGAATATATTGCTTTTATATACATTGTTTTTTGGTAAAATACAATGGGTGGTAATTCAAGGGTTTTCATTAGGAAGAACAGTTAACATATTTTATATTCTTACACAGAGTCTTGGATCTTAAGGTGACAATCTCTGTACTATTTGAACAGTATTTTTAAAAAATTAGCTGGCATGTGGTGAGGATGAGCCTTAATACCCTTTTAGATACATCCATTTAATGATTTCATACTAGGATAAGTCAAAAAGTACTGATAATAGGGTTCCAGTTGATACATACATACATGGGTTTATTATAAACAAAATGTGTTTAAACGTATCTCTGTGATAATGGATGACTGCAGATAGGTTCACTCAGCAATATACTTGTCTTAGTTTCTTTAGGGTGCTTTCTAAAAATAGGCACAATCAAAACAGCGACTTCCATGGGGGTCTGTTGAGGAGTAAAATTCAAGACAGAGAGGTCATTAAGAAGGTGATTGTTGTTGTTGTTGTTGGGTGCCATCGAGTCTGTACCAACAACCCATAGCAACATTATGCACAGCAAAGGAAACACTGCCCGATCCTGGGCCAACCTCACTGCTATTGCAATGTGAGTCCATCAGTGCTGCCACTTGGCCAATCCATCTTTTTTGGGGTCTTCCTCTTTTTCTCTGAAAAATAAGGTGATAGTGACTGTTTTTTGGGATTCCAAAGGAGAAGTGAAGGACACAGGATAATCAAAGGGATTTATTAAGAAGATGTTTTAAGAAAACTGAAAACTACATTGGTGAGGAAAAGGGCATCAAAGTTACCTTAAGGCTTTGGTTTTGGTTTTTCCCCCCATCATTACCTGCTCATTCTTTGAGAGTAATAAGGGCTGTCTTAAGGTCTTAAGAGAATTTTATAGATATACTCGGTGTGGCACTGCAGGTTAATGCGCTGGACTGCAAGGTCAGTTTGAACTGCAAGGTCATCAGTTCATGCTCACCAGCTGCTCCTCAGAAAACCTATACAGGGTCACTATGAGTCAGAACAGACTCTAAGGCATGTAACGACAACAACAACATCCTAATTTTATCCATATATTGTTTCTTCGTGTTTTCTCTCTGATACATATGTTGTTTTTGTTGTTGTTGTTGTTGTTGTTGTTGTTGTTGTCAGGTGCCATCGAGTCGG
>NW_006408677.1:5603121-5610746 GCF_000296735.1 Chrysochloris asiatica | reverse complement strand
CTGTGCTCTTTAATCTTCATAAGTAAATATTTCAAGTCCTCTTCACTTTCAGCGATCAAGGTTGTATCATCTGCATATCGCAGGTTGTTGTTGTTAGAAACCATCAAATGGATACCAACTCATAGCAACCTTATGCACAATAGAACAAACAATGGCCAGTCCTGGGCCAACCTCACCATCATTGATACATTTGAGCCCATTGATGCTGCAACTGTGCCAATCCACCTCATTGAGGGTCTTCCTCTTTCTCTCTGACCCTTCACTTTACCAAACATGTTATCCTTCTCCAGTACCTCCTGATAATATGTCTGAAGTATGAGAGACAAAGTCTGGCTATCCTGGTTTCCAAGGAGCACTCTGGCTGTACTTCTTCCAACACACATCTGTTTGTTCTTTTGGCAATCCATGGCAATTTCAATATTCTCCTCCAGTGCCATAACTCAAATACATCAATTCTTTTACTGTCTACCTCATTTACTATTCAACTTTCGCATGCATATGAGGTTATTGAAAATACTATGTCTTGTGCCAGGTGCACTGTCATCCTCAAATTGATATCTTTGCTCTTCAACACTTTAAAGCAGTCTTGTGCAGCAGATTTGCCCAACGTAGTACATCATTTGATTTCCTAACTGCTGCTTTCATAAGTTTTGATGGTTGATCCAAACAAAATGAAGTCACTGACAATTTCATTATTTTTCCCATTTAAATGAATGTTATTTATTGGTATAGTGGTGAGGATTTTTGTTTTCTTTACATTCAGGTGCAATCCGTACCAAAGGCTGTGGTCTTTGATCTTCATCAATACTTACTTTAAGTCCTCTTCGCTTTCAGCAAGTAAGATTGTATCCAATCCTGATGCCATGTTTTTCTTCATATAATCCAGCTTGTCTGATTATTTTTTTAGGATACAGATAGAATAAATATGGTGAAAGAATACAACCATGGAGCAGACCTTTCCTAATTTTAAACTTCTGTTCAAACAACTGCCTCTTGTTCAATGTACAGGTTCCTCACGAACACAAATAAGTGTTCCTGAATACTCATATTTCTCAGTATTGTCCATAGCTTGTCATGATCTACACAATCTAAAAGCTTTAGCATAGTCAATACAGCACGAGAAAATATCTTTCTGTTATTCTCTGCTTTAGGCCAAAATCCATTTGATGTCTGCAATGATATCCCTTGTTTCACATCCTCTTCTGAAACTGGCTTAAACCTCTGGAATTTTTCTGTCAATGTATGGTTGCAGCTGCTTCTGTATTCCCTTTAGTAAAATTTTACTCACATGGAATATGAATGATAATGTCCCATGATTTCCACATTCCGTTGAGTCACCTCTCTTTTGAATGGGCACAGATACTGATTTCTTCTAGTCAGTTGGCCAGGTAGTTCTCTTCCAAGTTTCTTGGCATAGATGAGTGAGTGCCTCGAATACCACTTCACTTTGTTGAAAGATTTCAATTTGTATTCCATCAATTCTCGGTGCCTTGTTCTTTGCCAATGTCTGCAGTGCATCTTGGACTTCTTCCTTTAGGATATTTGACTCTTGATCATATGCTACCTCTTGAAATGGTTGAACATTGACCATTTCTTTTTGGTACAGAGACTCTGTGTATTCCTTCCATGTTCTTTTGATGCTTTCTTCATCATTCATTATTTCACACATAGAATCCTTCAATACCACACATTGAGGTTTGAATATTTTCTTCAGTTGACCTCAGCTTGAGAAATGCTTCTGGTTTTTCTAACCAAAATGCTTTTGGTTTTCTAACTCCAGTCTTTACATATTTTGTTATAATATTTGACATTGTCTTCTGGAACTGACCTTCAACATTTTTTGTTCAGCTCCTATATCTCCTCATTTCTTCCGTTTTCTTTAGCATCTCTACATTGGAGAGCAAATTTCAGAGTCTCTTCTGGAATCCATTTTGGTCTTTTCCTTCTCTTTTGTCTTTTCATTGAACTTTTGTTTTCTTCCTGTATGTTGTTCTTGATGTAATCCCACAACTCTTCTGGTCTTTGATCTTCAAATCTGTTCTTCAAATGATCTCTAAACTGAGGTGGTATTTATTCAAGATCATGCTTTGGCTCTCATGGATCGTTTTCATTTTCTTTAGCGTCAGTCTAAATTTGCATATGAGCAATAGATGGTCTGTTCCAAAGTCTGCCCCTGGCCTTGTTTTGGCTGATGATATGGAGCTTTTCCGGTGTCCTGGTGTGGGTTGTGGGTTAATGTGCTGAACTGCAAAGTCGATTTGAACCACAAAGTCAGTGGTTCAAAATCATCAGCTGCTGCTCAGAAACCCTATACAGGGTTGCTATGGGTTGGAACTGACTCGATGGCACTTAAAAACAACAACAAAAATGGAGCTTTTCCACCATCTTTTTTCCACAGATGTAGTCAATTTGCTTTCTTTATATTCCATCTGGTGAGGTTCACGTATATAGTTGTCTTTTATGCTATTGAAAAAAAGGTGTTTGTAATGAAGAATTCATTCATCTTGCAAAATTCCATCACGCAATCGCTAGCATTATTTCTTTCACCAAGGCCATATTTTCCAAGTACTGATCCTTCCTCTTTGTTTCCAACCTTTGTATTCCAATCACCAGTAATGCTCAATACATCTTGATTGCATGCTTGATCAATTTCAGACTGAAGAAGTTGGTTGTTGTTGTTGTTGTTGTCAGGTGCCATTGAATCGGAACCGACTCATAGTGACCCCATGCACAGCAGAATGAAACAATGTCTGATCCTGGGCCAACCTCACTACCACCACCACACTTGATGCCATCAATGATGTCACCTGGCTGATCCATCTCGTTGGGGTCTTCCTCTTTTTCTCTGACCCTCCACCTTAGAAGTTGGTAGAATTCTTCAATTTCATCATCACTGGCTTTAGTGTTTGATGTGTACATTTGAATAATAGTAGTATTAACTGGTCTTCCTTGTAGGAGGATGGATATTATCCTATCGCAGACAGCTATGACTGCTCTTGATATGATCTTTTTGATGATGAATCTGACGCCATTCCTCTTTAATTTGTCATACCCAACATAGTAAAGCATGTGATTATCAGATTCAAAATAACCAATACCAGTCTATTTCAGCTCACTAATGCCTAAGATATCGATGTTTATACATTCCATTTCATTTTTGACAATTTCCAATTTTCCTAGATTCATACTTTTTACGTTCTGTGTTCCGATTATTGATGGATGTTTACAGCTCTCTCTCTTCATTTTGAATTGTGCCCCATCAGCAAATGAAGGTTCCAAGGGCTTTACTCCATTCACATCATCAAGATCAACTCTACTTTGAGGAGGCATTTCACTGCTATCCATAAGGTTTTCAGTGACTAAATATCCAGAAGTAGTTCGGCTCTCCTTCTTCATAGTCTGTCTTCGTCTGGAAGCTCATCTGAAATCTGTCCACCATTGTTGACCCTCCTGGTATTTAAAATACCAGTGGCATAGCTTCCAGAATCTCAGGTACATACAATCCACCAAAGCATGACAAACTGATTGACAAGTGGTTGATACATATTTGTTGTTGTTGTTGTTGTTACCTGTCATCGAGTTGGTACTGACCCATAGCGACCTTATGCACAGCAGAACGAAACACTGCCCAATTCTGGGCCAATGTCACTAATGTTGCCTCACTTGATTTCATCGATGCTGCCACTTGGCCAATCCATCTCATTGGGGGTCTTCCTCTTTTACTCTGACCCTCCACCTTACCAAACATGATATCCTTCTCCAGAAACTGGTCCCTCCTGACAATATGTCTGAAGTATGAGAGACGAAGTATGGCCATATTGGCCTCCAAGGAGCACTTCTCCAGAACGGATCTATTGGTTCTTTTAGCAGCCCATGGCACTTTCAATATTCTCTTCCAACACCATAACTCAAAAGCATCAATTCTTCTATGGTCTTCCTTATTCACTGTCCAGCTTTTGCATGCATATGAGGTTATTGAAAATACCATAGCTTGGTCCTGAAGCTGACATCTTTGCTCTTCAACACTTTAAATAGGTCTTGTGCAGCAGATTTGCCAAATACAATATGTCTTCTGATTTCTTGACTGCTGCTTCCATGAGTGTTGATAGTTGATCCAAGAAAAATGAAGTCCTTGACAATTTCAATCTTTTCTCCATTGATAATATGTTGTTTATTGGTCCAGTGGTGAGGATTTTTGTTTTCCTTACATTGAGATGTAATCCATACCGAAGATTGTGCTCTTTGATCTTCATCAGTAAATGTTTTACGTCCTCTTCACTTTATATAGTGACATTTCCTGAAAGTGCTTTATTGTTTATAAAATAACATCTAACCAACAAACTTTGACTTCTTAGCCAATATTTATTTATTCCCTTCTAACCTCCTAAACAATGATTGCTTCACTTATTAAACCTTTCAGCTATTCAGCCAATAAATATGTATTAAATATCTCCTAGTTGGCAGGCACTATGCAAGATGAAATTAGGTTCTTTATCTGACTCAACACTATGCACACACACTCACACAGTTATTGAGTGGGTATGAATCCCAAATACTATCATAGGTTCTGTTGCTGCTGCTGCAACTACTGCATGTTTTTTAGTCTGTTCCCACTCATGGGAACAGAAAGCTTTATCTTTCTCCTGTGGATTGGGCTGGTGGATGGTACTGCTGATTTTGTGATTAGTAGACCAATGTGGAACCCACTACAATACCAAGGCTCTTTACAATAGGCACTTTGTTGTTGTTGTTAAATGCCGCCAAGTGGGTTCCAACTCATAGCGACCCTGTATAGGTTTTACCAGGAAGTACTCATAGGTTTTAACAGTCGACATTGTTGTTGAAACTAACTTTGCAATCTAGTGCTTATCCTACAGAGCTAGGAATACAATAAATCTATGGGCTTCGTACTATGCTTAGCATAGCTCCAGAAGAACTGGGTTGAAAACAGGAATGGCTTCCTGATGGTGAACAGGATTAAAATTAGATTTTTAATCAGGAAGAACAGGTGTGACAACAGAAAAATTCTTCCACAGATAGTTTGGCTCTCTTCTTGTCCTCATGACTCCTTTCTTCATTAGGAATAGAATACCTATGGTAACCACTGTGCCAGCCTGTCTTCCTTATAGTGCTCTGTCTAATTTGTGCTGTGTTTTTAGCTTCTTAAGATAAGGTTAGTCAGCATGATTTAACACAGAAGAAGACTCATTAACCTTGCCTAGCAAACTGGTGTCGCTGAATTGCCATTTGTTTTTTAAAACAATTTGCAGGCCTTGCTGTTAACCTTATTTGCATCATGTTGTTGCTTTTGCTCTATCCATTTTGCTCCTCTTTTAGAGCAACAGCTGTGGCTATTCATGAGGTTTGCTTGGCTGTCTACATTAAGTTGAAGTGCATTTTTTAAAACTGTGGTATCTGCGTCACTGCTGGCTCACTAGCTGGCATCCTAGAGCTTCTGGGACATCTGACATGGTGGCTTTGAGAGCTGTCTTCCTACTCTGGCCAGCCACCATGAGCTTTTCAACTGTAGTTCGTCTTAAAGGGACATGACTGAATTCAGAAACAAACATTTTCTAAGCAATGATGTGCTTCTAGAATTCTAGGCACAATATCTTACCCAGACGTATTGGGTGTTAGCAAAATAACAAAACCAAAATTAAAACCAATCCATGTTCTTTGTTATAACTTTCCCAGAGGAAAGTCTTTTTGCAGGATTGAACTGTAATATCAGAGTATATCAGGGTATAGGAGTCCTGGTGTTGTGCTGCAGGATAAGCAGATTCTTAACCACAAAGTCGATGGTTCAATCCCACCAGCCATTATTGGAAACCTTATACAGAGTCGCTGTGAGTCAGACTTGACTTGACAGCATTTAGCAACAACAAAACAGCATCAGGGTATAAGTAGTAACAAGTGAGGGGAGGACCATGCATTTTTTAGTTTAGGTATAGTTAGAGGGCCAGTAGCTATAGTTAGGACAAGCAATGGGGCAGGAATCTGTCTGGTCTAGTCATGTAGCCACTTCCAAAGGATAGCTTATAGTAGAAGTTCAACAAATCATTGTTGAATGTATAATAATAGCTTAATTTAGGGAGGTTTGTGAAATAGGACAGGTATCAAAATCAGAGAAAACAATAATCCAGTTTGGGGCAGCAACAATATCCACCAAGAACACAAAAATATACTCCACTCATAGGAATGGAGCTGTTTGTCCTTTGGCTTATTTTATACTTCCAGCTGTGCATCATTGACAGCCCTGAGTCCCAGGTGTGTAATTATAGTAGAAGAATGTCAAGGACTTGCAGGTGCATCCTGTTCTTGATTGGAACAGGGGCAGAGGTGCTAGGATTACCAGGAGGTTCTTATATTAGCATTGCTTATGAACATTCTCACTTCCAAGTGGAGTTTTATGCTTAACAACAGAATGTGCCCCGGTTGTGAGCCAAATGATCTCCTCAACTATCCAGGACAGTACTTCATGTGCATCTGCTTCTAGGCAACCAAGTAACCTAATCAGGGTTTATGGAAGCCCTTTTCCAGCCAGAGGACATTCTAAAGAGCATTAACCCTTCCTCCTGGCCCTAGGCACTGTTTTTAAATAAATAATCAGAGTTTCTTTCAAATTCAGGTGGTGAAGACTCTAATATTATTGTTAAGTGCCATCAACTCAATCCCAACTCATAGTGACACTGTACAGGGTTTCCAAGGAGTAACTGCTGAGTTTGAACTGCTAATCTTGTAGTTCAAACTGACCTTGCTGTCCAGTGCATTATTGTGCAGTGCCATACAGCCATGGTACATCTGAACCCACTCCATAGCACTTAACAGTATGTATTATAATAGTCAGGAATGGGGATCCCACCTACTCCTACCATTAAGTGCCTTGTAGTCAGTTCCAACTAATAGCAACCATATATAAGGTTTCAAAGGAGTAGTTGGTGAATATAAACCACCAACCTTATGGTTAGCAGTCCAGAGCTTAGTCCATAGGGTACTTATATTTCTGTATATGTTTATTGAAATATTGTTGTTGTTGTTGTTGTTATGTGCCATGGAGTCGGTTCCGACTCATAGCGACCCTGCACAGGGTTTCCGAGACTGTTAATCTTTACGGGAGCAGAAAGCCTCATCTTTCTCCCGCGGAACCGCTGGTAGTTTCGAACTGCTGACCTTACGGTTTGCAGCCCAATTCGTAACCACTACGCTACCAGAGCTCCTTTTATAAATACCCTATCTCTGTATATGTTTATTGAGAGTCCTGGTGTGGTACTGCAGGTTAATGCGCTGGACTGCCGAGTCGCTTTGAACTGCACGGTCAGTGGTTCAATCTCACCAGTTACTCCTCAGAAACCCTATACAGGGTTGCTATGGGTCAGAACTGAGTTGACGGCACTTAACAACAACAACATATGTTTATTTTTTATTCCTCCTTTAGCTGGTAGATCCAAAGCATTAATGGTGTAGATAAGTGAGTGGCTCTTGCATTCTACAAATCACCTTTTGGTTAGGTTTTAGCTATATTTTAATTTGTTGTTAAGTGCCATCGAGTCGGTTCCGACCCATAGCGACCCTATACAGGGTTTCCGAGGGTGTAAATCTTTACGGGAGTAGAAAGCCTCATCTTT
>NW_006408677.1:5591786-5602386 GCF_000296735.1 Chrysochloris asiatica | reverse complement strand
TATATATATAAAGTAATGTTGAAAATACTGTCGCTTTTCCAATGTGGTCCTTCTAAAATAAAATAAATGTTATTTTGAATAACATTTTTTCAGAAAAATATGTATTACGAGTATATGCACATTTTGTTTTTGGAGATGCTGGCTCTGAGTCAATACAGAAAAAGAAAAAAATAAATTCATTTGCAAAGCACAGTTAACTCCCTGAATAAATGTGTAAGGGGGAATGTAATTTGGCAACACTGGAAGAATGTATATTTTGAAACAAAGGTTTCTTTTGGAAGCTTGTGTCAAATTAGTTGGCCATGGATTGAACAAGAATAATAGGCAGTTCACTTGTATAAAACCCAGCTGCTGTCTGTAATATTTGGTAATGAACTGCTTTTTGTATATGAAGATGACGACACTAACCAACTGGAAGTATGGTATGTGCTGGGAGTAGCGTCTCCAGGAGTGAGGCTGGATTATTTTGATCTTCCACACTTAGGGCCCAGCCCCTCTTGGATCTTTTGTACATATTTGTGCAAACAAGATATAGTCTGTGACCAACTAAAAGATTCAAGCCAACTGGCACAAAAAAAGACTCAAATCCATGACTCTGGGCTATTTAGTCCTGCATTCAAACACACTGAGCTAATCACTCACACATTACTGAAAATCACCAATATGTATAGTCCCTGAAAGTCACAAATAATAATTCTGTTTCTTATTCTGTCTTGGCTGTTGGTGTTCCATTGCATAACAGTTTCAATTTCACATTATATGACTAGGTTATGTTGATATGGACCAGATTTCCTGTAACATAGCATGTGCCTTTTTTCCTACCAATTATTAAAGATAGTCACTAAGTATAGTGCCTGTTAGTAGTTATAGATTTTTAGAGAACCTGCAAATACTTATAACTCTTTTATTGCTCTTTAAATTTAAGACAACAAGGAATATGATGCCTATCTCTCTTACACAAAAGTGGACCAAGATACTTTAGACTGTGACAATCCTGAAGAAGAGCATTTTGCTCTTGAAATACTGCCAGATGTCCTAGAAAAACACTATGGATATAAACTCTTCATCCCTGAAAGAGACCTGATTCCAAGTGGAAGTAAGTACTTTGAAATTTAAATTTTAAATGTTTGGTTTCTTTAAAGAAAGTTATATGGAGACTTCAAACACCAAAGCCAAATATTTAGACATTTGTTTCTCACAGATTTTATTAAATTCAAATTTCTACCCAATGCCTATGTTCTGATATACGTATATATTAGATTTTAAATTGAAGTTGTGCCTTGATGGCATTATATTTTCTTAGTGTTCTTAGAAAATTATGATCCTTAATAATAATAGTAGTAATAATAATAATAACAATCTATACAAATCAAAGGTTTTCAATGCATTTCAATTCTATACTTGTAACTATTGTTCCAAATAACTCCTGATCTATGCATTTAAACCTTGCTACTCATTATGGCTTGTTATTCTTTCCTGGAATTATGGAAGGAAATGTACTTAAAATGGTATATGAGGACATTGCATAGAGCACTTTCACTGTGCATTCAAATGATTTTCAAGAAGTGATGGACACTATGGATTTACCTCTACATTATACTATACATTGGAAGCTATAGATGAGTTTTAAGAATGAATTACATTTCCAGTCAAATAATGCTGTACAGGGTAAGAAGCCTAAGGTATGATCCCTGCCCTCACAAAACTTAAAATGCAATAGGATGAGAGCAAACATAGTAGAATAAGTTTACATATATGTTTATATTTTCTTGAGATGAGGAAATTGAATTGGTAATTTAGGTACATGTTATAATAATAAAATAAAAAGACATATTTTCAGTAATTGACACTAGGAGTATATGAAATGCTTTCACATACATTCTTTCATTTTATCTTTACAATAATTCTATGTTATCAAAAAGTATTATACTCTTCATCATACAAATGAGAAAGCAAAATCCCAAGTCCAAGAATAGACAGCTGGCAAATGATAGAGGTGAGATTCATACGTAGATCTGTTTGAATTTGGTTCTCATTCAGTTAGATCATGCTATTCTTCATTGACATTTATTTAGATTATCAGGTGTCCGCCACTGTCACTAAACTGACATGGGACAAATTGGAGCAACTGAATTTTTGTTAATTACTTTCTCAGGTGACGTGTGCATTTCTGTATGTGTCTGTATACATGTGAGTATGCACGATTACATATGCATGGAAAGGACAAAGAAGATTATGTTTATTGATCTATTGTTATTATGATCCACAAATGTTAAAAACCCCAAGATTCATACGATGGTCTACAACTCTTTTCTTTCTATAATTTTCCCCATTTCAAATACCACATATACTTTGATCTTTGAGGAACATCATAATATCTCAGAGTTATTTGTTACTCTCCTGTAATCTCTCTCCAAAATCCAAGTTTCTTTACATTTTTTTCATTCCTACTTGCACTATACTAATATGTTGTTGTTGTTGAATGTCATCGAGTCAGTTTTGACTCATAGATACCTTGTATAGAGTTTCGGAGGAATGTCTGGTGAGCTTGAACCGCCAACCTTGAAGTTCAAACTGACTTTGCAGTCCAGCACATTATCCCACAGCACCACACCAGGACTACTTATTAAATCCCCTCTACAATATTGATTATCTCTCTATATTTCCTAACTTTCCACTGATCCAGCCTCACTAATATGTACTCCTCTTTGATCTGCCACTCCCCTGTTTAATAGCCTTTAATTGTTCCAAATTTCTTGTAGGGTAAAAGCCATATCCCTTAGCTAAATACTTCTACGGTCTTGTGCCAGCCTAGATTATCACCTAACCTTTTTCTCTCACTATTTCCACTACTCATACCTTCTCCTCTAGCCTAACTAGTTTGTGCATTTGATACATATTATATATCCTTACTGCTTTCGTTCATATTATTCTTCTCTGTCTTTACACATTCTGTTTATTCTTTTTGCTATCACTGTCTCCATGAAAAGTTTATAATAGTTTTTCCAGCCCTAGAGTTCATGGTGCATAATATCTTAATCACTTGTTTGACTATAAATGCTATACTGCTGTGATCTGTGAAGTTTTTGTACTATTTTATGCAACTTTCTATAAATTTATGCCTTGTCTATTCAGCAAAATTATAAATGCCATGAAGGCAGGGACTGTATCTCATTTATCTTTACACCCCTTTTGTCATCTATCAAAAGTCTTTGGGTGCTCCAAGGATGCTTGTTAATTTTATTTAAATAATGTTGATTTAATACAGCAGTAAATTATGAAAATAAAATAATTAATGGATTATATTTTATATGGCATGATCTGAATGGTATTTTCTCTTAGCAAGATGAATGTGAGAGTCAAAAAAGATATTTCTACTGAAATAAAAAAAAATATATATATATGGGTAATCCATGGGAAAAATTTAAGTCTCTAAAACAAACTAATAAGCACATTGTCTTTTTAAAAATATATATATTAAGTTACCTATAAGGATTTGAACATTTATTGATAAGATATTAAAGCATTTATTTATCTAATTTTTGGTATAATTCATTCAATTGCTGTGTGCTTTGTATTTTTTTGCTGAGTATCTTCTTAAGTGTGAAAATCTTCAAAATCCACATTCAGAGTAAAACTATCCTAAATTGCATTAAAATAAAATCCTTGCCAAACTGGAATTTCTGTTATATGTCAAGTCATCTTCAACAGAATTCAATTGGTTGCTGGCCTTTCTGTTTTCTCGCATTCCAAAATAGTTAACACCACTATCAACAGTTTTTATCAACTCCATCAAGTGTCAGTCTTCGTTCTGAACATTTCAACATTGAATATCTTCCTTCTAAACATTAAAACCTTGTTTCACTGCTAAACATATTAGGAAGTAAAATGGAGACCACATGGAATACAGGTGATCTATTTTACATGGGACTCAGTAGATGACAGACACTTGCTTATTGCATTGAAGAAGCAGAGACTATGCATGGCTGAGAGTGGGAGCAAGAAGGAATCTTCACACAGTTGTGTCTTATTAGAGCTCTGGAATTGGCTACTAAAGGTATAATAGAATATTTTTCACTTCACTGAGTCAACTTGTTGTTTGGCTACATTGGTTGAAACCAATTAGTTGGTGTGTCATAGTGGTGGCAGTGGCAGTGGTAGTGTGTCATCAAGTTGGTTCCAACTCATAACAACCCTGTATAGTTTTCTAAGACTGTAAATATTTATAGGAACAGAAAGCTGCATCTTTATCCTGTGGAGCAGATGGTGGATTCAAACTGCTGACCTTGTCACTAACACATATGTCCAACACATATCCCACTATGTACCAGGGTATATCATTTAGTGTTGTTAATTGCCGTCGGGTCAGTTCCAACTCATAGTGATCCTATATAGGGTTTCCAAAGAGTAGTTGGTGAGCTTAAACCACTGACCTTGTGTTTCAAACCGACCTTGCGGTCCAATGCTTTATTCCACAGCATCACACCATAGACAATATGATACACACCAGTGTGTATCATACACAATATGAAAGTTCTCCTTGACCGTGGAGTATTAGGTTTACACAAACCTCATTTCCTAATTCAAAATTATAAGATTTGATTGCATAAGAGAAATCAAATATAAAAACACTCAAGAAGATATTCTCCAGATGGGCAATATCACTTTAATTTTATTGAGATTGTTTAAACAGTGGACTGAGCAGGGACTTGAACCCTGAGCACTAAATGGTGCACAGGAACATTTGTTTAACAAAATAAGCCTTTGGGACAACTATGCAGGTTTTAGATGCAACACTGGAGGGTGTTTGATTTTAATCCATCCTACCTAAATGAGGAAATTCATGTTCTTTGAATTCCGATTTGCGAGTGTAACCTGCAGAGGTTCTTAAAAAGGCCCTTTGACAATTTTTATTTTCCATCAACATTTCAGAGCTAACTGAGCAGTCACCATGTCACGATTAACGAGTTTTTCCTTGGCATTTTTAGCACGCATTCAGGAAGTTGATGAAGTATATGAATAATATACTTGATTTACACATGAATGACAGAGTAGAACATTTTAGACTTGGTGTATGGTGTGTTATTAAAGAAGCTTCTGTGGTTTGTATTTGCAGTCATTGGTGCAGAGTTTAACAGGTTATGCTATATAAATATAGACACATTCCTGAGGGTGGGAACTAGTTACAATATTATAAGCTATGTTTGTCCCTCACATCTCATTTAAAACACGTTGACCCAAGACTACTCCTTCCTTTAAAAACTAGAAATGAAGCCTTTGAGGACTGTAAAAGCAGACTTCATAACATCATTCTTGATATATAACAATAATTTTGTCTGAATCAAGATAGCAAGGTCTGTGAAATGAACCTTTCGTGTTAAATGTTTTATGATGTGTCTTCAGTTTCCTTTGCACTACTGTCATGATACTCCAACCCAACCTCATCAACACACAGAAAGTTCCCAATGTGCATGAGTGGGTCTCTCTTTATTATAAGTTTCCCCAAAACTTAGATACAAACATATCACTTTCCAAATTGAACTGGAGGTGTCTGTGCTCTTCTCACTTGCTCTCGTAGGGAGACATTGTCTTTTGATCATCATGAACCAACAGAGAAGGAGACATTTGATGCAAATATATTTTCTTGCTGAAGCTGAGTCTTCAGATCTGGACATTATTTTCCATTCTTGAACTTATAGCTAAAATCTACCTTCTGTTTCTTCAGTTTTGGTGCCTGAACATGGCAAGAATTCTTACTTTCCAGTAAAACTGTGTTCTGTCTCTTCCCAGGCTAGAAACATCTGTCCCTGAGAATAGCAAAGCAATTTTGTTGCCAAATAGGCATCTTAATGTCAGAAGTGACAGGCAACCAGAGAAAGCCAGATAGAAAACACCATCCCTACGCAAACTGCCTAGAGACACAAATTTGAGAAGTAGAGATTTTCTCGCTCCTGCAGCTGCTGGATTTTGTGGTATAAAGTACTCTACACAGAGCACATTGTGTTCATGGGGCCTAGTGGATCCTCGAGGAATGAACAGATGTGCTCTGAAGCTGACATATGACCAACAGAACCCAGCTGTGCAGTTGAGATCCTGAGATCGGGAACATTTTTGGATGAGTACCATTTAGTCTGTTGGACCCATATTATCTGATTGTGTGTCTTCAGAAATTAGAAAACATAAAAATATAAAATGTTATTAAATTGGACTAAGGACCACTGGTCAGATAAAGAAAATAGCATTCTAAGACTAAAAGTAGAAACAGCCCATTCCTATAGCCTCTGTTTATCTTTAAGACAGAGCAAGTAAGATGCTTAGAAGAATATATGCAAATATATTAACAATTATAAATTGAACCAGTTCTGACTGAAGCTTTCTAAAAAGCTATTCATGTCTAAGTGAATTTTGAATTTTTTAAAAAAAGACCTTTAAAGGCAATTTTCTCCCCCCCACCCAGTGTTTATTTATTTATTTTAATAATACTTTATTGTGTTTTCAGTGAAGGTCTACACAGCAGTTTAGGTTCATATTCTACACTTTCTACCTAAATTGTTCAGTGACATTGTTTGCCTTCTTCACAATACTTGGACATTCTCATTATTTCTGTTTTGGTTCAACTTTCAAAGACTTTTACTCCTATGAAGACTATGACTTTCTTTCTGTTAGTTATTCATGCATGGCTTCAACAGAGAAAGACAATAGTGAACTAAAATATCAACATGCATATGGTTGCAAAGCCATAACTCTCAAAATTATATTTATGAATTTGGCTTGATGTGTCAAATTGTCTTTTCATTTGTTTTCATGCCTAATTTTCTATGGGCTTCTTTCACTCAAGAATCCTAAGACTCCTTCAGTAATTTAAGGGAAATATCATAATGTCTGATTACATTCTTGCATTTGCAAGACTTTCCACACCATTCTAATCTTCAGTTCTTTAGTGCTTAGCACTAGCCGTGTGATTATGCTGACAATAAAATGACAAATGACTGGAAAATACATCTGGCGTCAGATGATCCCTATTCACTTCTAAAGTTAGGCATGCAAAAACATTTTTGTACATAGATTTGCAAGTATTCATTGTCAATAGTTCCTGTAATAGCTGGACAAATAAATTGTCCTTGGGGAGTAATAAAATCCTTTTCCAGGCAATCTAAAGTCTGTGACCTAAAAAAATTGAGGCAGGGGTCACATGAACAACCATGGAAATTTAACACATTGTATGCACTGTATTCCTTATATGGAGTGAAATATAATTTTAATCACCATCCCCTTCACAATAGATTTAAGAGAGAGAGAACTGAATCCCAATATGCCTCCAAATGGACTTAGGTAATTAGGCTGAGATTTCTCATGAAAATATGAGGTAGAGGTAGAATTTGTCTTTGTTGTTAAGTGCCCTGTAGTCTGTTAGACTTATAGTGACCCTATATAGGGTTTCCAAGGAGTGGCTGGTGGGCTTGAATGACTGACCTTCCAGTTAGCAAACCAGTGCATATCCTATAGTGCTAAACCAGGACTCCATAGACAGAATACTTCAGAATAATTTCAACAAAGAAATCTAGTATTTGGACGGCACAAAGAACAGGAGCCTTAAGAAATGAAGGAAGAGAGAGAGAAGAAAGAGAATAATGGTCAGAAATACTGTAGGAGTCAGAGAAAAGATCATTAAGTAGCAAACAGTCTTGACCCATATTCAAAAAGATGACAGTGATTGGAATTAGTTATATTTTATCTACAGGTTTCCATGGGTGGAGCACGGTGGCTCCATATAAACACTGGACTGTGAATCACAAGGTCAGCAGTTCGAGCTCACCAGCTGCTCCTAAGGAGAAAGATGAGGCTTTCTGATCCCACAAAGATGTAAAGCTTCAGGAAACCCTATACAAAATTCTTAACAGCAAAAGGTTTCTATGGAATTCAGATGTGGCGAAATAAGATAGGTTGTAGTTGTTAAGTGCGGTCGAGTCGGATCCGACCCATAGTGACCCTGTACAGGGTTTCTGAGGCTGTAAATCTTTACGGGAGCAGAACACCTCATCTTTCTCCCGCGGAGCGGCTGGTAGTTTCAAACTGCTGGTCTTAAGGTTCGCAGCCCGATTCGTAACCACTACGCTACCAGAGCTCCTTATAAGATAGGTACCAGGCTGCTAATTGGAAGGTTGGCAATTCAAACTCACCAGCTGCTTCTAGGGAACCCTATGCAGGGTTGTTCTGAGTCAGAACACACTGAATGCCACTTAAAAGTAACAGGTTTCTAGAACATAAAGTGAAAGAAAAAAAAAAAAAAGTAGGGGAAGTATATTTGGCAGATTCTTTTACTCTGCTATTCTCTACCTTCTCTAACTTTCAGTAGTTTTCCAATTACCCACCTTTAGTTTCAGTGAGCAAGTGAGAATAGAAGAAAAATAAGATAGAAAGGGAAATAATTTGTGTAGCATGCAGACAACTGGGGTGCAATATGTTGTGGTTATTGTTAAGTGCTGTCGAGTTGGTTCTGACCCATAGCAATCCTGTATAGGATCGGCTGGTGAGCTTGAACCTCCAAGCTTGAAGTTCAAACTGACTTTGCAGTCCAGCGCATTTAACCTACAGCTCCACACCAGGACTCCAGGGTGCAATATGCAAGACGAAATAGATGTGTATAGCATTCCAGTGTATATTCTGCCCACTCATGTTTCCTTGCACTCCTTACAGATGTAATGGAATAGCAAGAGTAAGGATTAATCTCCAGAAATACAGCATCCAAAATCAAAACTGTAAATAGATATCGTTAACTGCATCCATGGGATAGCAGTAAATCCATGTTGACTCTTGGTCAACTTATTAATCATAATTATTTAGGACCCCCAGACAAGGTAGTGGAGAACAAAGCTCCTGCCTAAGAAATTTAGCTTAGCTAATTAATTGTGAATTATCAAGTCAAGGATTTGGATTTTGTAGGAAGTAGATAATGTTTTTGTAGGGCAAGTAATGCTACATAAAATCTAAAAAGTTTGTCCTTCTATTCCCCAACCTAGCTAAATAAAAATTGTGCAGCTGCCACTATGTGACAAACAATGCAGAATCTTAGATCTGCCAAAGGCAAAATCAATAACCAAAAAGGTTTAGAAACAGATGCTGAGAAAAGGAGTCAAGTTGCCAACTTTTGTAAATCTTTTTTTTTTTTAATAAATATTTTATTGTGAATTATGTGATAGTTTACATGGGATACCATAGGTTTTACATTCATTCTGTCATATATCGTTTCATTTGCCATAGTTACAATTCCGTTCATGCATCATCAACCAACCAAAGGGTTCATCCTGTAAGCCTGCCCCCCACCCCGGTCATCAGTGCACAGCCCCTTTCTCTCTCTGGATCTTAAGTCCCCAGCCTCTCCATCTCTCCGTGTCATCGTCTCTGCCTCCATCTCAGGCATCACTCACGACTTCTCTAGGTAGGGTGCCGGTCTCCGCTCTTCTCCATTGTTGGTCCCAGGGCCCTCCACTCCTAGATTGAAAAGTTAATCACTCACCTCCTTGCTGTAAAATGTACACCTTTACATTTCCATCCCTCACAATCAGTCCTGATAACAATTATTCACTATTGCATCACAAGAGACCCATCTGCATTTCATTTCCTCGGCCCTTCCTAGACAGATTGGATACTACTCACTGGAAACTCAGTGGGTATTATCTACAAATGTGTGTGTTCTTGTGCATATGCCCTCTCTTCTTATCAGCGGAACGCTTCACTCTCCACTCTAGTCCTCTGTGGCTATGTCACTGACTCTGGGCCCAAGAGTCCCCAGGTCTTGCCACACTGCTGGCCAACCAGGTCTCCACCCGGGTTCACAAGAGTCTATTGAATGCTGTAGGGCTTAGCTAGCCACTTCATTGCTGTTTTTCCCTCACTTCCTGTTATGGGTGACGTGTGTGGTCGCCAATCGGAGCGTGTATTCCCATTGCATCTTAGTCTTGGAAGAGGATTTGCACTGAGGGGACCTGACCGCTTGCCTTAATGTCTTCTGGGCAAGCAACTTGCTTGTTCTTGTAGTTACAGTTGGTCTGTCTCTATTGTTTTGTATTTTTCCTGTAGGTCTTTCTTTCAAGAAGTATCTTCTGTTTTTCTAGCTGCTCCAGGCTGGTCTACTCGTCCTTTCAAGTGGATATTTCCCATCTCTGAAGGTCTGGATGTGGTTCAGGCTTCCAACTATAGTCTTATGTAATGCAGAGGCTCCTCAGGAAACCTCCTTCACTGGTTACGTTGTAGCCCCACTTTAGGTATTCCAGTCAGTTATAGGCAGAAGATGGACTTACAAGCTTTCTATGGTGATATTTCTGGCTATTCCTTTCTCCCCCACTCCAGTGTGTATTTTATAATATAATGAATGGGAAACCAAGTTTCAAAAGACAGCCAAGCATCTTAACATTATTCCCTCCTTTTCCTCCTTCCAACCATGTCCCAATCTCTGTATCCCAGAGCCCTGTTGTTCCAAGGTTGTGCCTACATCAATATTTACCTCTGTCCCATTTAACCCAGTCAAACCTGTCTAATTGTACTCCCATTTGCTTTGTTCTTCCATTCCCCTCTCCCTTCTTGTATATTGCCCCCCTCC
>NW_006408677.1:5588932-5591269 GCF_000296735.1 Chrysochloris asiatica | reverse complement strand
CAGCTATGAACATTGGTGTGCATATATCTTCCTGTGTTGTGGCTCCTTTTTCTTGTGGGTAAATACCAAGTAGAGAGGAATTGCTGGATTGTATGGTATTTCTATTTTCAACCTTCTGAAGAAGTGTCATATTGCTTTCCAGAGAGGTTGGACCATTTTGCAGTCCCACCAGCAGTGCAGGAGTGTCCCAGTCTCTCCACATCCCAGCCAGCATTTATTGTTCTCAACTTTTTTGATCTTTGCTGTTATTGCTGACATGAGATGATATCTTATTGTTGTTTTGATTTGCATCTCTCTGATGGCTAGTGATCGTGACCATTTCTTCATATGTTTGTTGGCTGCCCAGATCTCCTCCCTGGTGAAGTGCCTGTTCATATCCTATACCCATTTTTTAATTGGGTTATTTGTCTTATTTTTCTAGATGTGTAGTATTTTCCTATATATTTTAGAAATGAGTCTCTTATCCGTTATGTCATTGCAGAAGATTTTTTCCCAGTCTGTGGGTTCCCTTTTTACTCTCTTGGTGAAGTCTTTTGATGCACACAAGTTTCTAATTTTTAAGATGTCCCACTCATCTATTTTGTCTATTTTTGTTTATGTACTTTTCAAAATGTGTGGCAGTCTGTGTATGCCCTGAATTAGTGCCCTCACATTGTCCCTATTTTTTCATTGATGATCTTCATAATTTGGGGATTCACATTTAGATCTTTAATCCATGTTGAGTTCATTTTTGTATAGGGAGTGAGGAAAAGGTCTTGTTTCAGTCTTTTACATTTCACTTTCCAGTTCTGTCAGCACCATTTGTTAAAGTGACTGTCTATTCCCATGCAATGTGCCTAGGCACTTTGTCGAACATCATTTGGCTGTAAGTGGTTGGGTTAATATCTGGATTCTCGATTCTGTTCCATTGATCAATGTCTCTTTCATTGTACCAGTACCAGGCTGTTTTGACCACCATAGCCATGTAGTAAAGTTTAAAATCAGGGAGTGAGAGACCTCCAACCTTGTTCTTCCTTTTAAGCATTGCTTTGCTTACCCTGGATCTCTTTCCTTTCCATATACAATTACTAATTGTCCTTTCCACCTCTTTGAAGAATGTTGCTGGAATCTGGATTGGGATTGCATTGTATGTATAGATTGCTCTGTGTAGTATTGAGATTTTCACAATGTTGAGTCTTCCTATCCAGGAACATGGTATGTTCTTCTACTTCTGTATGTCTCTTTTGGTATCTTGTAGTAGTGCTTTGTAATTTTCTTTGTATAAGTCCTTTGTATCTCTGGTTATGTTTATTCCTAAGTCTTTCATCCTTTGCATGGCTATTGTAAATGGTATTCCTTTCCTAATGTCCATTTCATCACTATTGCTGTTGCTATAGAGAAATCCAATTGATTTTTGTGTGTTAATCTTATACCCTGCCACTCTGCTGAATCTTTCGATGAGGTCTAATAGGTTTTTTACTGAGTCTTTTGGGTTTTCTATGTATAGGATCATATCGTCTGCAAATAAGGAGAGTTTTACTTCCTCTTTGACAATTTGGATGACTTTAATTTCTTTATCATGCCGTATAGCTCTGGCTAAAACTTCCAGCAAAATATTGAATAGGAGCGGTGATAAAGGGCATCCTTGTCTGGTTCCTGTTCGCAGAGGAAGACTTTCAGTTTCTCTCCATTGAGTGTGATGTAGGCTATTGGTTTTGTATATATGCTCTTGATTATGTTGAGGAATTTCCCTTAAATTCCTACTTTGTTGAGTGTTTTTATCAGGAATGGATGTTGGATTTTAACGAATGCCTTTTCTGCATCAATCGATATGATCATGTAGTTCTTTTCCGTTTTCTTATTTATATGGTGGATTACACTGATTGTTTTTCCAATGTTGAACCATCCTTGCATCCGTTTTATGAAACCCACATGGTCATGATGTATTATTTATTTCATGTGCTGTTGGATTCTGTTGGCTAGGATTTTGTTGAGAATTTTTACATCTATGTTCATGAGGCATACTGGTCTATAGTTATCTTTTTTAGAGATGTCCTTCCCTGTTTTTGGTATGAGGATTTATGCTTACTTCATGAAAAGTATTAGGGAGTTCTCCATCCTCTTCTATTTTCTGGAATAATTTGAGTAGAATTGGTGACAGTTCTTCCCTGAACTCACCTGTGAATCCATATGGGCCTAAACTTCTTTTGATTGGGAGTTTTTGATGACCTGATCAATTTCTTCTTTTGTTATTCTTCACTCTGAGTAAGTTTAGGTAGGTCGTGTTTTTCTAGAAATGTATCCATCTCTTCTTAGTTTTCAAATATTTTGGAGTATAACTCTTTTTTTTTTTTAATT
>NW_006408677.1:5580737-5583637 GCF_000296735.1 Chrysochloris asiatica | reverse complement strand
TCAAGTTTGTTGATTGTGTTGTTTAGTTCCTCTGTAGCTTTGTCGAGTTTATTTCTGGTTCTTCTGTCCCTTTTCAAAAGTGGTGTATTAAAATCTCCAATCATAAATGTAGATTTTATCTATTTCTTTCTTCAATTCTAGTAATTTTTGATTCATATATCTTGGTGCTCTTTTATTGGGAGCATAGACATTTATTATGGTTATTTCATCTTGCTCAATTGACCCTTTGATCATAAGATAGTGTGCTTCTTTGTCTATTAAACTGGTTTTTTCTTAAAGTTTGCTTTATCGGAGATTAGTATTGCCACTCCTGCTTGTTTATTGTTGCAGTTAGCTTGGTATAATTTTTTCCATCCTTTAACTTTTAGTCTGTTTTTGTCTTTGTGTGTAAGGTGTGTCTCTTGCAGGCAGCATATTGAAGGGTCTTGTTTTCTTATCCATTCTGCCAGTCTCTGTCTCTTCACTGGTGCATTCAAGCCATTGACATTCAATATAATTATTGATAGGTATGAATTAATTGCTGCTATTATGTTAATTTATTCATAGTGCTGTTCCTTCCGTTGTTCTGCATGCCTTCTTGAGCTAAGTTTGTGAGTTTTTTTTTTTTGCTATTTCTTGTCGGTTTCTTATTTTTCATGTTTGGTTGTTTTGCTTGGAAGTTCATTTTCATAGTAAGTTGTGAAGTAGTACATTTCTTTGGGGTTACTTTATAATCTATTAACTTTTTTCTCCATTTAAGAGAATCTATTGCATCCCATAATCTACCTGACATCCTCACCACCTGGATCTCTCTTGCTATGTTTATCCCTTCTTTGACATTGATATAATTTTGATCTCCGGTTGACCTCCTAGCTCCTATGAATTCGTTGTTGTAGTTTTGTTTTTTTCTGGACTCTGCTATCTGTTGACTGAGTTCCAGGTAGTGTTGCCACGCCTGCCAATCTCTGGTTGTTATCTGTTCTTATTGGTTTTCAGTCCAAAGAACTCCTTTTAGGATGTTTTGAAGTGCTGGATTGGTTTTGATAAAATCTCTTAGATTCTGTTTATCCTGAAATGTTTTGATTGCACCATTGAATTTGATTGATAGATCTGCTGGCTAGACAATTCTTGGTTGGCAGTTATTTTTCTTTTAGCTTTTGGATTATGTCTCCTCATTGCCTTCTTGCCTGCATGGTTCGTTCTGAATATTCAAAGCTTAATCAGATTTGCTTGTCTTTATAAGTGATACTTCTCTTCTCCCTGGCCGCTTTTCGTATTCTCTCCTTGTCTTTGATTTTGGAGAGCTTGATTATGATATGTCGTGGTGACTTTCTTTAGGGATCTATCCTTCCTGGTGTATGTTCGGCTTCTTGAATGTTTATCTTCTCATCTTTCAAGATGTTAGGGAAATTTTCTTCCAGAAGCTCTTCAACTATCTCCTCTGTGGATTTCTCTGATTCTTCCTGTTCTGGAATGCCAATAAGTCTTAAGTTATTCCTCTTCATGTTATCCAGCATTAATCTTAGACTCTCTTCAGAATTTTTTTTTTCTAATTAAACTTTGTTTTAATGGGTCTCAAAATTCTGTGACAAATTTTTGGTCAAGTTGTTTCCATTTTAAAATTACTGATCTTAAAAACTAATAATTCAAAACTGCCACACACAAAAAAGAAACAAATGGTCCACATAATATTCCTTTCCTTCTGAAGGTTTTACACTGCATTGTTACAATTAAGCAGTCTTTTACTATTAAACTTAAATGGCCAATTGAGACAAACAGTTCTGAGACCATTTTTCCACCACTGATTAAGACTGGAGTGGCAGGTGTTAAAGGTAATATTCATTTAGCCTTCTGAGCTTTCTGAGTAGACCTGGTGACTTTGCCAGCTCCAGCAGCCTTTTTGTCCACTGCCTTGATGACACCCACAGCAACAGTCTGTCTCATGTCACAAACAGCAAAATGACCCAAAGGAGGGTAGTCTGAGAAGCTTTCAACACACATAGGCTTATCAGGAACCATGTCAACAATGGCAGCATCACCAGGCTTCAGGAATTTGGGGCCATCTTCTACCTTCTTACCAGACCGGCAATCAATCTTCTTCTCACACTTGGAAGCTCAGCACACTTGGAAGCAATGTGAGCTGTGTGACAATCCAGTACAGTTACATATCCAGCACTGATTTGGCCTGGATGGTTCAGGATGATCACCTGCACAGTGAAGCCATCTGCTTCCATTGGTGGATCATTTTTGCTGTCACCTGTCACATTGCCACATTGAACATCTTTGACAGGGATGCTCTCTACATTGAAGCCTACATTGTCCCCAGGCAGAGCTTCACTCAAAGCCTCATGGTGCATTTCAAAAGATTTTACTTCAGTGGTAACATTGATGGGAGCAAAGGTGACCACCATGCCTGTTTTGAGAAAACCAGTCTCCACTTTGTCCACAGGGATAGTGCCAATACCACCAATTTTATAGTCATCCTGGAGAGGCAGTCTCAGGGGCTTGTCAGTTGAATGAGTTGGTGACAGGATGCAATACACAGCTTCAAGCAATGTGGTTCCACTGGTATTGCCATCTTTATGGATGGGCTTCCCTTTTCATTCTTTTTCTAGAAAAATTTCAAGATGCCACTGTTGGTCATTTTGACATAACTTAGGATTTAAGTTTTGGCCTATTTCCTTTTTTGTCTGCTTGTCTCAGTCCACAAACCCTGTTCAGGCCTTTTTACTAGTTATTAACTGTTCAGGGCCGACTGTGGCTGTTTGGTTTTAATTGAAAACTGTCTTTTTAAATTTCAAGGAGATCTGTGCGCATGTGTAATAGAACCCTCCAAGGGTGGGGCTGGGGTGCCCACTAGCTCAGGCACCCCTATAGTCACCCGAATGGAGGTGCACAGACAGCAAGGGACCAATGAACAG
>NW_006408677.1:5555423-5580347 GCF_000296735.1 Chrysochloris asiatica | reverse complement strand
CACTGGAGAAGAATGTGTATTGTGCCGTTGTTGGATAAAATGGTCTGTATACATCTATGAGGTCAAGTTGGTTGATTGTGTTGTTAAGTTCCTCTGTAGCATTGTCGAGTTTCTTTCTGGTTGTTCTATCCCTTTTTGAGAGTGGTGTGTTGAAATATCGCACTATAATTGTGGATTTATCTATTACTTTCTTCAATTCCATTACGGTTTGCTTCATGTATCTTGGTGCTCTTTCGTTGGGAGCATATATGTTTATTATGATTATGTCATCTTGCTCAATTGACCCTTTGATCATGAGATAGTATCCTTCTTTGTCTCTTATGCTGGTTTTTATATTAAAGTCTACTTTGTCAGAGATTAGTATCGCGACTCCTGCTTGTTTATTGCTGCTGTTGGCTTGGTAACATTTTCTCCGTCCTTTAACTTTTAGTCCGTTTTTGTCTTTGTGTGTAATATGCTCTTGCAGGCAGCATATTGATGGATCTTTTTTTCTTATCCATTCTGCCACTCTTTGTTGCTTCACTGGTGCTTTCAATCCATTGACATTCAATGTAATTATTGATAAGTATGAATTGATTGCTGTCATTATGTTACTTTTTTGGCAGTGCTGTTCCTTCTTTGGTTCTGCTTTCTTTCTTGTGTTGGCTTTAGGTCCTTTGAGTTGTTTCTGGTCGGTTTCCCCCTAGTTTCTCTGTTCACTTGTTCTGCATGGGAATTCGTTTTTATGATATGTTGTGGTGTGTAAACTTTCTTTGGAGTCTACTAACTTTTACTCTGCATTTAGGATACTCCATGGTAACCTGTAATTTAGCTGGCATCCCCACGACCTGGGCTTCCATTGCTGCGTTTTTCCCTTCTTTGACATTGATATGTTTTTGACCTTCAGTTGATCTCCCCATTCTTTTGAGTTTGTCATTGTAGTCTCGTTCTGTTCTGGACTCCACTGTCTGTTGACTGTGTTCCAGGTGGTATTGCCATACCTGTCAATCTCTGTTTGTTGTCTGTTCTTGCTGGTTTTCTGTCCATAGAACTCCCGTTAGGATGTTTTGAAGTGCTGGGTTGGTTTTGATAAAATCTCTCAGATTCTGTTTGTCCTGGAATGTTTGATCGCACCATCATATTTGATTGCTAGCTTTGCTGCATCGACTATTCTTGGTTGACAGGTTTTTTTCTTGCAGAGCTTTGTTTATGTCTCCCCATTGTCTTCTCACTTGCATGGTTTGTTCTGAATACTCAGAGCTTAATCTAATTTGCTTGCCTTTATAAGTTATATTTCCTTGTCTTTGATTTTGGAGAGCTTGGTTATTATATGTCGTGGAGACTTTCTTTTGGGGTCTATCCTTCCTGGGGTATGTTGGGATTCTTGAATGTTTATCTTCTCATCTTTCAAGATGTTAGGGAAATTTTCTTCCATAAGCTCTTCAATTATCTCTTCTGTGGACTTTTCTGCTTCTTCTTGTTCCAGAATGCCAATAATTCTTACATTATTCCTCTTCATCTTATCCAACATGAATCTTAGACTCTCTTCAGATTGTTTTATCCTTTTAGCTGCTTGCTTTTCTACCTTGGCAGTATTAAGAGGTCTGTCTTCCAGCTCGCTAGTTCTGGCTTCCATCTCTTTTAGTCTTCTCCTTTCCCCTTTCAGCCTATTGTTTTTTTCTGAAATCTTATTATTCATCATCCGGACATCTTTTTGCAGGTTTTGAATTGTTTTCAATGCTGTGTCAATCCTATTTGATTGTTCCTGCAATACTTTCTTTACTCCTTCCTTATTTTCCTCGACCCCTTTTCGGATTATTTGAAGTTGTTTCCATATCATTCTTCTGAATTCCCTCTCAGGCATATCCAAAACCCACTCCTCCTCCTCTATAAAGCCTTTGTCTGTCTCCAGTTCATCTGTGTCAGCTGCTCTCTTCTGGTTTTGGACGTGTTTCGATAAAATTGATTGTTTCTTATTGGTCATGGTTATTATTTTATTTTTATTATTATTAATAATAATATGATCGGGAGATGGGCTTCCCTTATCGTCTGTAATGCATAGCAGGTGTTGGTGGGTCTTGTCTTAGTAGTGGAGTATTATGTTGTATGCTTAAAGCTTGGTTATATGGCCACGATTGCTGCTTCTTCTTAGGTGACGTAGGGAGGAAAGATGTGTGATCAAAAGGACTAAAAGCAGAAGTAATATAAATGCATGGACAGAAATCACCACTTTGGAGCTGGAATGCGGCTTTGGTTAACGTTTTCTGTTCCCTGTCCCGCCAGAACAGCAGCTGGATGATCCCCGCTGCTACCTGGGAGTCGGGGCAGGGCTTCAGATTGGGGACGGTGGATGGCGGGTGACATCAAAAGTCACGGTCTTTCTCCCTCTCTCTATGCATTGGGTAAACTGCCCTGCCTGATGATCTTGTTGAGAACTTAAGGCAGGGCAGGGAGATTTTGAGGGAGAACTATGTCATTTCTTGTGGCTTTTTTGTTCAGGGTCCACTTTTTTTTCTTCCCTGCTTGAAACGCCATTTTCCGAATGGGCTGGCCTTAGCCCCACCCTCTAAACTCTGCAGTCGCTGGAGGTACCTACAGTCCCGTGGGTGTTTTTTTTCTTTAACAGTGTGATTTCTCAAAAATGCAAGTTCAGGAGACTGAATACTAGATCTTATGATAGTTCAAAAGCCGTAGGTCTGGTATATGAATGTTTCCTTTGTGAGATCCCCCTCTTTTCTCACCGGAGCTTTTCCACTACTTTACTCTCCTGGCTGTAGCGCAGAACCAGAAGTCTAAATCTTTTAATAGGTCAGTATTTAACATTATTATTTAAAATGCAGATAGTATTTTTAGTGAGGAATCTTGGTGTGATGCTGTAGGATAAGCACTCGACCCTAAGGACGCTTTGAACCACAAGATTGGTGGTTCAAACTCACCAACCACTTCTCAGAAACCCTAAACAGGTTCACTGTGAGTCTGAACTGACTCAACAGCATATAACAACAACATTTTTTTTAGTGAAACTATATTATAAAGTGCCTCAATATAAGCCACTAGATATCCCAAATGTCTACTAGTGTATTGTTGTTGTTAAGTGTCATCTAGTCAATTCCAACTCATAGCGACCCTGTACAGAGTTTCTGAGGAGCAACTAGAGGGTTTGAACTGCCATCCTTTTAGTTATCTTACACTACCAAACCAAGAGTCAGATATATATTAAACCTATATTATTTTTCCTATTGTCCCAGTACTGTCAAAAATGTAAAGCTTAATTTTTCTTGAAATATAAACCCATAGACTTTATACATATCAATAGAGATAGCTACCAAGTAACTAATATTTACAAAAAATGAGTGTAGTATTATCTGTTTTGATATATCTTATCTAGTGATTTCCAGTTTAATTAATGACTGTTGAACATAATTCTTGGTAAAAACATATCAAACTACTATTATTTGAACCAGAAAAATAATAAAGTGTACTTTCGTCTATGGACTTTTAACTTAAAAAATATAGGTTCACTCTCCCTAATAATGATTATGACATACATGCAAGTGTTAACACAAAGATAATTTATTAGTGGTGGTAGTTGTTACGTGTCATGGAGTGGGTCCTGACCCTATTTTGGGTTTCTGAGGCTGTAAATCTTTATGGGAGCAGAAAGCCTCATCTCTGTCCCACAGAATGGCTGGTAGTTTCAAACTGATGGCCTTGAGGTTAGCAGCCCATAACCATTACACTGCCAGAGCTCCTGCAGTAGGTGATTATTTTGAGAAATTATTAGTAGTAGGCAGTAGCAGTCGAGTCCTGGTGTAGTGCTGTAGGATGATCATTGGATTGTTAACCACAAGATTGATGGTTCAAACCCACCAGCTGCTCCTCAGAAATCCTATACAGACCACAATGATTTGAAGCAACTCGACAGTACTTAACAACAGCAGCAGCAGTAGCAAACTATATGGAAAGTCATGAATATGGAATTTTTGTTCCCTCTTGTCCTTCTGCCTACATCTGCTGCTGACTTGGAGTATAATCTAGAGAATTAAAAGAGTACTAAATCCTTATGGTAGTCCTGGTATGGTGTTGTATGTTAATGTGCCAGACTGTAAAGCCATTTGAACTGCAAGGTTGGTGGTTCAATCTTACCAGCTGCTCTTTGGAAATCCTATACAGGGTTACTATGGGTTGGAACCGACTTGATGGCACTTAACAACAACAACAAGCCCTTATGGGAAAGTATATGCATCCTATTAGGAGCAATTTCTTGGGGCTGCCATTTTCCTGCTTCTATTTGGTCTTTATATTTCTTCCTTCTGTTTTTAAGTGTGTGTGTGTGTGTGTGTGTGTGTGTGTGTGTGTGTTTTCTTTTTTAGCTTTGTTAATAAATGTTAAGGGTCTTATTTTATTTATTTATTTTCAAGTCACATTTCTAGATCTAATCCTGGTTCTCCTTAAAATGCAGTGGAATTTTTGTTTATAAAACTGTCCTTGCGAAAGATCTTAAAATTAAATCTGCTTTGCTTTTAATAAGGTTTTAGGTAGTTACTTTACTTGTTTTCTATAAATATTGATGTTACTGGTATGCAATTTCTGTCATTATCTAGTAAGTACACATTCCAAGAAGAACCAAGTGACAATGTAATCCTTTTTTACAATATTTTCCTTTCTGTAAACTTCCAGCATAATAAATGCAAAATTTTCTTGTGATTTTACACTTGTAATGTGAAAAATAAACTTTTATCAGTTAGGTACTCCTATCAAAACCAAGAGTTCTGGTGTGGCACTATGCATTAATGCACTGCACTGTAAGGTCAATTTGAACCACAAGGTCGGCAGTTCAAGTTCACCAGCTGCTACTCTGAAACCCTATATAGGGTTGCTATGAGTCAGAACTGACTTGAAGGCACTTTATAACAACAACAGTCAAAAACAGAGTCCCGGTGTGGTGCTGCGGGTTAATGCACTGGACTACAAAGTCTGTTTGAGCAGCAAGATCGGTGGTTCAACATCACCAGCTGTTCCTTATAATCCCTATACAGGGTCTCTATGAGTTGGAACGGACTCCACAGCATTTACCAACAACATCAAAGCTGTAGGAGTCCTGTTGTGGAGCTGTAGGATGAGCACAAGGTTCTTGCTTCAAACCCACCAGCCTCTCCTTAGAAACCCTATACAGGGTCGCTATAAGTAGAACTCACTCATGGGCACTAAACAATAACAATCAAAACAGTAAGGTGCCCTGGTGGCACAGCAGTTAAGTGTTTGGCTGCTTACCAATAGTTTATAAGTTTGAACCCACCAACTGCTCCATGAAAGACAGACGTGGCAGTCAGTTTCCTTAAAGATTACAACCTTGGAAACCCTATGGACCAGTTCTACTTTGTCTTATATGGTGGCTATGAGTCAGAATTCAACTCCATAGCAGGGGGTTTGGATTTTGGGCGTGGGCTTTTTTGTTAATAAAAACTGTTTATTTTTTTCTTAATTGTGTAAAATCATAAATAGGTTAACTGTAATTGGCTTTGATTCATATCCGATAATCTGATATGGTTTCAAAGCCTGTTCTACATAAACAGAAACCTATCAGACACCACTGGTTTTTTTTCATCAAAAATCGCTTCAAATAAAAATTTTCGAAGAACTTACTGAACAACCCTTTATTTAAGAAATATTCTGCATTATTCTGTGGGGGGGAAAAGTTTTTTAAGAGATTCCTGTATTCAGTTGCTAAATTTGCTTGAACAAGTTACAGCAAGATTTAACTAGTGTTCATATGTGCTATATAGATTTAGGAATTAAAAAATACATATATTATTATATCTATGTGTTAACACTTTTTTATTTTGTTTTGTTTTATAAATGGTTTAATGGTTTCTAAAATCTCCCTCAAAACCACAACCCATCCATGGAAAATCCCACTGCCTGTCAGAGACTACACTACAAACTACACTAGAGTGGATCAGCAATATCTTAATTCTATACCTGTTTCTGCTTAGTTTCTTTGGAATTTTTCCAAACCCAAGCTCCCTGATTGCTCTCCAATTCATGGATTGGCAAACCTCTGTAAAGATCCAGATAGTAAATATTTTAGGCATGGTGAGTCACATATGGTCTCTGTTGCATCATTTTCTTTGCTTTTCTATCTTTTTTTATATATAACTTTTAAAATATGAAATAAAAAACACACAAACCATTCTTATCCCATAAGCTATACAAAAAGAAGACATGTACCATTATGGGTCAGGCTCTGATTCTCTATTATTAAACACAAATATGCAACCCCAAGGATGAAGGAAAAAATTGTTTGGGGTACTTGCAGCATAGAATTCAGTAACAACTCCCTGGCTAAAGACTAATAATAACAACAACAACAAAAATAAATAAATAACTCTGCTTGCTTGGTCTCATCCCAATTGACTTATATCTTCCATAATTGTTTGATAATTATTTATTTATTGGAAGAAAAAGAATAAATGAAGGATTTATGAAGTGAGGAATCAGTGAAACAAAGGGAGATAGGGGAGAGGGGAAGAGAGGAAGACAAAAAAAGAGTGGGAAACAAGCAAAGAAGGAAATAAAGGGGAAAGAGAATGAAAAGATAGATAAAGGAAACTAAAGGAATGGAGAGAGAGGTAGACAGGTAAAAGGTGGTATGTTGGAGGAGAAAAACGCAGAGAGAAAAACAGAAAGAGAAGCTGGGGCACAGTCCTTTTCCTTAGAGCCAGGCAGCTCTTAGAGGCGCCTCCCCATTTGCTTTCAAACACTGAGGTTGCTGCCCAGCCACTGATCACCATCCCAAGAAGTGAAATGTGGGCTTCACATCTGAAAACTTTCACTTGGTTTTTCACCAAGTGAAATGGAACATGGGAATCAGGGCCCAAGCAAATGGTTCATGTTTTTTTTGGGACACTTCGGCTGCATCTACCCAGGGAAAATTTTGATGTACTAACTGACTGACTCCAGTGCATATGATTAATGTATATATAGGGCAAACCAGGATAATTCAGACCTTTTTCTTCCACAGCAGATTTTCAGCCGGAATTATCTGGATGGTTGCCTCAACTCTCCATTAGACTTTGCCAGAATAAACACAGCCAGTATAGTATGCAGGAGACAGGGACCACTCCCTCTCTCCAAGGTTCCCTTCAACACCCACACCCTGTACAGCTGAGTTGAGTGGGATCTGTTCTGACAAGCATTCTTTGTGGGGGCAAATGTAAATTATGTCTATTGAGTTCCTAAGAAGCCCCAAGAACCCTAAATGTTGCATTCTTCTTAGTTTTCAAATGGCAAAATATAGTAGAAGGGAGAAGACTCAACTACTGGGAAAAATTGTTACTCTGTTCCTTTCCCTATTCCAGAAAGAGAATAGCAAAGCCAAAGATGATGAGATTCCAATCAAATCAATCAGTGTGTAGCTGTATGTTTTCTTGTAAGACTATGGACACTTGGTTGTCTTATTATTTAAGAAACATTTTTTAAGTAGATGTTGATGCTGTTGAGTGCCATAAAAAACATTCTGACTCATAGCAATCCTATGTACAGCAGATCAAAATACTGCCTGATCCTGCACCATCCTCAATCACTAGTATGTTTCAATCTATTCTTATAGCCACTGTGTCAATCTGTCTTGTTGGGGATCTTCCTCTTTTTCGTTAACCTTCTACTGTACCAAGCATGATGTCTTTTTCCAGAGACTGGTCACTCCGGATAACATGTCCAAAGTACCTGAGACAAAGTACCTCTGGCAGTCCATGGTATATTCAGTATTCTTCACCAATACCATAATTCAAATATATCAATTTTTCTGGCCTTCCTTATTCATTCTTTGTCCATATTTCATAAACATAGGAAAAAATTCAAAAAAAAAAAAAAGACAACAACAACATATGGCTTGGGTCTGGTGCACCTTAATCCGCAAAGTGGCATTTTTACTTTTCAACACTTTGAAGAGACCTTTTGCAGCAGATTTGCCTAATTCAATACATGGTTAGATTTATTGACTACTGCCTGCATGGGCATTGATTGTGGACCCCAGTATAATGAAATCTGTGACAACGTCAATATTTTCTTCATTTATCAGGATTTTTCTTATTGCTTATTTAAGTAGACAGAGCTAGGAATTGATATATAATTTTCTTAAAGTATAAATTTAAAAGTAAATTTAAATTACATCCTCACACATACAAATACAGACAGTGCCCAGGATATAAATGAAATCCATTCCTAAATGAATTTATAGATATGTCTGAAGAGATGCATACAGTTTTTATTTAGTCTTAAGTTAAGCATTGGACTACTAACTGCAAGATTGGCTGCTCAGACCTACCAGCCACTTTGCAGGAGAAAGGTGAGGCTTTCTTATCCCTTAACAATTACAGCCTTGGAAATTCTATTTAAGGTTGTATGGCATTGTAAGATCAGGACTGGTCTGTGAACCACAAGGTCAGCAGTTGAAACCCACCGTATGCTCCTTGGAAATGAGCCAGAACTGACTCAGTGGCACTTAACAACAACAATGAGTTAGAATGGACTCTATTGCAGTGGGTTTGGTTTGGGATTTTTAGTGCAAGAAAAGGCTAGAAGCCTTTTCAATGGTTTAAAAACTGCATATGTGTCAAGTGATGTTGGTTGTGATGAAGAATTTGTTGTGAGTAGGGGTTTGTTCAGTTTGTCAAAGTGAGGGCAAATTCACATAACTTGGTAAGTAGGAGTTGTCTAAGTCTGAAGTAATCTGGGGACTGTCTGTAGCGTTGTGTTTATAATTATATTTTATATGACAGAAGTGTTCCTGACAAGGTTTGTACAATGAATTTTTTTTAAATCTAAGTTAAATAATGCAATTAATGAGCAAATAATACCCAGGGTTGTCTTTGGTAAATTATTTTGTAAAGAAATCTTCTATAAAAATAATTATTATGCCATAATTGACCTTGAAAAACTGTACTTTCATGGATTTCTGCACTAATACCATGAATTTGGGTTTGTTTTGGTTTGCTTTTTGTTTTTTTGTTTTTGTTTTTGTTTTTGTTTTTGATTTTTTCTTTGTTTTGTTTTGTTTTTTGAGGAAAGGTGAAAAGAATAATGGGAAAGATGCATGATAGTTTATTTTACTGTATCTTACAGATCCAACTTCTAATGATGAAGCTTCCCACATAACTTCTTTCTTTTTGGAAGCAGAAAGAAAGGAAGAAAATGAAGAGTCAGAGCTGTTGATACATTGGGATAATATTTTTCCACTCTATTGAAACTTTCTACCTTTCCTTCCATTCTGTTTCACCAGTTCTCTAAGTGATAACTACAGAGTGATAATTTCCCTATTACTATTGTTGTGGTGCTTTTAGTTTAGCTTTGGTTTGGTTTTGGTTTTGTTTTATTTTCAGATTTCAATGCTGATCCCTTCCCATATTTAATCTCTACAATAAAACACTTGAAATTATTTTGAGATTCCATCCCCAATTAGATTTTGCCATATCCCCTCAGGTAAAAAACATTGTAACTACTGCATGAGAAAGTCCTGAAATGTGTTAAGTAAAAACTCAAAACAGCAGTAAGAATAAATTGTTAAATAGGCATTTCTGTGTATATCTTTTAAAAAGTTTTTTTTGTTGTTGTTTGTTAATCTGTAGGGTGTACTCATTTTCACTTGTGAAAGTTTTCTTTGTGCCAAATGGTGGAAATAAAACCCTGAAAAAGAGATCATCTGTAAAATATGCATCTGTCAAATAAGTTGAAGATCTTTACAAATGATTTGCACTGGGATTTCTGGTGGCCCCCACACTATGCACTGGACGTGACTCCTTGAAAGCAGTCTATAACCTTGGGCAGATTTGCAGTGACAAATGTTGCTATGCTTCTGTAAGCACTGCTTCTGCTAGAGGGCACTACACATTAGACAAGTCCTTGCGCTCTGCTTAGTAAAGATAGCTTTCTGTTGCAGCACCTGTGTCCAAGTCTCCATTTGTTAACATGTGCATGTGTTCCCTTTTTGGCAGATAACACTTTGGGAAGCATAATTGCAAATGGATTATTCCATGGAATAAATAAATCCAGAGTTAATTTGAGTGTTTTTCTATTGTATAAGGCCATAGTGTATTCATCTCACTTTCAGAACGGTTCCAAGGAGTGGGGCAAATACTTCTCAGTTGATAAACTCCTCCTCTTTCAATGTTCAGGCCACACCATACCCCAGCTGATTCAAATTAAACTCATGGGCACACATACCACAGCCCCATCTCCAGATTTGCAGGACAAAATAGAGGACCTTGGTTGCAAAGGCCAGATGGTATTCTGGGAAATAAGCTATTATTGTAGAAGAAATTTTCCAGTGCCTGTGAGTCACAACTATCTTCTAAGTGGTTGGTGTATATAGATCCTGTAATAGTTTAATCTCTGAAAACTGGAGAACCATAAAAACAGTAACCCTAAATTTATCAAAATGCTCTGTATCTCTTTTCTTCAACCAGCTGATTGTTTGTTCATTTAAAGTACTAGCCAGGAATCTTGTTAGAATTAAAGACTGAATAAATAAAAATTGCTGAAATACAGGTAGGCTCTAAAGAAGTCAGAGTTTAGATTGGTCAATAGACCACTATAAATCCTACTGAGGAGAAAGAAAATAAATGTTATAACCCATTACATTTCTGTTAAAAAAATTACTTTTAAGGAAATAGACTTTCTGAATGTACAATACAACAAAAGAATATGCCTTGTACCTTAGAGAAATACTGGATCATTGTTATGTTAGAGCACAAACCTAATGCTTTAAAGACTGGAAATGTCTTTGTTTTACTCTTTCTCTCTTTCTGTGATTTGTAGCATACATTGAAGATCTCACAAGATGTGTTGAGCAAAGCAGAAGACTTATTATCTTGCTAACTCCAGACTATATTCTCAGACGGGGATGGAGTGTTTTCGAATTGGATAGCAGACTCCATAACATGCTAGTCAGTGGAGAAATCAAAGTGATTTTGATTGAGTGTACAGAATTAAAAGGGAAGGTGAACTGCCAGGAAGTGGAATCACTAAAGCGCAGCATCAAACTTCTGTCCCTGATCAAGTGGAAGGGACCCAAAAGCAGCAAATTAAATTCTAAGTTTTGGAAGCATTTAGTATATGAAATGCCCATCAAGAAAAAGGAAATGCTATCTAGATGCCATGTTCTGGACTCTGCAGAACAAGGACTTTTTGGAGAACTGCAACCTATACCCTCTGTTGCAATGACCGGTACTTCGGCCACTCTGGTGTCGTCTCAAGCTGATCTCCCTGATTTCCACCATTCAGATTCAATGCAAATGAGGCACTGTTGCAGAGGTTATAAACATGAGATACCAACAACCACCTTTTCTGTACCTTCCTTAGGCAATCACCATACCTATTGTAATCTTCCACTCACGCTACTCAATGGACAACTACCCCTTAATAATACCCTGAAAGATGCCCAAGAATTTCATAGGAACAGTTCTCTGCTACCTTTATCATCCAAAGAGCTTAGCTTCACCAGTGATATTTGGTAGTAATAGTCCGGAATCTTCTGAAAAACAATGTAAGCATACATAATTTCTGCCAAACCAATCATAAAGTACACCTAATATCGCTAAGGTGCTGAAAAAATATTTGAAGAAAAGACACAGAAATTGTTTTTGTACTTAAATATTTTTGTTTATATTTCCAGAATAATGGGGGGAAAGAAGGACCTGCTTTTTAAGTATGGTACCTTTCTCCAATGTACAGTTTTGATTTCTTCTTGAAAAGACAAAAGATACATACCCTGTTGTTTTAGAGTAGGTTTTATGATCCATGGACTGGAAGCTTAGTAGATCAGCAATCTTCCCTATATTTATGAACATATCAGCATTTATATGGTATTTCAAATAAGGAAAAGTTACGGACTTACATTGAACTAAAAAATTCTCAATGAAGTTTAATGGGAAGAATACTTTTATAGAGTCATTGGAAGACCAGGAACTATCAAGAAAGAAATACTGAGGCACCCCATTGGAAGACTGTTTGTAGAGGAAGATCAGCTGAGAAAAACTTGATCAAAAAGTCTAGAACTCTTTGATATAATGGACAACTTTTGTAGACTACATGAACAGCTCATAATAACAGCTTTTAGTTTTATTGTTGTTGTTGTTATGTGCCATCGAGTCGGTTCCGACCCATAGCGACCCTGTATAGGGTTTCCGAGGGTGTAAATCTTTACGGGAGTAGAAAGCCTCATCTTTCTCCCGCGGAGCAGCTGGTAGTTTCGAACCGCTGACCTTAAGGTTCGCAGCCCGATTCGTAACCACTACGCTTTAGTTTTATTAGGCACTTATATATGTAGGCAAACTGGTAGGTAAATAAGCAATGAGCATTTCTTAAGCAAATGAATAGACAAGCTATTAGTTCTTTAATGATGATTTTTGAGCAACCCTTATGGCTTCCTAGCTTATTTCAAAAGTATTACAACTTTGAAAAAACATCTTATTGTTTGATAAAAAAATTATATTTTCCCCCAAAGATCTCTTGATGTGCTTTAAGTTTTTCACAAAGATGTGAACGTCTGCCTAAAATTTTGTTTTGAGCATCACTGGAGTTTGAATTTAAATATATATTGACTGTGAGTGTCAGCAATAGAAAACAAGTCATACAACAATATTCACAGATGAAGTGCTAAATGATTCAAGCTACTAGTGGTAGGTAGAGCAGCAATTGCAGTGATTCGCATCTGAAATGTAGTTGTGAAATAGACTATTCTGTATATAACAGTATCTGCTTGGCCATGTGTGCAAGGCTCCTGCAGAAGTATCTTTGTTTCTGGTGCTTCAAATAGTATATCTGATAGACTAAACTTCTCACACGTTCCCATAGTGACTGTGACTGTACCATATCAGAAAACCTTTGTGAATAAAATACTGCATATATGCTATAAGGATGTGCCCCTATTCTAGTACTTATTGTGCATTACTACTTTATGTTCTTTTCAATTAATCAAATTTGTTGTACTATTCATCTAGATGCCTATGGGGGTCAGTTGTTAATCAAGGTTGATTTGGACATTTTGTAACTGTTTCTTAAATCATATTTTGAGCCAAATGGGAGCAAGGATAAATGCACACAACTTGTAAAAATGAGTTTGATCAGTGCTTATAATTGTGAAAGTTATAAATGTGTAAGAGACTGTTAGATATATGCTTTGATTGTTTCTTTCACCATCCTTTCATTATTGATTTCCTGTGATGCATTGTTTTCTTTCAAAGTACTTATTTCTCTGTTGCTTTTCAATATTCAGCCTTTCTGAAAATGCATTATGTACCAACAGTACAGGAAAGCTTAGCAGTGATACCAGTTCATTTCTCAGTGGGACAATTAGTAAATTCCACATGTGTAGGTGTTTCATAGATGTAATTTTTTTCCACTAGCAAAGATGATTTTGCTTCTGTATAAAACTATAAGTATTTCACAGTGGAAATTTGTCAATTTTTAACTGTTTTCTAAAGTGTTATAAAATTGTATTTACTGTAATTCTTTAATGCAATGCATTATTACCTGCATGGAGTGAATAGTATGTGTTCAAGTGACCAATTGTACTTTTTATTATCTTGTTTTACACAGAAGTATAGATAAACTCAAATTGAATGTTTAGTGGTATTTTTAAACGAATAGTTCTGTATTCAGCATGCCAATTTTCAAAATATAACATGGGTCTCTCTGCTTCCTTTATTTACAATGATTAAACGTGGGTAGCAATTTGAGTTGGCTGGCTACAATGTGTCCTTTCACTACTAGTAGGTACTCAAAATCAGAGCATTCACACTTGTGCTAGGGAACTTGACAAGAAACCTTTTCTACCATTTTCAGAACCCAATATGCACATTATAAAAATGCATTTCTAGAAGGCATTTCACAATTTGATTTCATCTGAGATTTAAAAACAAAAACGGTGAAGCTCATACGGGTATAATACATATGTATTTAGTCTAGAACATGATGTATTCTTCCAGTTAATTTAATTGTTGGAAAACATTTTCTTAATTTTTCACTGAAATGAATTTTGGAAATCTTGAAAACTGTTGGTGTAAATAGTTCCAACATATTCATAAAAGATTTATCTAGCTCAGCCATCAACAATATACATATAATTTAGAATTGAAGCTATTTAAAGCAAATCATTCTGAAAATGTCAGAAAAGATAAGGCAAATGACAAATGCACAATCACAAAAGATGTATAGGAAATGAACACCACACTAAACACAAACAACGCTCAAAGGAATGTAAAACATGCACATGCATTTAATTTGACAAAATCTGGAATCTAATGGATTAGGTTGTTTATGGGATCCTGTCTAAGTAAGGAGATTCCGAAAGGTATTTTAATGGTTCCTGAAAACAAGTAAGAAGATATTTCTCCTCACACTTCTCTAAGCATTAATTGAATTACATGTAAATCAGTTCTGCTTTCAGTCACTCCTAGAAATAAAGACATAAAAGGTGAGGGGTACAAATTTACTTGTAGGCTTCTTATAAAGCAAGGTAGCATAATGTGAAACATTAACATGTGGTTTGAAGATTGATAACTCACATTGTGGAGTCTAAACGTGGGAAACAGATTGCAATGAAAGAAAGAAATCGAGTTCATTTGTGAAAAAGAAATGCACAGAGATATTCAAGAGGACATGGAAATGACTAGTATCCTAAGGATTGCTTCCACAACAACTTGGAAAATGGCAGGTTTGTGAAGGAAGAAAATTCTGGCAAGAAAGGAAAAGATACGCCTTCTGGACACAACTGGTATTTGAAGGGCTTACAAGCATATGGAACCACTGGTTTAAAGCATTTACTTCCCTTGGGCATTTTATTTTTAAATAAATTGGTTGGTTTGCACCAAATGTTTTCTAGAAAATTAAGTAGTGACCAAGGGAAATATCCTGGAAATTGCACATATAAATCTTTACACTCCTTGTATTCATTTCCCAAGTGAACTGATAAAACCAGAGTCAAGTTAAGATATAAAAAAGTTCCACAGTGGCCAGTTAAGATGGAACACTTGCAATTGTTGTTTGCTCTTCTCTGGGAGAGAATTTAATGTTGAAAATTGTCTGGCTCAAATATTTCTATTACTCATGCATTTTTGTTCTAAGATGTTTGTTATGAAGACACAGAGTTTAAAAGTTTAACATTAAGTCTCTTTGATGAATGTATGGGGTGGTTTGTTTAAAAATCATTCACTGAAAACACTTTCATATCAAACTTGACTTAATAGAACTGAAATCAGTGATGGTGAATTTGAGAAGGCTATTCAGCACTCTAATTTCTGTAAAATCCAAACTGATAAAATCAACTACACCCATATAAACATGTCTTCCCTAAGGTTTATTGCTGTTTACTCTACCTTGTTTTCTCCAGATGGTACTGAAGTCAATAATGAATATTTATTGAGTGTATACTGTCCATTGCATAAAGTATATGGGCTGTATACATATATAATATTGTATAATATTGAAGTCCTTGTCCTCAAATAGTTTACATGTCATATGCACAGAAGAAAGAAACATTTATAAAACACATTTCAGTGTATGAAAACGAATATTGTATATGTAGAGTAGATAAGTGAATTGTGGTGATTCGGTGAAAACTTGGGCAAGAGATAAATTCTGAATAGGAGGAAAAGTAGTGAAGAACAGAAATTTTCCAAGTGCAGAGAATAGCACATATGAAGATTGAGGGAAAAAAGAAACAAGTCATATTTAGCTGATAAGCACATTTGGCTAGCAGCAGCAGAAATCTGTGTGAAGGCATAATAAGAAATGAGATTAGAAGATGTGCTGAAACATTCATCTGATAGCAGTATGCAGGAAGAATTAGATATGGAGAAAGACTGAAGGTAGGGGCACCAACTGTTTATCATAGGCCAGGTGTAAGGTGATGAAAGATGGATATAGCTTGGAAACCTAGATAATCTCAGCAAAAAGCAGATCGAGGAAAAGGAATAGGCTGACATGTTGTTTTTGTTAGCTGCCATCATATCAGTACTGACTCGTAGAGGCCTTATACACAACAGAACAAAACAATATCCCGTCCTGTGCAAACCTCAATGTCCTTGCTACACATGAGCCCATTGCTGCTGCCACTGTGCCAATCCATTGCATTGGGGGTCTTTCTCTTTTTCTCTAGTTCTCCACTTTACCAAATATGATATCCTTCTCCAGGTTAATTATCTTCCTAATAATATGTCTGAATTACATTAGATGAAGTCTGGTTATCCTGGATTCCAAGTAGCATTCTGACTGTGCTTCTTCCAATTGACATGGTAATGTGAAAAGTGAAGGAAAAAAAAATATATATATATATATATATATATATATCAACAAATACTCCAAGGATTAAGAAAGTCAGTCGTAGCAAAGGAATTTTTAAAATGTTTTATTATGAATTATGTGATAGTTTACATGGGACAACATTAGTTTACATTCATCCTATCGTATATCGTTTCATTGCCATGGCTACAATCCCCTCAACCAACCAAAGGGTATACTCTACAGGTCTGCCCCCAGTCGACAGCACACAGCCCCTTTCCCTTTCTGTGTCTAAAGTCCCCAGCTGCTCCATCTCTCCACGCCATCGTCTCTGCCTCCATCTCAGGCATCACTGCTTCTCTAGGTAGGGTCCCACTCTCCATTCTTCTCCCTTGATGGTCCCAGGAAGCTCCGCTCCTAGGCTGAAAAGTTAATCACTCCCCTCCTTGCTACAAAATGTCTACCTTTACATTTCCAACTCTCACAATCAATCCTGATAACAATTATCCACTATTGTATCACAAGAAACCTATCCGCATTTCCTACAAAGGAATTTTTTAAAAGTGTTTAACCTACCTTCTTAACTGAGCATCCTGAAACTGTAAGGAAATGAATAGACATATAATCATAGGGATATTAACTAATGGAACAACATTATATGAACCCCTGAAGTGTTTGGAGGCGAATAATGGTCAAGAAGGGCAAGGAGTTTCAGTAAAACTGGTTTACAAATATAGTTCATTTTTTATGCTATTTAAAGTCCACATGTGAATGTAAAATAAATCATTCTTATTTTTAAATGAAGGCATTAAAGTGATTGAACGAGAGGGAAACAAACTACAGGAGTCAGGAATCGATGGTATTTGTCACCAATGATAAACTAAGGTAGAAAAACTACATAAGGTATGAGGGTGACTCAGAATGATTCACACTCCTGCTATATTAAAATGCCCATCGATGTCCATGGTTGATGACAACACTAAACATGCATGTGAAATGATTTTGTCAAATAGATGAGTGACAGTAGATTATGTGGCGAATCATTTGTAAATCAGCCATGGCTCTGCCCATTAAATAATCTACAACAGACTTGGGTTTTGAAAAATTTGTGTGAGATGGGTACAATATCAACTCACAGAGAGGATAAACATAAGCATTTGGACATTTGCAAATAAAATTTGGACAGATACTCAAAGAAAAGTAAATGTTTCTTAAAAAATTTTTTTTAAAGTTACTGGTGACGAGACATGGATTCATCACTACGAGCATGAGAGCAAACGGCAGAGTATGGAATGAAAACATCCTCAATTGCCAACCAAGAAAAAGTCTAAAAATCAACCATCAGCTGGAAAATTGATGCTTACAGTTTTCTGAGTTTCTCAAGGACCAGAATTGGAATACTACCAGGAAAAAGGTTCAACAATCAACAGTGCTCATTACAGTGAGATGTTCACTGAAGAGCTGAAGCCTAAAGTTTGGATTAAATGCAGAGAACTGCTATGTCCTCACACGTCTGTCCACACTGTTGACACTCTGCAAAAACTTCCTTTTGAGGTGCTAATGCATCCTCCCTATAGTCCTGATCTTGCTCCATCTGACTTTTCACCTGTTTGGTTCACTTGAAAGAATATCTTCAAGGATGAAGATCCCCCTCTGATAAAGATGTGAAGACAGTGCTGCCTTCATGACTCACAGCTCTGCCTAAATAAGGTAATAAGAAAGCTTGTTGACAAATGGATGAAGTGTATTGAAAAGCAAGGAAATTGTATAAAAAACTGATGTATTAGTCTTGTCTAAATGTTGATTGAGATAAATTTTACAGCCAGAGTGTGAATATTTTTTGACTCACCATCCTATACAAAAAGTAATGAAAGACTGTATTGGCACCATGGGAGGAAGTGCACAGTGACTCTGTGAAGAACAATGAGAGGAGTTGGTAATCTGGTAAGGTCTGAATGCAAGGAACCCAAATCTTCACCAAAATTAAAGACAAAGTGATTAGCTTACTACCATCCTTAAGATTATGTAGGGAGTTTTATAAGGAAGAGTGTCCTAGGGTGGGTAACTAATGCTAACTACAATCCCCCAAATCATAACACAATGAAACCTTGTGTTTTCATATCAGTCAAATGAAAATTGGGAAAGTATTTGCTCCACAAGGTCATTCAGAAACAGACTCCTTTGATTCTATTGCTCTTTTTCTTCTAGACCCAAGGAGTTCTCTCAAGCCAGTAGATAGATGAAGAGAAAATATGGAGGTTAGCCCATAAAAACTACTCACATTTCAAATAGTGGCAGGGGTGGAGCAGGGGTGGACTGGGGAAGGACTTGGAAATGCAATGAAGCTGTGTGCCCAGAAGGAAAGGAAATGGGGTGTAATGAACATAGTCTCTGTTACTAAGCTGCTGAGTAATTATTTTCCGTAACACTAGAAGAAGAAACAGGGGAAATAGGCAGAAATGTGTATATGAAGTACAGTTTTGACCTTCTGAAGAAGGAAAGAGAATAGATGAAAGTTTCTGAAGATCAGTCACTATGTTTTTATTTCATACAATATACATCCCAAAAGATTACAAGAAAGTCCAGTTAATACTACAATTATTCGAATTTATACACTAACCACTGATACTAAAGATGAAGACATTGAAGATTTTTTAACCAACTTCTGAGATCTGAAATTGATCAAACACACAATCAACATGCATTAATAATAACTAATGGTCATAGGAATGTGAAAGTTAGAAGCAAAAATAAAAGAATCCATAGCTAGAAAAAATGACCTTAGTGATACAAATGATACAGGAGATCCATGATTGAATCTTGCAAGATCTATGTTTTATTTATTACAAATATCTTTTTTACAACCACATAAATAACTGTATGTGTGGCCTCACTAGATAAAAGAATCAAATCAACTTTATGTTTGGAAAGAGATGATGGAGAAACTCAATATCATCAGTTAAAACAAGGCTAGGACTCTCTGAGAAACAGACCATCAATTCCTCGTATGTGCGTACAAGCTGAAAATGAAGAAAATGAAAACAAGTCCAGTGGAACAAAGAACAGCCTTGAGTCATGACACCTGACTTTACAAACTATTTCAAGAATATATTTGACACATTATACACTAATGACCAGAGACCAGATGAGTTGTGTGATGACATCTAAGATATTATGCAAAATGTAAACAAAATGGCATTTAAAAGACAGGAAAGAAAGACAAAAGAAAATGTGCTTTAGAAGAAACTCTGAAACATGCTCTTGAATGTAAAATAGTTACAGCACAAAAGAAATGATAAAGTAAAAGAGCTGAACAGAAGAGTTCAAAGGGCAGCTCAGGAAGACAAAAGAGAAAAATCTGCTGAGCATTTTTCTAATTGAAAGAACTGAAGAGGCTAGGGTGGAGGTACAGTGAAATTCGCTGTCAGCCATACCACAGAATACCAAGCAAAGCAGATCCAGGGCAGAGCTCCAAAACTCGGAACCACATAATTAGGAATATTTTTAAAGTGTTAAGGCTTATAGCTAGTGGAACTTGAAGGTGAAGTAAGAAATCACACACTTTTGAATCTGTCAGGCTCAGAGGCCTGGAGCTGACGTCTTGGGCCAGAACCAACTGCAAAATCAAGCAGGGGAGCAGAAACACCATGGAAAAATACCACAGGAACCTTGAAGCAAAGGTGGACAATACACTTTGTCACATTTGCTTTGTTCTGCTTTTCTTTCTTTCTTTCTTTCTTTCTTTCTTTCTTTCTTTCTTTCTTTTTTTTTTTTTGGCATCTGGTCATTGGCTCCCCCACTGTTTGTGTATCTCCATTCTGGTGACTAGAGGGGGTGCCTGAGTGAATAGACACTTCCCACCCTCACCACTGGTGAGTTCTTCTGTCATGCACGTGCACAGATACTAAGCCCAAGAGCAGGCCCTGAATGTTTTTATTTTTATTATTATTGTTATTTTAAATACAGGAAAGGCCCGAAAGGGCTTTAGAAAGGGAAAGAGAGTTTAAAAACAAAACAGGCAGAAAATTAAATTAAAGCCTGACATATAGCATAATAACCAACAGTGGCATCTTGAAATCTATCAGGCAGCTTTGAAAGCAAGAAGCTGAAGAGAGGACATTAAAGTCATACTCATATTAGAATACAGAATGAATTTTTTTTTCTTTTTCTTCTCTCCTTCTGGTCCCTTTTTTATGATTATAACTGCAGTATTTAGTCTAGTTTTGTTGTTTTTGTTGTTGTTTGGTCTTATTTTTTCCCTTTTGTTTGCTGATGCTTGTTTTGCTGTTTATGCTTGCCCTTCTACCTTTGGGGGACTCTTTCTCTCCCTATATTACCTAAGAAAAGTCAGCAATTGCTGCCATATAGTCAAGCTACATTCACACTTTATAACACACTAAAACTCAGGCAAGAACTAATACCAACTGCCATAGGGAGGCAGACAACACCTGTAAAAGTTACTCTGAGTTAAGCAATAAGAAGAGTGAAAAGGGAAGCCCACATCTTTATCACATCTACCTGGAAGCAATCAGGAAGCATAAAAAAATACCAAAACACATACTAAATTAAGTATTAAGGCCACAGATAAACATTAAACATGTCCAAGAAGCAAAAGCAGATGACCATATCACCACATGTCCAGAAACAAGATAAAATGTCTGAGACAAATGACCTACAAGACTCCATTCTGCAAGGAGGGTAGGCCTTGTAAATGCCTAAGAAGAAATTCAGAAAAATGATTATAAAATGTTTCAGGAAACATGTTGTCAGGAAAGTGCTACAAGAACAATCAAATAAGATAGATACAGCATTGGAAATAATTCAAAACATACAGAAAGATGTCCAAATGATCAATAATAGAATATCAGAAATAGACAATACTCTGAAACAGCAAAGGAGTAGAATAGAATCTGGAAGACAACTCTCTCAATGCCACTAAGATAGAAGAGCAAACAGCAAAAAGGATTTAAAAATCTGAAGAAGGTCTAAGATTCATGTTGGACAACATGAAGAGAAATAATTTAAAAATTATCAGCATTCCAGAACAAGAAGAATCATACAAGTCCACAGAGGAAATAGTTGAAGAACTGCTGGAAGAAAATTTCTCTAACAACCTGAAAAGGGAAAAGCTAAACAGTCAAGTAGCTCAACGAACCCCAGGAAAGATAGATCCCAAAAGAAAATCACTGAAACATATCATAATCAAGTTCTCCAAAATCAAATATAAGACACCCTGAAAATAGCTAGGGAAAACAGAAGTGTTACATACAAAGGCAAGCAAGTCAGATTAAGCTCATATCTCTCAGCAGAAACCAGCCAAGCAAAAAGGAAATAGGGAGACATATATAAAACTCTAAAAGAAAAAAAATTACCAACTAAGAATCCTTTATCCAGCAAAGCTATCAATCAGATATGACCGTGTAATCAAAACATTCCAGGATAAACAGAAGCTAAGGGATATTGCCAAACCTAACCCTGCACTACAAAACATGCTAAAGGGAGTTCTGTGAACTGAGAACAAATAAGAAGAGAGAACAACCAGAGATTGACATACGTGGCAGCATCTCCCAGAATTAAATTGACAGAAGGAAATGTCGAGAACAAAACAAAACTACAAGAAAAAACTCAGAGAATGTGGAATGTCAGTCTATGATCAAAACAATTACAACAAAAAAGAAGGTAAACACATAAGAACAGAGACCCAGATGGTGAGAAGGTCAGGTAGATTACAGGATAAAATAGACTGCACTAAATGTAGAGAAAAGTTAATGGACTATAAGGCAAGCTCAAAGAAAATTAACACTTGACAACATACCAAGAAAATGAAAATCCAAAAAGAACATGGAAACATTAAAACTATGAGGAAATTCATGAGAAAGAACACAAAAATCATGAACTCAACAAAGGAAGACACACAGAACAAAGAAAGAAGCAACACAAAAAAACAAACATAATGGCAGCAATTAATCCATACCTATCGATAATTGCACTGAATGTAAATGGAGTAAATGCACCTGTTAAGAGATAGAGAGTGGCAGAATGGATAAGAAAACAAGATCCTTCAATACGCTCTCTGCAAGAGATAAATCTCACATACAGAGACAAAATAAGATTAAAAGTCAAAGGATGGGAAAAAAAATATATATATATATATATATATACCAAGATAATTGCAAGAAAAAACGAACAGGAATGGCAGTACTAATCTCTGATAAAATAAACTTTAAGGCAAAAACCAGCATAATAGATAAAGATGGACATTATCTCATGATTAAAGGGACAATTGAACAAGATGACATAACCATAATAAATATCTATGCTCCCAATGAAAGAGCTCCAAAATATATAAAGCAAACTCTAATAGATTTGAAGAAAGAAATAGATGAATCTACAATAATAGTGGGTGATTTTAATACACAGCTTTCAAAACTGGATAAAACAACCAGAAAGAAACTTGACAAAGACACAGAAGAACTAAACAACACAATCAGCCTACTGGACTCATAGATGTGTACAGAGCATTCAACCCAACAACTGTACAATGCATATTCTTTCCCAGTGCACATGGAAAATTCTCCAGAATAGACCATTACTTAGGCCACAAAACAAATCTCAATAAACTTACAAATATCAAAATTCTACAAAGCATCTTCTCAGACCAAAATGCTATCAAATTAGAAATCAACAATAGGAAGACCAAGGAAATAAACTCAAATACATGGAAACTGAATAACACCCTGCTGAAAAATGACTGGGAAGTACCAGAAATTAAACGTGATTTCACAAAGTTCCCAGAAACAAATGAGAAGGAAAGTACAACATACCAAAATATGTGGGACATGGCAAAAGTGTTACTGAGAGAAATTTTATTGCAATACACACACACATCCAAAAAGAAGAAAGAATCATAATTAACACATTAACACACCATCTACAACAATTAGAAACAGGCCAACAGAGGGAACCTACAGCCACCAAAAGAAAAGAAATAATAAAGATTAGAGCAGAAATAAATGAGAGAGAAAACAGAAAAACTATAGAAACAATCAACAAGACAAGAAGCTGGTTCTTTGAAAGGATTAACAAAATTGACAGACCATTGGCAATCCTAACAAAAGAAAAGAGGGAGAAGACAAAGATAACACGCATTAGAAACCACATGGGCGATGTCGCAACGGAAGCAAACGAAATCAAAAGGATAATAACAGAACACTATAAAGAGATGTACTCCAACAAATTTGAAAACTTAGAAGCGATAGATACATTTTTAGATGCTTGGCTGTCTTTTGAATCTTGTTTTCCCTTGCATACCATTATAAAATAGACACTGGAAGGAGAGAGAAAGGAATAACCAGAAATATCACCATAGAAAGCTTGTAAGTCCATCTTCTGTCTATAACTGTTTGTTGTTATTGTTGTTATGTGCCGTGGAGTCGGTTCCAACTCATAGAGACCCTGTACAGGGTTTCCGAGGCTGCAAATCTTTACAGGCTTTGAATTATGGTGTTGGAAGAGAATACTAAAAGTGCCATGGGCTGCCAACAGAACCAATAGATCTGTTTTGGAAGAAGTGAACCCAGAGTGCTCCTTGAAGGCCAAGATGGCTAAACTTCGTCTCTCATACTTTGGACATATTGTCAGGAGGGAACAGTCCATGGAGAAGGATCTCATGCTTGGTAAGATGGAGGGTCAGAGAAAAAGAGGAAGATCCCGAACGAGATGGATTGGCCAGGCGGCAGCATTGATGGACTCAAGTGTGGCAGCAGTAGTAAGGTTGGCCCAGGTTCAGACATTGTTTCGTTCTGCTGTGCATGGGGTCTCTATGAGTCTGTTCCAACTCGTGGCACCTAACAACAACAACAAATCTTTATGGGAGCAGAGAGCCTCATCTTTCTCCCGAGGAACAGCTGGCAGTTTCAAACTGCTGACTCTGAGGTTCGTAGCCCGATTCGTAACCACTATGCTACCAGAGCTCCTTAACTGATTGGAATACTTAAAATGGGTCTACAACGTTTCCAGTGAAGGAGGTTTCCTGCAGGGCCTCTGAATTACATAAGACCCTAGGTGGAATCCTGAACAGCATCCAGAATCTTCAGAGGTGGGAAATTTCCACTTGAAAGGACGAGCAGTCTAGTCTGGAGCGGCTAGAATAACAGAAGTTACTTCTTGAAAGAAAGACCGACAGGAAAAATACAAAACAATATAGACAGACTGACTGATTACTACAAGATCAAGCAAGTTGCTCACCCAGGAGACATCAAGGCAAGTGGTCGGGTCCCATCAGAGCAAACCCCCTTCCAAGACTAAGACTCAATGGGAATACACACTCTGATTGGTGGCTATGTTTGTCACCGATAAGGGGAAGTAAAGGAAAAACAGCAATGAAGCTGCAAGCTAAGCCCCACGACATTCAATAGACTCTTGTGAATCTAGGTGGAGATGTTGTTGACCAGCAGTGTGGCAAGACCTGGGGACTCTTCAACCCAGAGTCAGTGACATAGCCACAGAGGACTAGAACGGAGAGTGAAACGTCCAGCTGATAAGAAGAGAGGGCATACGCACAAGAACTCCCACACTTGCAGATAATACCCACTTGACCTGGCTTCAATGACTGGATGATCAGAGCTTAACTAGAAGAAGAAAGAAGAGGAAAAAAAGAGTAAT
>NW_006408677.1:5537810-5555323 GCF_000296735.1 Chrysochloris asiatica | reverse complement strand
TGAGGGAAAAACAGCAATGAAGCGGCGAGGTAAGTCCTACTATGGGGAGAGTGAAGCGTTCAGCTGATAAGAAGAGAGGGCATACGCACAAGAACTCCCACACTTGCAGATAATAACCACTTGACCTGGCTTCAATGACTGGATGATCAGAGCTTAACTAGAAGAAGAAAGAAGAGGAAAAAAAGAGTAATCTAATACAATTTGATGAACTTGACCTACACCTATGGATGCAGTAGCTCAAAGAGGGAACATATCTTTACAGTAAGGATCATTCCCACGCACTCCATACACAGAATAGACAGGGATGGGCAACTTGGACATTGGCTACACAAAGTGTGAGTGTGTGTGTGTGTGGGTGTGGGTGCTACAAAGGTATGAAGTGACTGGCTTACAAGCTTTTAAGAGGGAACCTAGATCCAAAGTTCGTGAAGGAAGGTAGACTTTTCACTGAGTAGTATCCAATCTGTCTAGGTGGGGCTGATGAAAGGAGATGCAGATACGTCTCTTGTGATACAATAGTGAATATTTGTTATCAGGACTGATTGTGAGGGTTGGAAATGTAAAGGTAGACGTTTTGTAGCAAGGAAGGGAGTGATTAACTTTGCAGTCTAGGAGTGAAGTTCCTGGGACCATCAAGGGAGAAGAGCGGAGTGAGGGACCCTACCCAGAGAAGCAGCGACGCCAGAGGTGGAGGCAGAGAGGATGACGTGGAGAGATGGAGCAGCTGGGGACTTTAGACTCAGAGAGGGAGAGGGATGGTGTGCTGACAACCAGTGGGCAGGCTTGTAGGGTATACACGTTGGTTGGCTGATGATGCATGGAGGGGATTGTAAACATGGCAATGATAGGATGAATGTAAAACTAATGTTCTCCCATGTAAACTATCACATGATTCACAATAAAAAAAAAAAAAAGAACAAAGAAAGAACTGAAGAAAAATTCAAGTCTTAACTTGAAATATTGCAGGATTCCATGGACAAAATACTGAATTATACAGGAAGCATCCAAAGTACATAGAAGAGATACCCAGAGTCACAATACCAAAAATAATTGTTTGACACTCACCTTTTCAGGAGGTATCATATGATCAAGAAAAAATGGTATTGAAGGGAGCAGTTCAAGCTTTACTGAAGACATTGGATAAAAAACAGGGTTCCAGAAATTTATCGAATACCAATTAAGATACCTCAATAAATGGATGAAACCTGGAAGAAATAATTCATCTATGTCAAGAAATTTGAAACAGATACTGGGCAACTGACTGGATTTAGAATAGACTTCCTAGTATGTCTGAAAGCTCTGCTGAAATCTTTCTACCATGCATGACCCTGCTGATATTTAAAATATTGGAGGTATAGCTTCCAGCATCATAGCAACACACAGTCCATTACAGTACAACAAACTTACAGATAAATGGTGGGAAGAGATCCATATTTGTGCCACAGAAATGTGATCCAACAAAATATGGAAATTATTGAAGGTTCATACACAAGTAAAATTTTTCTGAAGATATATCAAAACATTCACACCTGTATATCAACAAGATAGTGTAAGAAATTCACACTGGATTCTGAAGAAGTTCTGAAACTAGGAATATCATTGCTGATGTCAGATGGATTTTGGATGAAAACAGACCATAGCAGAAAAACGTTTATCTGTGTTTTATTGACTATGCAAAGGCATTTGACTGTGTGGATCATAACAAATTATGGACAATATTGTGAAGAATGGGAATTCCAGAACACTTAATTGTGCTCGTGCAGAAATTGTGCATAGATCACAAGGACACTGAACAAAGGGTACTTCAGGCTTTAAAATCAGGAAGGATTCATATCAGGATTGTATCCTTTCACCAGAATTATTCAATCATTACGCTGAACAAACAATCCGTGAAGCTGAATTATATGAAGAACATAGCATCAGAATTGGAAGACAGATGACTCACTAACAACCTTTGTTGTTGGAACTAACAACCTTAGATATGTATGTAAATAATACAACATTGCTTGTTGAAAGTGAAGAAGTCTTGAAACCGTTCCTGAAGAAGAGAAAAAACTACAGATTCAGTGTGGTTTATGCCTCAACATAAACAAAACAAAAATTCTCACAACTGAACAAACAAAAAACATCATGATAAATGGAGAAGACACTGTAATTGTCTAGAATTTCATTTTACGTGGATCAGTGCTCACAGAAGCTGCAGTCCCAAAATCAAACGATGTATTGCATTGGTGAAATATGCTAAAAAAGACCTCTTTAAAGTTTTAAAGACCTCTTTAAAGTTTTAAAGACCTCTTTAAAGTTTTAAAGATCAAAATGTGTCATTTTGAGGACTAAGATGAGCATGAATTAAGTCATGGTATTTTTTATTTTTTCATATGCATATGAATGCTACACAATTAATAAGAAAGACTTAAGAATGATGCAGGCAAAGAAAATTAAATACACCATGAACTGGCAGAAAAACTAACAAATTTGTGTTGGAAGAAATAAAGTCAGAATGTTCCTTAGAAGCAAACATGGCGAGACTTGGTTTCATGTACTTTGGAAATGTTATCAGAAGGGACCTGTCCCTGAGAAGGGCATCATGCTTGGCGGAGTGGAGGATCTGTAAAAAGGAGGAAGATATTTGATTAGATAGATTGATGCAATGGTTGTACTAATGGATTCAAACAGCAGTGATTGTGAAGACGGTGAAAGATCAGGCAATGTTTTGTTCTGTTGTACATAGGGTTGCTATGAGTCAGAACCAACTTAATGGCACCTAACAACAACAACAACATAGTCCAAACACCCTTAGCAACCCTGGGCACAATGAAGGAGCTCATATTCACATTGTTTATTAAAAAGATAAATGAATTTAGGAGCATTTGTGAAGTTTCAATGCCTGCAATCCTCCAAAATTATACCAGGGAAGTGTCTTTCTTGCATATATGTTTCTCTTGCTGCTTTCAGAGCAATAAAAAAGAAAGAAAAAAATTAAAAATTGGATTAGATTATATCTTTATGTCTAGGTCTAGGTTTTTAAAATTTAAGTCAATTTGTGGTTGTAGATCAAAGCTTCTTAAGCATTTTGCGAGTCACACAAATCGTTCTTATTCAGAGCATTCAAACAATTTAGTTCTGTGAGGCCACCCAAAGTAGTTCATTGCTCCTAACCACAGTCCTTCATTCTGTAAATATATATTGTATATGTTGATTTATTGCCAACAGAAATATTGTCTTTCTTTTTTGCAAAAAATACTTTTTATGCCTATAGTTAGTATACTGGGTGGAAAACTAGACATTAGAATAGTTTACTTTACTGGGCATAGGGTGTAGCAGTTCCACCAAAGAGTTCAATATGAAGAAATATCTGAGTTCCTGTCCTCCTTTACTGTATTTTCCAGGCAGACAATGCATTGAGAGCTCCTGATATTCTTTTTCTTCCCAATATTCTTAATGGATAGAATGTGGGAACATGCATAGAGAGTAAATAGAAAAAAATGAGAATGTGTATCTGTTTTGACCTTGGGAAAGCTGTTTAACCTTATGGCGCCTCTGTGTCCTGATCTATAAAATTAAGATAATAATAATACACATAGAGTTTTGAAAATTACGAGTTAATATATGTTTGGCACAGACCAAACACTATATAAGTGTTACTATTATAATTATTGTTTTGTATCAAAATGACACTGCTTAGTCCCCTCCATCCATGGAAAATGCATTTTTATTTGACTTTCCAAGTGCTAGAGATTGAATGTTCTGTTTCTTGCTTGACTGACTGGAGTACCAAGAACATTTATTTTCTAGACAGTTGGCTGATCCTAGAGGTGAATTCTGTAGTCATGGAACAGATCAGAGCTACCTGGTCCATACAAGGAACAAACCTACAGTAATTTTGACCTCATTAGTAATATGTTCTGAACTAGATAAAAAACAGAACTCTCAGAACACGGTTAATTCAAATTTGCTGTCCCTGTTAATCAAAGTTCCCAGATGATTGCTAGATATTCTGCTTCACTTTAGTTAGGTTTATATAAGACCAAAACATCTGGATAAGAAATGAAAAAAATGCAGATATTTAAGCCATATGATGGGAAACATGCAGATGTGTCAGATTTGGATCTGTCATTTTGTTCTTTCTTTTAAAATAAAGAGAAACCAAAAGGAAAGAAATAAAACAAACAAAAATCCACCACAGTTTGTCTACCTTAAACAAAAATCCATTGCTGTTGAATTGATTTAGACTCATAGTGACCCCATAGGGTAAAGTAGTAGATCTTCCTCACAGGGTTTCTTTGTGTAGAAGTCCAGATGTGACCCACCAACCAATCCTTGGAAACTCAATACAGGGTCACTTTGAGTCAGAATTAAATGAATAACACTTAACAACAGCAATCTTTATGGAAGAAACATTGCCATATATTTCTCCTGCATAGCGGCTGGTGGATTAGAAAGGTCAACCTCTCTGTTAACGGCCAAGCACTTTTACTCATGGCAAAATCATGCTGGTTTCTTGTGACAGAAGTTTAAAATGCCCCAATTTGGATTGGTTAGAAAACAAAAGTTATTTTTATTTGTGTTTGTTTTTAACTTAAAGAAGCCATCTGATCCATGAGCAGCATTTGTGAGATGCAGTTGCTTTTAGGGTGATACAACATATTGAAAGAGTTGTTCATGATGAATTATCTGGGGAAGTATGGCTGGGATAATACCAACAATAAAGAGAAATTTGCTACAGAAATTTCTCAGAAATGTTGTTTGTTTCCTAAGAAAAGCTGACTTCAACTAAATGTGTAGACTTAGATCCAAAAGAATGCATATAAATCTCTCCAGCTTATGAAATAAATGTGGTTATTTACAGCCTGGAAACAACCAGTTGATTGTGAGCATAAAGAAAATAAGCTGTCATTTATGGAGTTCAATTTAAGGAAACTAAAATCCATGAAGAAGTCCCTGAAATGTCTATCATTGGTTTCCTAGAAAATAATTTTAAATAAGTTAAATCATGATGTTCCCAGGAAGTTGCCACAATCTGGCCTGTGGTTCCACCAAACACCCCATTCCAAAAAGTAAGCATATTTGTTAAACAACACATTAAGGTAGATATTAAACCATGTAATTTTAAAACTGGATGAGGTCTTCAAAGTCATCTTATTTCATTCCCTTCATTCTACTTATGGGAAAACAGCCCTAGAGATAGATGAAGTGACTTGTTCAAGTTTTATATATATATTCAACCTATGTATATATGTTCAAGTGATATATATATATATATATACATATATACATATAATGCCTACAGTGATGATGCAACTGATGGGTAAGTTTTGGCAAATGTAAAAGAAGATAAAGAGTAGGAATAAAAGGAATTCTGAAATTCATGAAGGCACTGGGCACATGGAGAATGCAGGGAATATACTGAGGATAGGAATGGGAGAAGTTACATGAATCCACGGCAAGTAAGCTTTACCTCTGAATATTTTTTTCAGTATACACAACAAAATACAAACAGTAGTCTTTTGTCATTGTCCTGTCTTCCACAGTTGTTAAATATTACTGAGTAGAATGTTTGGCACCTGAATCAGATCATTTTACAGATGAACTGATGAGTAAATAAAGATCCAAGTTTTTTACAAGGATTCAAGACATCAAAAGATTAAGCTCAGGTTTGGGAATTTGACTTTGATTATCAGATATTTTTCAATTGCACAAGGAGCCCTGGTGACACGATGCTTAAGTGCTTATCTGTTAACTGAAAGGTCAGTGGCTCAAGCTCACTATCCAATCCGTGAGAGCAGGCTATGGCAGTCTGCTTCTGTAAATATTAACAATCTAGGAAACCCTAAGGGACAGTTCTACTCAATCCTAAAAGTAGTTATGAGTCAGAATTAATTAGACAGCAAAGGATTTGGTTTGGTTCAATTGTACAAACACGTGGCAAGCAAACCCACCTTCAAGGTCTCTAGCACTCTATGGCAATGCATGTGGAGAAAATACAAATCAACTGTTCTCAGATGCTTTGAAAGGCATAGATAAAATAAAGTGGGGAAATATCCTGCACACCTGGGTTTCCCCAAGTGAAAAAAAAAAGCACCACAATTTCTTCCCCTGGGTTCCCTTGTCTTCTGAAAAGTGTTCCCATACAACGAACAGAGGCCTAAAACTAGGACATATCTTTTTTAAGCATTAGGATAAAAATCCAGAAAATTGTTTGTTACAATTATCACATGATGACAATTTTGTCTAGCACAGTGGAAATTTACTTGGGGATAAAATTGTGTGCATTAAAGAGAAATATAGAATATCAGTATAGAATTCAGGGCTTAACCATTGCACCATACCCAACCATTTATCATTTCAATTTTAAAACAGCAATGCTTCCAGTGGAAACAGAAAACAAGTTGTCAGCATTTTTCTTTGAGCACTATGGAACCACAAAGCCATAGACCAGGCAATAAAATTTGTTTAAAAAGCTCAATGCTTCAAGACAAGCCAGATTATTATGAGAGATTTTGCACTGATGCCAATTCACATGAAATTAGCTTTATTGGATTGAAAGATTTCTTTTTTCCTTTCCTTTAATGTGACCAAACCCAGTTCTGAGCCCCATTGCAGAGGATGAGGGTCATCGATCTTCCTCCTTGCTTTTCAATTCCATTCATAACCCAAGGATGATTAAGCATGGTGAAGCAAACCCTTGAATTTATTCCTTCTTTCATGGGAATTACCTAAACGTTTTCTCTATTCTCTACTGCTGTTTTGCTTTCAAAACAAAAACAAAACCTACTTAAACATGGAATGTTAAAGTTGGAAGCGTCCTGAGAGATAGTCTAATTTTATTTTAAAGATGGATAAACTGATACTCAGAAAGTTTAAGTGACTTATCCAAAGTCAGAGAAATAATTCATGACAGAGTCAAACCTAAAATCCAGGATTCTTGATTGACAATAGTCTTTCCACTATCACACTAGATCCTCAGCAATTCAAAAGCTGTATTCTTAAACTATTCATTCAGTCATCTATCATTTTAGGGCAGCCACATGACTTACCAATTGGAGAAACTTTAAGTCCCTTCAAACATCTTTATGTCACTTGAACCTGTGGGATCCTGAAATGTGTAAGTATACTATATACACAAAAGGACTGGAATCAACTGTGAAACTTTCTCCCCCACAACATCCACCACTACCTGCAGGAGAAGATACATATTGCTTGGATTATGGAAGATTATTGTTGTTGTTGTTGTTAAGTGCTGTCCAGTCAGTTCTGACTCACTGCAACCCTGTATAAATTTCCCAAGGAGTGGCTGATAGGTGTTAACTATAAACCTATGGTTAACAGTCCAGTGCTTATCCAACAGTGCCATACCAGGACTCCCATGAAAGACTATTTTTGTTGTTGTTAAGTGTCCTTGAGTCAGTTCCAACTCATAGCGACCCTGTGTAGGGTTTTCCAGGAGTTGCAGGTGAGTTTGAACTGCTGAACTTGTGGTTCAAACCTACCTTGAGGTTGAGTGTTTATCCTATGGTGCCACACTGGGACTCGATTAGTTTACCATTAAAGTTGGTTTTCCTTGTCATAAAAAGTTTGAGTCATTTTCTAGAAACCATAACATTTGGATTGTACTATTCCCATTTGGAGCTCTGGTAGCGTAGTGCTTACGAATCGGGCTGTGAACCTCAGGGTCAGCAGTTCGAAACTACCAGCTGTTCTGTGGGAGAAAGATGAGGCTTTCTGCTCCCATAAAGATTTACAGCTTCAGAAACCCTGTACAGGGTCACTATGAGTCGGAACCAACTCCACGACACATTACAACAACAATTCTCATTAGAAGCCCTGGTAGCTTAATGGTTATGAGTTGGGCTGCTAACCTCAAGGTCATCTTTTAGAAACTACCAGTTGTTCCGCAGGAGAAATATAAGGATTTCTGCTCCCTTAAAGATTTACAGCCTTGGAAACCCTGTACAGGTTCACTATGAGTCAGAATCGACTCCATAGCACACCACCACCATTCTGATTCGGCTAGGTTTTTAAAAATGAGAACCTCAAGTTACAATATTGAATAATTCTGTGGGCAAATGGAGTCCTGTTGTGGCACTGTTTAATAAGCACTGCACTGCTAACCACAAGGTAGGCGGCCCCTCTTCAGAAACCCTATACAGACTTGCTATGAGTTAGAACCAACTAGACAGTACTTAACAACAACAACAACATGGGGAAAATGTTGAATGATCCAGAAAACATCAAAAGAAGATGGAAGGAATGCAAAGGGTCACTGTACTAAAAGTGTTCAACCATTTCAGGAGGTAGCATATGATGAAAAACCAATGTTACTGAAAGAACTCCAAGCTGCGCTGAATCCATAAAGCAAGGTTCCTGGAATTGACGGAATATAAACTGAAATGTCTCAGCAAACCCATGCAGTCCTAGAGGTACTCATTTATCTATGCCAAGAAATTTGGAAGACAGCTTTTTGGGCAACCAACTAGCAAAGATCCTTATTTGTGCCCATTCCAAAGAAAGATGACCATACAGCATGCATAAATTATCAAATAATATCATTAATATCATGCACAAGTAACATTTTATTAAAGAGAATTCAAAAATGGTTGCAGCAGTATATTGACAAGGAACTGCTCAAAATTCAAGCTGGATTCAGAAAAGCACCTGGAATAAGGAATATCATTAAGGGAAACAGAGAATACCAGAAAGATGTTTACAAGTGTTTTATTTACTATACAAAGGAATTTGACAGTGGATCACAATAAATTATGGATAACATTGTAAAGAATAAGTATTTCAGAACACTTATTTGTACACATATAGAATCTGATAAATAGATCAAAAGGCAGTCATTCAAACATAACAAGGGATATTGTGTGATTTAAAATCAGAAATATGCTTCAGGGTTGTATCCTTTCTCCATACTAATTTAATCTGTATGTTGAGCAAATAATCTGAGAGCCTGGAATGCATGAAGAATTCCTCATCAGAACTGGAGGAAGGCTCATTAACAACCTCAGATATACAGATGACACAACCTTCCTTGCTAGAAGTGAAGATGACTTGTGTCCCTTACTGATGAAAATAAAAGATTACATCCTTCAATAAGGAGCCCTGGTAGCGTAGTGAATTACAAGTTGGGCTGCTAACCAAAAGGTCTGTAGATTGAATCTACCAGTTGTTCCATGGGAGAAAGATGAGGCTTTCTACTCCCCAAAATCTTTATAGCCTCAGAAAACCTATACAAGGTTTCTATGTGTTAGAACCTACACAACAGTACACCACCACCATCACAGATTACCACCACCATAGGGAGTACACTTCAACATAAAGAAAGCAAAAACTCTTACAACTGGACCAATAAGCATCATGGTAAATGTAGAAGAGATTGAAGTTGTCAAGGATTATATTTAACTTGGATCTATCATCAACACTGTCAAGAAATCCAACATTACATTGCATTGGGAAAATCTGCTGCAAAAGACATTTTTAAAGCTTTAAAGAGCAAAAAATGTTACTTACAGGACTAAGGCTCACCTGCCTCAGGCCATGGTAAATTCAATAGACTCATATGCATGTGAAAGTTGGACAGTGAATAAAGACCATAGAAGAATCAGTGCATTTGAATTATGGTGTTGGCCAAGAATATGGAATACACTGTCTGTCAGAAGAACAAACAAATTTGTCTTTAAAGAAGTACAGCCAGAATGCCCCTTAGAAACAAAGATGGCCAGACTTCATTCTTCTCATGTACTTTGTATCAGGAGAGAACAGTTCCTCAAGAAGTACATCATGCTTGGTAAAGTAGATGGTCAGCAAAACAGAAGAGATGAATTGACACAGTGGCTGCAACAATGAGCTCAAACATAGCAGTCATTATGAGAATGGTACAGGACCAGACACTGTTGTACATAGGATTGGTAGGGTTGGTAGGTGTCAGAACTGACTTGAGAGCACCTAACAACAACACTGTGTTAAGGGCATCTACTTAAGCCAGAAACACTAGATTTGCAATTTATTGATTATTTCACTTTGGGAAAGCAACTTAAACTCTTAGTGCCTTAGCTTACTTAGTTGTAAAATATGGATGAAGATGATGATGAAAACAATAGTATTATTGAGAAGATTAAATGAGCATGTAAAGTGCATAGAAAAGAACATCATATTTAGTAAGTGTTGTAAAAGTATTAGCTGTTTCTTAAATTTACCTCTGTGCTATACTGGAAAAAAAGAAAAGAATAGATGGCTCGGCAAATTAAAGTCCAACATTGACGATTATGGGAACTCCTAAACTATTTTAAAGATTAAATTTATACAAGAATGAGTACTGCTAATTAGTAGTTCATATTTATTCATTAGAGCTGGCTGAGCAGGTTATTTACTTAAAAACATCATCATCATATTTATTACAATTACTATTTTTATTTTAAATAGCAGTTGTTGTTTTGTTTTGTTTTTTCAAATTAGAAGGTAATTCAGACTTTCATTAACTCAGTAAATTGATCCTTCAACTATTTGGAATTAGTGAGTTGTAACTGTATCTCAATATACCCTTAGCCCAAAAAATAATAACAAGCCTAGGCATTTTTTAGAAAGTAGTTTTTCAATCTGCTGAGTTCCCAGAATTTTCCACTCACAATGATCTCAACAGGTTTGAAAGGCCAAAATAATAAAGAGGAAGTTCACCAGGTCAATGAGCCATTGCATAGTTGTGGCTTTTAAGCAATGACAAGTTAAAATGAGTCAAATGTGTGATGTAGCTGCTTAGAAAGCAAATGCAGTACTAGAACACAGCAATGCAAGTGGAGTGCCCAGTTCAAGAGAAGAACTCAGAACTAGTCAGACCACATCTGGGATGCTGTGTTAATTTCTGGGCACTCACATTCTAATAGGAACTTTGCCAGTCTAGAAAATTTTCAGAAGATGGCTCAGATGGTAAAATTTATGAAATCTTGCCATGGAAAAAATGATTTAAGGAACTGGAAGTGTTTTTCCTGAAAGAAAGTAGATTCAGCCAGAATGTTACATGGAAGAAAAATTAGAATATTTAGTGTAGCCTTAAGGGAAGAACCATGAGAATAAGTAGAACTCATGAGGAGGCAAATTTAAGTTCAGGATCAGAAAGCTCTGTCTAAGAATACAAATGACAATAAGCAGAATGGGCTGCCTTGTAAAACAGTAAACTCTTTCACTACAAATTGACAGGGGATAGGTATGGAGAAAGGATTTCTAGTGTAAGAGTGAGGTTGAAATAGTTAATGTTTCAGAATATTTTTGTAGAATATAATTGTAGCCCCAGGAATATATGAACTATCCATGAAGTCCTGGTGTGGTGGTATATGATAAGCACTGGACTGCTAACCTCAAGGGCAGCAATTCAAACTCACCAACCCCTCCTCAGAAATGCTATACAGAGCAGCTATGAGTCAGAACCTACTCAATGGCACTTTGCAACAACATAGCTGGCTTGCTTTCTAATCTACCATGACCACTACTGTCTTCAGATAGATCTTTCTACACAACTTCTGTCTGCATTCCTCTCTCCTTTCCCTAAAGAACTCTAGTGGTCTAGTGAGTTAAGTGATAGACTACTAACCATAAGGTCGGTGGTTCGAACTCATTAGCTGCTCCTTGGGAGAAAGATGTGGCAATCTGCTTCCATAAAGACTTACCACTTAGGAAACTGAAACATACTTTGTCCTATAAGGTCAATATGTGTTGGAATTGACTCAAAACAGTGGGTTTGGTTTTGGTGATTCTGCTCCTTGCTTCCATGAGTGCATGCACAGGGACATATGCACACACACACACATATGCATGCACTTAATGTGACTGCCTCCTATCTACGGCATGGAATCCAAATCTCACTCCTTCTAACTGCCTGAATGTCATCCTGTTGGCACTATGTCTCCCTTTTCTCCAAAACATTCTCCTCTATTTAAGCCATGGGAGTCCTTGTGTGGCTCTGTGGGCTAATGCGTCAGACTGCAAAGTCGTTTGAACTTCAACATCGGTGGTTCAAGCTCACCAGCTGCTCCTTGGAACAACAGTCCTGGTGTGGCACTGTGGAATATTGCACTGGACTGAAAGGTTGGTTTGTACTACAAAGTCAGTGGTTCAAACTCACCAGCCACTCCTTGGAAACCCTGTGCAGGGCTGTGATGAGTCAGAACCGACTTGACAGCACTTAACTACAAAAACAACAGTCATATCAAGGAGTCCTGGTGTGGTGCTGTAGGACCGCAAGGTTAGTTTGAAGTACAAGGTTGGCGGTTCAGACGAGCTGCTCCCTGGAAATCCTATACAGGGTCGCTATGAGTCAGAACTGACTCTACAGCATGTAACAACCACAAGTCATATCAAAGTGATGCCTTTGTATGCACTGTACTTCTTCCTGAAAGTGTCCCAATTCCTCCACAGAGCTAAATGTTATGCATCCTTAGACAAAGTTCTGATCCATATTTTACAGGACAGTTTCTTTGACTATAGCAACCCATTGTGTCTCCTATTTATCTGAATTTGTAAAGAAAGAACTATCATATTTTTAGTTTCTGTTGTTCCAAACCAGTGTTTTCCAAATGAAGAACCTACAGGACCATAAAATAAAGTGACTTTTCTGAGTCAACCCAGCTAGTTAGTAGCAGAATGAGAAAAAGGACTCAGATCTTTCTGTTCTTAGTCTGAATCTGGGTGCTTTAAGCACCTAACTGTTTCAGAGCAGTTCATTCCATCTTCTCAGAAAGATTCTAAGCTCATTATAAATAAAAAAGACTCCATTTAAAAACTTTATTTTGTATTTCCAAAGATCTTACACCTTGTCATACACATCTTTGCCACTCAGCAAGCAATTGATTGATCCAGTCTACAGGAAATTTTTATTGAACTCCCTCTCTGCTACTCACTGTTTTAGTAACTGGGATGCTGCAAGGAACAAAACAGATCCATGCCCCCATAGAGTTTATACTCACTTAACTCCTTTAAGAAAGATCAAAAAGAAAAATATACAGAAAAGATGAACTTATTGAAAGAACAGTTCATCTGATGTGCTCTTCCATAAGACTTCCTTGTATACCAGTAAACCGGCTTGAATTAAACAACACTGATCTTATCATGTGGAACAATTTTGGATACTGGATTTCCTCCCCAGTGTTCTAATGTACCCCTTAGAAGGGTCATCTATGCAAATGTGAATGAAAGTAACTCCTGAAAGTTTTTAGTCTTCTCTGATCTAATTAGATCCAAGCCACTTGACCACTATTGAGAACAGAATGATTGACTTTACCTGTACAAAACCACATCTGTCCTATGAGTCCTTTTATTTGGCATTATACCTTTATCCAAAAATCCTTCCAGCTCATCTCTAAAAGTAAGAGATATCTGAGGCACTAAAGGTAAGAAACAGTTACTCAACATGAAAAATGAAATAAACCAGTAGATAACGAGTATTTACCATAAGTTGAGTATTGTGGTAGACTTGCAGGGAAATCCAAAGTATTAGTCATGGCCCCTCCTTTTAGTAATGATAGACAAGGGCAAAAACAAACAAAACCCAACTTTATCAAACATGGTAGGGAAGCAAAAAGCCGGTCAGGTCTAGTATTCTATGTTATACATAAAAGAGCACCAACAGCAAAACATAAGCATTTAACACAAAACCCCATCAACATGCCAAACAAAGCATATATGTAGGGAACAGTGTTGGGGAAGGGGATGACTTAAGGGCAGAAATTAGTGTTCCAAGCTGACAAAATCTAAAAACGACAAAATTCTAATACTGTGCCTCAATGGATGAAGCCGTTTCTAAGAAAGTATACTAAGACATTGAAGGAGCTCTTTTTCTCCCCACTCTTCACTTCCCCCACAGACCAATGCAGACTATGGAATGTGAGTCCACAAACCGCCACATCTCCACTCTTTACCTTGTGAGAAGGCCAAAAATGTTTAGCTATGTCAGTGGGTCCCATGGCCAAACCTCATATTTTTATGCATAAATAATTGGGAGTATGTGTAACACTCTGTCCTCAGGGTTTTCAGGGATTGGGAGTGTGTAAATCATCCTAGAGTGCTGAATAAATGCAGATTGATAAAGAAATGTACACAGGTTTATACATATGAATTCACAGATATTAATATGCTGGAACATTTTCTCCAGAAACCTACAAATAACAACTGGACCTCAAATATTTGAAAAAGATTTATAAGTCCAGCAACAGTTCCTTTGCTATTTCTCCTTTAGGAGCAGCAAATGGTGGTTTTTATGTGACTTCTAACAGCTCAGCTAGTGGGCTTTAAGTTCTGGAAGGTTGAATAAGGAGACAATATTTCAGAGTGAGGGTTCAATCCCAAAATCATCTCTTACTATCCAGAAAATTCTAGTTCCATTTCATGAGAACTCCTTAAAGAAAAAGCTCCATTTGAAAGGAAACTTCCTTTTGATTCAGAGGCCCCTATTTTATTCTCTAGAGTTCACTTGATATAGATTTGTTTGTTTGTGTATGCTGATGGTTCTGAACTTATTTTTGATTCAAGGGCTACATTAAAAAGATGTTGAAAATTATGGACCTTTCTGCTAGAAAAGGATGTAGGCATAAAAATGCATATGATTTTTCTTCTAATTTGAACTAATCTGCAAGGTTGGTGGTTCAAACTCACCAGTCATTCCTCAGAAACCCTATAAAGGGTTGTTATGAGTTTGATCCTACTTGACGGCACTTAACAACAACATAGATATCATTAAGGGTCTGTGGTTTCCAAATTAAGAGTGCCTCTTCTAGAAGTTGAAAACAAAGCATGTTTTCAACCTAGGAAAAGGAAAGTTGGGAGATGTAATTTAAGACTTTCAAAAGACACAAAAGTACAAAAAATGTGTGCAATCTAGTATTAGGCTGTGATAGCTCCATTTCAGGAACAAAAGAAAGAAAGATAATGTGAGGAACTGTCACAAAATTGTGATTTTTTTTTTCTACTCTGCAAAAATAACAGCATAATATGCTTAAAGATATTCTTACAGAATGTAGAAACTGTGACCCTTGGCTGCTATCTTTTTTTTTTTTTTTTCTATAGCTCTTGCCAAACAAATGTTATGAAAGAATATCTCCAGGCATTAACTCTACCCTGAGGGTTAAAACATGTACAGGATGAAACTGGCAGAATGCTAAGGTTGGCGGACTCATCTGCCTCACTGAAGCTTCTAGAGACCTTCAATGGCTCTAGGGATGAGGGAGTTGTCTTTTTTGGAGAAAATCAGGTCACACAAAAAAAGTGTCCAAGTCTTCAGTACAATTGAACCATGGCAGCAGACACAAAATTTAAAAAGAAAAAGTTCTTTAGTAGTGTAGATTCCATGATCTCAGAATGCTGTATTTTACATTAAGAACATCTACAGGAAATATTCTTGCCAGGACAAATAATCAGGAACCTTTCTCAAATGCAGAAGCTGGGGACAAACCAGCAGAGGCATTATATGTTGGGAAAAGATAACTTATTGAAGATTTGAGAAAGGATTCCTTTGGGCTAAAATTCTCAAAACAATTCTATTGTAGCCCATATCACCCTCAGATACCACCAGGTTTCCAAGAATCTTTTCATTATTTCCACGACTCCAAGAAAATCTGTATCGTGCTTTGTTTGGTATAGTTGTCTCAACAAATTTTATTGATTTCTTCTTTTATGGGTTATACTTTGTAGCATAGAGATTACAAGTCGTGCTGCTAATCTCAAGGTCAGCTGTTTGAAACTACCAGCGGTTCCGTGGGGAAAAGATGAGGCTTTCTGCTCCCGTAAAGATTTATAGCCTCAGAAACCCTATGCAGAGTTGCTATGACTTGGAATGAGTTCCACAGCACATAAGCAGCAGTAATTAGGAAGACAACAGAGAACAAAATAGGCAAGGTTTCTATTCTTAAAGAATCCACAGTTTTGTTGGAAAAATAAGCATGCAAGCATGTAATTATAATTAAGTGTTCTAAGTGAATTACTGGCAGTATGAACAAGATGCCAGGTAGAACAGTGAAAGGAGAAACTAGTCTATTTGAGAAGAAGACACTTTGACTTCAATCTGAAACAGAAGTTGAAAGTCACCAGATTACCAAAGGGAGAAGGACAAAAGGAACATGAAACCCAAAGGAATCAGGAAATTAAATCTCATGCATTTTAGAACATTGGTATTAGAGCAAAACATAAGACAGTTTAAACAAAAGTTCCTCAGTTGTTGTTAAGTACCATCAACTTGGTTTCCAACTCAAAGCAACTATGTATAGGTTTCCGAGACTAGAATTCTTCACCTAAGCAGAAAGTTTCATCTTTCTATGCAAAGTGGCTGATGGGTTTGAACTTCTAACCATGTGATTAACAATCGAACACTTATCCTACAGTGCCACCAGCATTCCTAGCACTTCATTTAGACTCACTGATTTTTCTATGGTAACAATTGATCATACCTAAGAGAGTTATAATTAGGATTAGTTTGACCTAGATGACCTATAAAGAGAAAAGAGATTTTTAATTTGATATGGGGCTGTGAAACATTATTAAAAAAAAAAAACAAAACATAAATATATAGCTTGCCTCAGAAGTCCTGGTGTTTGTTGCACTGCATGATAAGAACTGGGCTACTAACCTCAAGGTTAGCTCCTTAGGAAATAGGAACAGACTTGACAGCACTTAGCAACAACAACGTACCTTACATCAAGAAGATATTTTTCTCTATCTTTTCCTCCTAAATAAAATTCATTTAAAATATGTGAAATATAAGCCTCACTGCCAAAATACTTACTTCTATAAAAGCAACATGACTGTTTGCTACATTTTAAAGAAATTGGTGGTGTTCCCTGTTAAGATACAATTTGCTGTAATACAAAACAAGGAGAGAAAATCCACTTCAAGACCACTTTGATGGGCTATTACATCAAGTAGGGGAAGACTTCATTTAGTCTCTTCCTAAAGCTTTAAAATCTATGGACAAATGGCAACCTTGGATAAGACAATAACCAAAAATCAGTCTTAAATATCATGTTTTTTGTTTTTTTTTGTTTTTGTATGGAGAATATATGAGGAGGTTTCAATGAGTTCGCGGAAAAGTTTCATTATTTTCCAATTTCATTTTTCATTTAACTTTGGGAAACCACCCACCCCCACACACATATTGTTCGAGATAAGTACCATTGAGTTTATTCTGACTCATAGCGAAACTGTATAAGATTCCCTAGGAGCAGCTGATGGGTTTGAACTGCCAACCTCATGGTTAGAGCCCAATGATTATTCTACAGCATCACACAAAGAATCTGTCTTTATCTCTCTCTTCTCTGTCTCTCTCTGTCTCTGTCTCTCTCTCTATCTCTGTCTCTCTGTATATATATATATTGTTGTTGTTGTTAAGTGCCGTCGAGTCAGTTCCAACCCATAGCGACCCTGTACAGGGTCTCCCAAGGGTGTAAATCTTTACAGGAGTAGAAAGCCTCATCTTTCTCCTGTGGAGCAGCTGGTAGTTTCAAACCGCTGACCTTAAGGTCCGCAGCCCAATT
>NW_006408677.1:5519896-5537710 GCF_000296735.1 Chrysochloris asiatica | reverse complement strand
GCCAACTTGTTCATTCTACCCACTGAGACCCTGAATAGTGTTTCTTAGGTTATAAATCTTCACAGGAGCAGAAAGATTTTCTCCTGTGAAACCACTGGTAGTTTGAAACTGCTGACCTTGAAATTAGCAGCCTGACTTGTAACCACTACACTACCAGAGTTCTCTATCTATCTATCTATCTATCTATCTATCTATCTATCTATCTATCTATCCATCTAGATCTATATGGCTAGCATCCATATTCAGTAGGAAACTAAGTGAATTGTATGACCAGGCCTAGCCACTCAACTAGTAAAAGAAAGGAACCCATATTAAAATCGCTTGGTGTCAAGTTATAACATCTTTTTCTTCTGTGAAAAATATATTTCTTCATTAATATTTAAGTCTGTAGATGCCATTTGCTCTGTCAGAAGTTCATTTTAGAAAATATCTGATCTTACTAAACCCTGGGGCCAGAAGAGGATCTCTTTATCATCAATTAAAACTACAATAATTTTCCAGTGATTTCAATTCTTATCACACTCCTGAGGGAGCTAAGCTTCTTGGGTGGGGTGGAGAGCAAAGATCTTTGTATGAAAATTCTGATACTGAGCAGTTTCTGTCAAGCCAAAGCAGCTGAAAGAGCATCACACAGCAATTTATATGAACCTGGGATCTGATTATGTGACTATTTGACTTCCAGCAAATGAGGCCAGCAAACACTTGCCAAAATTAATTATCCCGCAGATGATCCACAGCAACAATCAGCATCAAATCCAAATCTACAGGCAGAGATAAATATGTGAGCACAATAATGAAGAAACATAGGTCTTTTTGTGAGCTCAGATGTACAAACTCTATGGAAAAGCAGTGTGAACATATGATGGTCAAGATACAATAATGAAAGATTGAAGAAAGGCAAAGTAGGGTGCAGAAAGTTTTCATCTGTATAGATTTTCAAGGAAAAGAGAAAGAAAATAAGAGAGGTAATCATCTGTTGTTTTTATTGATTCTGCCATGGGCATTAGAATAGAAAGTCCATTTTACCCATGGAGACTGATTTGAAGAGTGCTTACAAAGTTCCTTTCTATGACACACACAAAAAAATGTCCTTTTAATCTGTCTTAATGCCTGAGAATTTCACCATTAGACTCATTTTTTTGGTTTAGGCATTATCTCCAGGGGAGCTCAAAGCCCACATTATTAATAAGACCACATAAAATCAGGATCAACACTCAGTCTTTGCAGTAGAGAAATATACTGATAATAACTTTCCAAATAATATGATAATTGCTATAATCTACCAGTGTTTACTTGTGTGGAACAATATGCAAAAGGTTTTTACTATTTCATTTAATCTATAATACAATGAAGATAATATTATTCATCATCTTGCTAATTGGGTGACTGATGCTCAGATATTGTAAACTACTTCAGAAAGTTCATAAAACTTGCCAGTGACAAAATTTGATCTCAATCTTTATATGAAGATTATGAAAAACTACGCAAAACTTCATTTGTAAATCAACAGACAGAATTAGCAGTTAATATAAGAGAAGCACTGGACTGCTAGCAAGGTTAGCAGTTCAAATCCAACAGCTTATCCATGGGAGAAAGATGAGATTTTCTGCTCCTATAATTATTTATAAACTCAGAAAACTTATATAGGATCATTGCAGTTGAAAATGGCTCTAGGGCTGTTTTTACATTTTTAATTGTCATCACAAAATGATTTTTCCCTCATTAATGAAAAGAAAGACTCACCATTCTTTAGATAACCTAGTTTATTAAATGTTCACATAAGAGTGAGCCTGTTGGATGTAGAAATTAATGAGAAAAAGTTAGCTCAACTAGTAAAACCATTTTAAAATTAGACTGTGTATTCTTAAAAGACAAGAATGATGCCACAAGATATTTTGTATTTATTCTTCTATAAGTAAAATAAGTATTCGCTAATTATATAGTCCTGGTATGGTGTTGTGGGTTAATGCGTTGGATTATAAGGTCAGTTTGAACCACAAGGTTGGCAATTCAAGCTTACTAGCCCTTATTGAAAATTACACAGGGTCACAATGATTCAGAATCGACTCTATAGCACTTAACAATAACAATAACAACAACAACAAATATCCATCAGGTGTTAGGCATAGGATTGTACTCCATTATTATTTAGGATTAGATTTGGCTTCAAGTGGTAGAAAACCCTAAACAATATTGTTGAGATAAAAAGGTTGATATTGTTCTTTCTATTGTACAAGTCCATAAGTAAAGGACCCAGGGTAGTACTATACACAGCAATCCTTGGAATCCAGGTTCCTTTATTACTTGTGGTTCTATTCTGTTGGAATTTTGTTGCCAGGGTCACCTCATGTTCAAGATGGCTTTTAAAGTTCCAGCCATTATATCCTCATTCCAACTAACAACTAAGGAAGAGATAGAAAAAGGCCCATCATAGAAGTTACATATTCTATTCCCACTGTTATTTCTCTGTTAGTTACTTATTGGTGTGTAACAAATTATCCCTGAGTTTAGCAGATTAAAACAACTCACAGTTCTGTGCATCAGCAATCTGGGCATTGTTTAACTATATTGTTTATCTCATACTTTCTCACAAGGCTACAATCAAGGTGTCAACAGAAAGTCTGGTGTCATCTGAAGATTTGACTGGGAATGGATCACCTTCCAAATTTATTTACATAACAGATTACAGGATTCATTCATTTCCCAGTAGTTGCCAAGAGGCTGTCCTCAGTTCCTTACTTGCATCATGCCTTTCCAACATGCTTCCATTCATCAGAATGCAGTCACATGGCATATTCAGCTGAAAAGGAGCCTGGGAAATGAATTTGTTATCCAGGGGGCCATGACCTAAGATAAAATTAATGGTTCTGCAGCAATAACACAGAATGTCGGACCAAGTAGGTTCAGGGGGGGTGGTCTCAGAACTATGAACTACATATAAAGGAATATTTAGAAAGTTTGAAGGCTTATAACCAGTAAAATTTGTAGAAGAAGCAATAAAGGAAGTGTTTTCTGATCTGCAGCTCCCAGCTGTTCCTGGGGCAGCCATCTTGGGCATGACACAGTGGGTGAAGGATCAGAGGAGTGCTCCCAACACAGAGGTCTGAATGATCCTGCTCATTGGTTTCTCGCTCTTTGTACACCTCCACTCTGGTGACTAGAGGGGGTGCCTGAGTGAGTGGACACCCACCCATGGTGGGATCTACTATGTATGCACATGAATCTGCTCAGCAAAGACCACTTCACGCAAAATCTAAGAAAGGGGGAGACACTGCTGAAAACCAAATGATCCCTCAAAATGGCTATAATGGGCCTTGAACTGTTTATCACAAGGAGAAAGTCCTGAACGGGATTGTGGAGTAGGAGAGAGACAGAATAAAAAGGAAACAGGCTGAAAATTAAATCCTGAGTTATGTCATATGGAGCAACAATAACATCTAGAAATTTCTCAGGTGGCCTTGAAGGCAAGAAGCCGAAATAGGGGCATTAAAGTCATACTTATATATTGCTACAGATTTTTTTTCTTTTCTTTCATGCAATTATAGACTCTAGTACTCAATCTGATTTTTTTGTTGTTGTTGTTGGTGGTGGGTTTTGCTGTTGCTGTTTTGCTTTTTGGTCCCCCTTTTACCTTCAGGGGACTCTTTCTCTGCCTATGTTACCCAAGAAGAAACAGCAATTATGGTAATATAGCCAAGCTACACTCACACCCTGTAAAAATCCCACCATCCAGTTGCTATACACCAGAGAGACAGCCAATATCTGCTATAGTTACTGAGTTGAGTAATAAAAAAAAGTGAAAAGAGAAGCCCATCTCTTAATCACATCTACCTGGGGCAATCAGAAATCTCAATAATACATCAACATACATTCATCTAATTTTGGAAGACACACCTTATTGTTGAAGACACCTAAAAAACAAGTGACCTTTTAGGCATGTGTCCAGAAACAAGATAGAGTATCTGAGACAAATGAGGTAAACTTAGACTTCCTATTGGAAGGAAGGCAGGTTTTGGAACTGCCTGAGAAGTAATTCATGAGAATGTCATTGGGGTGTATCCAAATGCTCCCCAGAGGATTTGAGAAAAATAAGGAAGAAGTCAGGAAAGCACTACAGGAACGATCAAATAAGATAGATACAGCATTCAAAACAATTCAAAACCTGCAAAAAGAGGTCCAAATGATTAATAACAAAATATGGACAATACACTGAAAGGGCAAAGGAGTAGAATTGAAGAGATGGAAGCCAGAACCAGCAAAATGGAAGACAAATCTCTCAATACTACTAAGATAGAAGAGCAAACAGAAAAATGGATAAGCAAATCTGAAGAAAATTAATGGTTCTGTTATTAAGGAGGAGTCCTAGTGTGGCACTGTAAGGTAAGTATTGGACTGTTAATTGCAAATTTGGTAGTTCAAACCTACTAGCCACTCCTTGGAAACCCTGTACTGCATCACTATGAGTTGAGAACAACTTGATAACACTTAACAACAATAACAAATATTATTAAGAAGGAAACATAGTACCAGATTTGTTATTGTTGTTGTGTTGTCAAGTCAATTCTGACTTATACCGACCCTGTATAATGTTTCTGAAAGCAGCTGGTGGGTTAGAGCCACCTACCTTGTGTGCAGTTCAGTGTTGATCCTACAGCACCACACCAGGAGTCCATAGTACCATAGTACCAGATATTAGAGTATAATTCATGTTTTCTTCCATAGGCATCTTACACATTTTAACTCTGGTAGCATAGTGGTTACAAATCGGGCTGTGAACCTCAAGGTCAGCAGTTCAAAACTACCAGCTGTTCCGTGGGAGAAAGATGAGGCTTTTTGCAACCATAAAGATTTACAGCCTCGGAAACTCTGTACAGGGCCGCTATGAGTCGGAACTGACTCCACAGCACTTAATAACAACAAGAACATTTTCATAATCACCTTGTAAGGTAAACAATATCATGCTTATTATATAGATAACTATTTTAAGGCAAAGTCTCTGTTAAACTTTTCCAGAGTGAAAACCAATTTGTTTGGGTGGTGAGGAGAAATGAGATAATAGATAGAACAACTCTGCTGCAATAGTGTCAATTAATCTTTAAATATATATGTGGGCAAGCATTTCCTGGTTTACATATATTCCATGCCATCTTGTTTTAAAGAAGTCAAGCGTCCTTGAAGATAAATGTGGGATCTTCATCAAATGGCAGCCATTATGAAGCATTGTGATTCAACAAGCTAGAAGGTAATAGGTAACAAGTAAACTCATTGAAAGCAGCATATATTTTTTTTTTAATCCTAAAAGTACAATGTTGGTTGTTTTTGTTGTTGTTGGGAGCCATCAAGTCAGTTCTAACCCATAGAAATCCTATACAAAACAGAAAGAAACACTGTCTGGTTCTGCACCATAATTTTATTCACAATTGCTCTAACGTTTGAACACATCATTTTGGGGTCTTCTTGTTTTTTGCTGAACACTCCAATTAACCAAGAATGATGTCCTTCTTCAGGGACACGTCCCTCTTGACAACATATCCAAAGTACAAGAGATGAAATCTCATAATCCTTGATTCTAAGGAGAATTCTGGCAGTTGTTTTCCTAAAACAGATTTGTTTGTTCTGGCAGTCCATGGTTCTTTCAGTATTATTCTCCAACACCATAATTCAAATACATTGATTCTCCTTATTCATTCATTGTCCAACGTTCATTTGTATATGAGGTAACTGAAAATACTTTCATGTAATATTAATGCTATTGCTCTATGATTTCCGCATTCCGTTGAGTCACCTGTTATTCGGGATGGGCATAAACATGGATATCTTTCAATTAGTTGGCCAAATCCCTTGACATACTTGAGTAAAAGTCTCAAGAATTGCATCAGTTTGTTGCAATATTTCAATTTGCATTCCATCAATTCCTATACCCTTGGCATTTTCCAGTGCCTTCAGTTCAGCTTGTACTTCTTTCAGTAACATCAGTTCTTGATCATATGCTACCTCTTGAAATGGTTGAGTACACAATGACTCTGTGTACTCCTTTCATTTTCTTTTGATGCTTACTGGATCATTCAATATTTTGCCCATAAGATCCTTCAGTATTTCTAAAGGCAGGAATTTGTACATTTCATTATATTTAGTTTTTCTTGATATGTACTTTGAAATTTTCTGTTCAGCTCTTTCTGTCCCCATTTCTTCCGATTGCTTTAACTTATATATATGTTCAAGAGCACGATTCAGAGTCTTTTATGACATCCATTTTAGTCTTTTCTTTCTTTCCTGCATGTTTAATGAGCTTTAAAATTCCTCATGGATGGTGTTCTTGATGTCATATCCTCTGGTTTTCAATGAATAATTTCTAATTCATCAAATCTGTTGTTGAGATGTACTCTAAATTCAGGTAGAATATATTCAAGGTCATATTTTGGCTTTCATGAACTTCTTTTAATTTTCTTCAGCTTCTGCCTGAACTTGCATATGAGCAATTGATGGGCTGTTTCATATCCGACCCCAGTCTTGTTTTGGCTGATGTGATATTGAACTTTTTCTTTGTCTCTTCCAAGAGATGTAGTCAATGTGATTCCTATGTATTCCATCTGGTGAGGTTTACATGTTTAGTTGCTGTTTATGTTATTGACAAAATATATACAATGAATAAGCCATTAGTCTTGTAACATTCTGTCATGCAATCTCTAGCATCATTTCTGTCACCATATTTTCCAACTACTAATCCCGGCCCTTAATTCAGAACTTTCACTCTAAATTATCAAAACTTCTTGATTGCATGATTGATTGCTTTCAGACTGAAGAAGTTGGCAGAATTCTTCAATTTCATCATCATTGGCTTTAGTGCTTGTTGCATAAATTTTAATAACAGTGGTATTAACTGGCCTTCCTTGTAGGAATGTGGATACTCTACTATCACAGACAGACAGCATTATACTTCAAAATAGATCTTTAAATGCTCGTTTCAAGGATAAACGTGATGTCATTCCTCTTCAGTTGTCATTGCTGGTTTAGTTATCTGTCTGATTATCCAATACAAAATGGTCAATACCAGTCCATTTTAGTTCGCTAATGCCTAGGATTTAAAATACTTAAAATCCTTACTGATGAAGATCAAAGACTTACTGAATTGAAGAAATTCAAAGAGCCTTCAATATGGCTTCAATATGGGTTGCACACATAAAAAAAAAAAAAAAAAAAATCCTCACCACTAGACCAGTAAAAACATCATAATAAATGGAGATACTGAAGTTGTCAAAACCTTTATTTTGCTTGGATAAACCATCTACACTCATGGAAGCATCAGTCAAGAAATCAGACAATGTATTGCATTAAGCAAGTCTGCACACGACCTCTTTAAAGTGTTGAAGAGCAAAGATGTCATTGTGGACTAAGGTGTGCCTGGCCCAAGCCTTGGTATTTTCAATAACCTTGTATGTATGTAAAGGTTGGATGGGATACTATAGAAAATTGATGCATTTGAGCTATGATAATGGAGGAGAATATTAAAGCTCCATGTACTGCCAAAAGAACAAATCAATCTGTGTTGGAAGAAATATGGCCAGAATGCTCCCTGGAAGCCACAATGCCCAAATTTTGTCTTTCATATATCAGGCATATTGTTAGGAGGGACAAGACCCTGGAGAAGGATATCATACTTGGTAAAATGAAGGGTCAGAGCAAAAAAGGAAAATCTCCAATGAGATGGATTGGCACAGTGGCAGTAGCCAATGGGCTCAAATGGAGTAATGATTATGAGGTTGGTTAAGGGCCAGTCAGTGTTTCGTTCTGTTGTACATAGGGTTGCTATGAGTCGGTACTGACTCAAAGGCACCTAATAACAACAACAATACCTAGGATGTCAATCTATATGCATTCCGTTTAATTTTTGATAATTTACAATGTTCCTAGATTCATATTTCATACACTGCATGTTCTAATCATTAATGGATGTTTGGAGCTGTTTATCCTCATTTTAAGCAATGCCACTTCAGCAAATAAAGGTCCCAAAAGCTTTCCTTCATTTGCATCATTATATTCAACTCTGCTTTCAGTAGGCATCTCTTCACTGTAGTATTGTGAGTGACTTCCAATTTGAAGGTCTCCTTTTCCAGCACTGTATCTGAGAGTGTTCTGCTTCTATTCATAGAGTTTTCAATGTCTAACCATCCGGAAGCATCTGCGTCTGTGTCTTCTTAGTCTCTTACTCTGGAAGTTTAGCTAAAGCATGTCAACCATAGGTGACCCCGCTGGTATTTAAAATGCTGGTGGCAAAGCTTCCAGAATCACAGCAGTGCACAAGCCAGCACAGTATAACAAAATGACAGACAAGTAAAGAAAACAAAAATCCTCACCACTGGACCAATAAACAACATTCTTATCAACAGAGGGAAGATTGTTGTTGTCAAGGACTTCATTCTTCTTGGATCAATCATCGACACTCATGGAAGCAACAGTCAAGACATCAAATGACGTATTGCATTGGACAAATCTGCTGCAAAAGAGCTTTTTAAAGTATTGAAGAACAAAGATGTCAGCTTGAGGACTAAGGTGCGCCTGACCCAAGCCATGGTATTTTCAATAGCCTCATATGCATGTGAAAGCTGTATAAGGTGAATAAGGAAGACTGTAGAAGAATTGATGCCTTTGAGTAATGGTGTTGGAGGAGAATATTGAAAGTACTATGGGCTGCCAAAAAAACCAATAGATTCATTTTGGAAGAAGTACAGCCAGAGTGTTTCTTAGAGGCCAAGATGGCCAAACTTCGTTTCTCATACTTCGGACATATTGTCAGGCAGGACCAGTCACTGAAGAAGGGTATCATGTTTGGTAAGGTGGAGGGTCAGAGAAAAAGAGTAAGTCCCCCAACGAGATGGATTGGCCATCAGTGGACTCAAGTGTGGCAACAGTAGTGAGGTTGGCCCAGGATCTGGCAGTATTTCATTCTGCTGTATAGGGTCGTTATGGGTCGGTACTGACTCGATGGCACCTAACAACAGCAACAACAAAAATTAGAAACTTATGTGCATCAAAGGATTTTACCAAAAGAGTAAGAGGGAAGCCCACAGAGTGGGGAAAAATCTTTTACAATGACCTATCAGACAAGGGACTAATTTCTAAATTCTATATGATACTATAACAATTTTACAAGAAAAAGACAAATAAGCCAATAAAAAATTGGACACAGGATATGAACAGACACTTTACCAAAGAAGACATTCAGGCAGCCAATAAACATATGAAGAAATGTTCTTGGTCATTAGTGATTAAAGCGATGCAAATCCAAACAACAATGAGATACCATCTCACAACAGCAATGATATTGAAGTTAAAAAATGCAGAAGATAATAAATGCTGGCGATGATGTAGAGAGACTGGGACCCTCCTACATTGCTGGTGGGAATGTAAAGTGGTCCAACTAATATGGAAAACGGTATGGCGCTTCCTCAAAAAGTTGGAAATAGAAATACCATATGATACAGCAATTCTTTTGCTTGGTATATATTCACAAGAAATACGAGCCTTAACACGAGTATATATATGCACACCAATGTTAATAGCAGCACTATTCACAATAGGAAAAAGATAGACAGCCTAAATGTCCATCAATGGAAGAATATATAAAGAAACTTTGGTACATACCCACAATGGAATAGTATGCTACCTTGAAGAATAACAAGTAAGCTGCAAGCCACCACATAACGTGGATGAACATTGAGGACTTTATGCTGAGTAAAATTAATCAGTCATAAAAGGACAAATATTGCATAAGGCAATTCTTGTAAAAGCTTAAGAAAAGATACACATACTAAAATGAAAACAAAAACAAAATTTCTTAGTTGGTTACCAGTGGGTTTGGATTGGGGGGGTTAGGGGAGATGGAGGGATGCAACTGTAGAGCACAGGGTAGGGGCAGACATTATAATTTGGGTGTTGGAGAGGGCAGTACAAAGAAGGGGTAGGGGGTGGAAGAACAAGGTAGATAAGGGAACACTGAGACAGTTTTGCATGGGCTAAATGGAACAGAGGAAAATAGTGATACATACTCAACCTTGAAATAACAGGGCTCTGTGATAAAAGGATCAAGGCATAGTTTGAAGAGGGGAAATAATACTAAGATGCTTGGCTGTCTTATGTATATTTGTTTCCCTTGCCTACTATTGTAAAAAGGAACACTTGAGTTGGATACAAAGGAATGTCGGGAAACATGATTAAAGAAAGCTTTTAGGCCCGTCTTCAGCCTATAACTGATTGGAATACCTAAAAGAGGCTCTAGAACTGGGCCAGTGAAATAGGTCATTTACAGACCCTTTGCAGTGTATAGGACCTTAGGTGGAATCCTGAGCCCCATCAAGAACCTTCTGAGGTGGGACATTCCCACTAGAAAGGACAAGCAGACCAGCCTGGGACAGCTAAAGCAACAGAAGATGCATCTTCAAAGAAAGATCATCAGGAAAAACCGAAAACCAAAATGGCTGTATGATTAGCTACTACAAGAATAAGCAAGTTGTTCACTGGGAAGCCATCAAGCAAGCAATCAAGTTCCTTCAGGACAACCCCCCACCCACCCACCCAAAGGGAATACATGAGCAGGCATGTAAGCTTGCTGAGGACCATATTGATCTACTGGTGAGTGAAAGAGGGGGAAAGGCAGCAATGAAGAAATGGGCTGAGTTCAACCATGTCCCATAGACTCCTGTTGACCTGTAGAGGTGAGAGAGAAGAGGAAGGTCTAGTTGGTCCAAACTGTGGTCAGACTTGGGGACACCTGAGCCCATGGACAAGGACATAGCCACAGAGGGCTATATCTGAGAGTGAAGCATCCAGCTGATATGGAGTGAGAGGAGGTGCACAAGAATACCCAGTGTTGCAGATAGTACCCACTTGGTCTAGCCTCAATGGCTTGATAATCAGAACTCAACTAGAGGAAGACTAGAAAAAGAAGAAAAAAAAAAGAACAAGACAATTTTTGATAAAGGAAACACAGGTAAATTGCTACAATTTGATGAACCTGACCTATACTCATCAAGGTAGTAACTCTAAATACTAACAGAGAGGGAAGGAGTCTTCACATGAAGTATCAATACTATCCCCCCCTGTACACAGGGCAGATAGTAATGGGCAACATAGACATTGGCTACCTGAAATGAAGGGGTGATAAAGACTCAAAGTGACTGGCTTACGAAGTTTCAAGAGGGAGTTTAGTTTAATAGTGGGTGGGGAAAGAGTCACCACTGAATAGTTTTCATTTTTTCTAGATGGGTCCAGTTAAAGGAGATGGGGATAAGAGTCTTATGATTCAATAGTGAGTAATTGTTATCACGACTGATTGCAACTGTCAGTCACAATTGTAAATGTAGAAGTTTTGTAACGAAACAGAGCAGTGGTTAATCTTACAGTCCAGAAACAGAGGACCCTAGGAACATCAAGGGAGAAGAGCACAAGTGGAATGTGAGACCTAATCCACAGAAGTAGCAATACCAGATGATGGAGGCAGACAGAGAGAGAGGACTTGGAGAGAGGGAGCAGCTGAGGACTCTAGATTCATTGGAAGAAAGGGACTGAGGGGGACTGATGGCCAGGAGGCAGACTTGCAGAATGTGCCCTTGGGTGGTGTAAATTATTATATATGCCTGAATATTAAAAAAAAAAAAAAGGTGAAGTGAATAGAGAGAAATACTGTTGACTGATGGTATATGGAAAGGATTATAATCATTGTAGTGAAACAAGTTGTATGATTTGTTGAATGTAAAACTGATGATCTACCCTGTAAACTTTCACTCAATCCACAATAAAAACCTTAAAAAAAATTTTAAAAAAGGATACAATGATAATTACTAGTGTTTAAAATAGGAAATTGTGGGTTATTGGCATAACATAGTTTATAAAGACAATACTCCACATCTTACTTTGGTTTAGAAGCTCCTGAGCGAACAGCCATCAAAAGAGTAACTATTTGACTATTCATGTCCAGAGCAAAGAAGAATGATGAAAATTGAAGATACATGGAAACAATTAGTCCAATGGACTAATTGGTAACATCAATCTCCACGATCCTGAGGACAGAAGAACTAGATGACGCTCAACTATTACTGCACTGGCCTGCAAGGTTGATTTGATTCTCAAGGTCGGCAGTTCAAGCTCACCAGCCACTCATTGGAAACCTTATACAAGGTCACTATAAGTCGGAACCGACTCAACAGCACTTAACAATGACAATAGCCATCTCAAATGTTTCACATTAGAAGTTTCTGGATAGAGTGAGATAATAATATGGAACAAATTTCAAAATCATTAAGAAGACCAGGCTTACTGTTCTAAGATAAACTGGTGGAAACCCTGAGATTTAGCCAACCTTAGTCACCCTTTAAGGAGCTCTGGTAGCGTAGTGTTTACGAATCGGGCTGCGAACCTTAAGGCCAGCAGTTCGAAACTACCAGCTGCTCCGCGGGAGAAAGATGAGCCATTCTGCTCCCGTAAAGATTTACAGACTTGACGGCACTTAACAACAACAACAACAACAAGTCACCCTTTAGGTCTGAAAATGAATTTACCTCCATGACTCAATTTTCAGCCAAATATTAGACAGGACTCTCAGGAGGAACAATAGCACTAGTGAAGCATGCACACATTAGAATAATCAAACATTTGAGATAAAAAGGGTAGCATTTAGCCAAAGACAAATTTCAGAAGGGTTAGGAAAGAAGTAGGAATAGAAATAGGAAACACAGGGAAGATGTGGGATAAGTGATGTTACATTTTGGTGTTGCAATAAATGAGATGAAATAGAATTTGTATGGATTGTTGAATAGAAGAGATCTGTTCTGTAAACCTTCCACCACATCACTTTAAAAAGTTAATAAAAAAGATAAACAAAGAAGAATTAGAAGTTGAAAATATGGCCTTCATGATAGAATTTTGCAAGATCAATGACTTATTCAAATGTATTTTTTTCAATAACATAAACTGGAATTGTACAGGTGGACCTTGACAGATGGAATACACAGGAATCAAATCAGCTATGTCTGTAGAAAGAGATGATGATGAAGCACACCAGTCAGGATAAAAACTTTCTCATGTGCAAGTTCAAGTTGAAGCTTAAGAAAATGAAAATGGAGAAGAGTGGAGAGCAGGATGCCTGAGATGGAGCAGTATGGGACTTTAAACACAGATAGGGAGAGGGACTGTGTGCTGATGACCACGGGACAGGCTTGTAGTGTATACCCTTTGGTTGGTTGATGATGCATGGAAGGGATTGTAACCATGGCAATGAAATGATATATGATAGGATGAATGTAAAACTAATTCACAATAAAACATTTTAAAAAGAAAGAAAATGAAAACAAGTTCAGGAGAGCCAAAACATATCCTGCAGAATACCACACCTAAACTTAAAAACTATCTCTAGGAAAGAACGGATGCATTGAACATTAATTACCAAAGACTAGATTGTGATAGTTAAGGTTTTGTGTCAACTTGACTGGGCCAGCATTCCCAGTGATTTGGCAGTTGAGGTGTGGTTATCCCCATGACAAGAATTGTTAACACAGTACTGTTAACTCTTTGGTGGTTGACTAGGAGCAGGCAGAGTTAGTTCTAATTATTGGCTAAGAGCAGCCAATCAATTGAAAGAACGTTTGCTTGGGGGTGTTTCCTGATTCCAATAAAATGGACACTCAGGCAAATCTTGCTTGCTTTTTGCTCAATCTGTATTTTGCATCTGGACCACACTCCAACCTTTGGTTTGTTGGACTTGAGCCAGTGACTTGGTCTACTGTTTAACTGCTTGTCTGTCTGCCAGACATCTTTGATCATTTGATGTTGACTTAGGACTCCTGTCTGCCTGTCAGCCTACCTTTCTTCCTGCGGGACCTGCATGCCAATCTTGGTTCATCCGACCTTGACTTAGGACTCTTCCACTTCTGCATTTGTGAGTCATTTCCTTGATACAGACTTCTCTTTATATATATGTATTTATATGTTTCACTTGTTTTTCTTAGAACCCAGTTTAAGACATTTGGTACCAAGAGTGGTTCTAGAGAAACAAAATCATAAGGATGAGATTTCTAAATTGGTTCTCAAGTCTGACTAAATTTAAAGGCACTGATAACTGCTGCTAATACATGGCACAAGGTGGCAATATCAATATACAAAATATCACCACAAATAGACCATGTATTGGAAAGAAGTGAGGCTCTCGGTAATTGTGTGTATTTTCTGCAATTTTGTCAGGATAAGAAAGAAGTATAGTGAAGCAGGTTGGTTGGTCCTACTTATAAGGCAAGTGGTAAAAGGAAGAAATTCACTTAGAGCTAAAGAGTCATGACTCAATTGCCACATAAAGAACTCAAAGTTTCCACTTGTGCCCTGAAAGAAAGCCTGATTTCCTGTAATAGCAGAGCTGATATTGCCAAAAAACAAACCCAGCATCTTACTGTAAGATTGGCTGAGTTACACCAGCTCAAGTCCCAAATTGGAATGATGTTTGAGACTAAACAGAGGGCATTGATGGAGAAGAAATGGAATCCTAAAACTTGGTGTGAGGACATTAAGGCAGATAATCAGGAAAGTCGGAACATAGAGTCCGTAAATTCCATTGAATCACTCTTGCAAACAACCCCACCCCTCCCATCTGAAGAAATTAGTCCATCATCAGTAAAAACATCTCCTCTGCCCACTATTGATGAGATTGACTCAATTGTGCCTGTTTAGATGATGTGTAAGGCATTGCTGAGGACATCAATGAAGGTAGATGTCTTGCAAGACATTGCTGAATGTCCCCCAAAACACCTCAGCCAATTATTGCTTCTAGACCTTCCACTAGACTTAAGTCCCAATGAGCCCCAAAAGGTGAAGTACAATTTGTGACCCAGGAAGAGGTACACTGCACTCCAAAAGAACTGCTTGGTTTTGCTAATATGTATAAGCAGAAACTAGAAGAATATGTGTGGGAATGGCTATTAAGGGTATTGAATAATGGTGCAATGAACATAGTGTTGGATCAGTCTGAATTTATTGATATGGGCCTACTAAGCACACATTTTTAAATCCAGTGTTTTAGCTCCAGAGGCTAGAGAGGATCTAATAGCTTGTTTGGTTGATTCACTGATTGTGCAATGGTCTTAATAAATAAAGTTGAAGTGCCAGATCTAACTCAGTATTCTGTAGAGGAAACAATACAAAAGTTTCTGGAAATTGGTATGTTAGAGTTGATTTATCAGGAAAAACCCATGTGGAGTGCCCAGAGGACACATCTTTCACCACAACAGTGACTAACAAGTTTGTGAATGGAATCCCAGCATCCTTGAAGACTGTTGTGATTGCTATATTATGTAAGCCAGACTTGACAGTGGGAATAGGTCTAATTGAATTAAGGCACCTAATCACAATAGAGCTTATTGCACTCCATGGTGGTAGGGGCCAAGTGACAATACTTAATCAACAAAGACAAGGTGGGTATTGTTACTGTAATGGACAGCAGAATCAAAGCAGTAATCAGAATAGTCTCATTCATGTGGACTTATGGCATTGGCTAATTAGGCAGGGTGTCACTAGGATTGAAACACATTGAAAATCTACTAAATAATTACTTGATTTGTGCAAGACGAAGAACTCTATGTCAAGTGAATAGCAGTCTAACTTGAATAGCCAGGACAGAGACTCATGGCCTCTCAATTAATTCCCCACTTTAGCCAGTTTACAGACCCAAAACACCCTGAAGGAAGGGGTGGCCAAGTCCCCTTTTGTAAGGACCCCACTACATTACCAGTTGCCAGTCTTTCTTTCAGCCTTCCCCAAAGGGATCTACAGCCTTTTATAAGAGCGAATTCATTGATGTAAAGGAAATAATCAGATTATGGGAAGATTACTGGACACTGGTTCTGAATTGACACTAATTCCAGGAGACCCAAATTGTCACTATCAGAATGGGGGAGGTTGGCATATGGAGGTAAACTTATTAATATAATCTTAGCTAAGGTCCAGCTCACTGTAGGTCCAGTTCCCCCGAAATTCATCCTGTAGTGATTTCCCTAGTTCCAGAACACATAATCGGAATGGACATACTGAGCAATTAGCAAAACTCCTACATGGGATCCTTGAGACGTGGAATAAGATCTATGATCTATTATGGTTGTAAAAATCACATAAAAACCATTAGAACTACCTTTACTTAGCAAAGTAGTAAATCAAAAGCAATACCATATTCTTGGAGGAATTTCAAAGATAAGTGCTACAATCAAGGACTTGCAGGATGTAGGGTTGGTGATTCCCACCACATCCCCATTTCACCAGCCTATCTGGCTCATCCAAAAAAAGAGATGGATGATTGAGAATGGCACTGGATCATAGTAAGCTTAACCAGCTGATAACTCTAATTGCAGTTGCTGTTACAGATGTTGTTTCTTTACTTGGCAAATTAATACATTCCCTGGTACATGGTATGCAGCTATTGATCTGGCCAATGGATTTTTCTCAATTCCAGTTTCTAAGGATAAAAAAAAAACAAAAAAAACCCTCAGTTTCTAATCCTTACACACACACACTCCCGCAAAAAGCAGTTTGCCTTCACCTGGCAAGGCCAACAGTACACTTTCACAATCTTACCTCAGGGTACATTATTCTCCATCACTATGTCATAATTTAGTCCATAGTGGTGGTGTGTCCTGGAGTCAGTTCTAATTCATAGACACCCTGCATAGGATTTCCAAGGCTGTAAATCTTTACAGGAGTAGAAAGCATCATCTTTCTCCCATGGAACAGCTCATAGTTTCAAACGGCTGGCTTTGAAGTTAGCAGGCTGACTCATCATAACTATGCTACCAAAACTCCTTAGTTTAGTTCATAGTGACTTTTATCTTCTTTCCCTGCACCAAAACATCACATTGGTCCATTAAATTAATGATATTATCTGATTGGACTTAGTGTTAAAGAAGTATTAACTATTCTAGATATATCAGTAAAATATCTGTGTGCTGCTGTTGTTGTTAGGTGCCATCGAGTTGTTACCGACTCATAGTGACCTTATACATAGCAGAATGAAACACTGCCCGAACCTGGACCAACCTAACTACTGTTGCCATGCTTGAGCCTATTGCCAATCCATCCCACTGAGGGCCTTCCTCTTTTTCTCGGACCCTCCACCTTACCAAACATGATATTCTTCTTTGGTGATTGGTCCCTCCTGACAATATGTCCGAAATATGAGAGACGAAGTTTGGCCATCCTGGCCTCCAAGGAGAATTCTGGCTGCACTTCTTCCAACACACATCTGTTGGTTCTTTTGTAATCCCATGGCACTTTTAATATTCTCCTCCAACACCATAACTCAAATACATCAATTCTTCTACGGTCTTCCTTATTCATTGTCCAGCTTTCGTATGCATATGAGGTTATTGAAAATAACATAGCGGATTATGGGCGCTTCCCTGACCAGCCAGGACAGTTGTTTGGCTGTTACATAGCCTCCCTTTTGCTTTTGGAGGACTCTTTGTCTCCCTATATTACACAAGAAAAGTCAGCAACCACTGCCAAAAAGCCAAGCTGCAATCACACCTTATAAAATACCAAAAACCAAGCAAGAACCAATACAAGCAGACATATACCAGGGAAACAGACAACACCTGTGAAAGTCACTCTGAGTTAAGCAATAAGAAGAGGGAAAATAGAAGACCACACCCTGATCACATCTCCCTAGAAACAATCATAAAGTATAAAAAAGCACCAAAATACATACTCACTTAAGTATTAGGGCCACAGATAAACAGCAAACATGCCCAAGAAGCAAAAACAGATGACCATATCAGCACATGTCCA
>NW_006408677.1:5517115-5518273 GCF_000296735.1 Chrysochloris asiatica | reverse complement strand
CATCTCACACACAGAGACAGAAACAGATTAAAAGTGAAAGGATGGGAAAAGATATACCAAGCTAACTGCAATAAAAATCGAACAGGAGTGGCAGTGCTAATCTCGGATAAAATAAACTTTAAGGCAAAAGCCAGCATAATAAAAATTGTCCAACCTCTCTGGAAAACAATAAGGCATTTCCTCAGAAGGTTGAAAATAGAAATACCTTATGATCCAGCAATCCCTTTACTCGGTATTTACCCACAAGAAAAAGATATATGCACACCAATGTTTATAACAGCAGAAGACATATGCACTCCAATGTTTATAGCAGCACTATTAACAATAGCAAAAAGATGGAGACAACCAAAGTGCCCATCAACTGAAGAATTGATTAAAAAAATTGTGGTACATATACACAATAAAGGAGCTCTGGTAGCGTAGTGGTTACGAATTGGGCTACAAACCTTAAGGTCAACGGTTCGAAACTACCAGCTGCTCCACGGGAGAAAGATGATGCTTTCTACTCCTGTAAAGATTTACACCCTCGGAAACCCTGTACAGGGTTGCTATGGCTCGGAACTGACTCAAAGGCACTTAACAACAACAACAACATACACAATGGAATATTATGCTACATTGAAGAATAACAAGGAAGCGGTAAACCACCGCATAACATGGATAAACCTTGAGGAAATTATACTGAGTGAAATTAGTCAGTCACAAAAAGAGAAATACTGCATAGGACCACTACTGTAAAGGGCTAAGAAAAAGAAATTATACTGAAAGGGGGCAGGGGGACGTCTATGTTGGGGGTTAGGAAGGTGGTGAAGGTGGGGGGAGGGGGGAGCACAGGGCGGGGATTGGCCACAGGAGAGCTTGGGTGTGAGGGAGGGGAGCAACATACAGGGAGGGAGAGGGAAAGGGGAAAATGGGGCAGCTGGGAGAACAATTGGGCATGAGTGAAAGGGCTAAAGGGGACACAGATAAAGCAAGTTATATACACAAACTTGGAACGGCAGGGCTCTGAGACACAGGGATTGAGTCATGATTGGAATTGGGGGGAATCCTGTTAAGATGCTGGAATGTTTTTTTTTATTACACGATTAACCAAGGGGCGAGAGTTTTAGTCTGTGTTACAGGTCAAAAACTCTCCAGTATGGATTCCAGTCTGACTAA